>NW_017617471.1:2882500-3300000 GCF_001879475.1 Ipomoea nil
TATCTTGCTTTATATATTCGTGCTGCCAGAGATCCTGGATTCGTTAAGAAACGCCATGCCTGTTTACCCAACATTGCCAGATTAAAATTCCTCAGGTCTTTAAACCCCAATCCACCAAACTTCTTAGGAATACACAATTTATTCCATGCTTTCCAGTGGATTCCTCTGTCTGGCCCTTTCCCCCACCAATACCTATTCATGGCCCTTTGTATCGACTCGCAAACTGATTCAGGGAGCAAAAAAACACTCATTGAAAATGTAGGCATAGACTGAGCCACACTTTTCAAAAGCACCTCTTTGCCAGCCTGTGATAACAATTTCTTGTTCCACGAGAAAACTCTCTGTCTGATTTTATCTTCTATATAAGAGAAAACAGCCCTTTTATTTCTCCCTATAAAAGAGGGTAATCCCAGATATTTTCCAAAGTTTCTTGCCTGTTCCACGCCCAGACATTCGGCCACCTCCTCTCTCATCTGTTCCACAGTATTCTTACTATAGCATATATTAGATTTATGATAGTTTACCAACTGACCAGATAACTCCCCATACCTTTCCAAACACTGCTTAACCACCATAGCTTCCTGGACATTTGCTTTAAAGAACAACAAACTATCATCAGCAAAAAATAGGTGTGATATTGGGGGGGCTCCCCTAGCCACTCTACAACCGTGAATAGATCCTACTGCCTGTTCTTTCTGCAAAAGCATGGATAAACCTTCAGCACAAATAATAAATAAGAAAGGTGAAAGTGGATCTCCCTGCCTGAGACCCCTTGTTGGTTGCACCTGACCTCCACTCTCGCCATTGATCATCACACTGTATGATACAGGTTACCAAACCAACTTAGTTGTAGTTGTCCCAAAAAATGCTGCATTTTGAATGCATGTCGAGAATGTTGGACTTAATTAACATTCTAAAAATGTTATTTTCTTATACTTGTATAACAATTAATGTCACATTTTAAACACGGTAGGATATGATGCTGAATTTGGCACTTTAGGCCTCCACCACTGAACATGTCTATATTAGTCATCTTGGTGATTGAAGAGTGGCCAGGCCATTTGCCCCACCATACAAATATTCTCTTTCCATATTTGCATTCTGACTTTTAATTTATTCTTTTTCTATTCTAGTATATATACATGCACAAGAAGCTGCCAACTCTGCCATGTGTAGGGGCCTGGGGACTAAGCTTTGTGCTTGAGCAGAACACAGGAAGAAAAGTGGTTAGGGGCAATTGGACATGAATATATGGCAAGTTTGAATTGTAAAAACACTACTTAGAAGATAAAGCTAAACCTATGACTCCTAGATTGGCCTTTAAGGTTTAGGGTCTCAGGATTATTATTGCATTGGCCATTGGGACAACTCTATACTAATTTGAGTAATTTCCGCTTCCAAACATAAGTTTGAACCTCAAATTTAAGGACTCTAAACTCAACGTCTTGTCCTGATCAGTTGGATGAGAGAATGTAAATTGCTGTCTTAACGAGATAACTAGGGTCTGAGTACTTGATTTTTACTCTAAAGCTTGAGATTGTCTTTCATTGAAAATTTGAACTCGAATAGTTTCTAGGTTATTACTAAATTCCTCCCTCCAACCATGGTATTATCATGGGAATTATTAATCCATTTTAATTTCTTTCTGTTTCTTCAGCATTGGATCGGAATGCCACCCTATTTGGTTTACCACTCACTCTGCAAAAACTATTATTCTATTGTATGCATGTTTTAGTGCATCTCCCATTATTCAATTAGCTAGTAATAAAGAAAAAATGCTTCCTTTTATTCACGTTTTCTAACTTCGATTAATTATATCATCAACCTTATGAACTAAATTGTACACTTATGTACAAAGAGCCCAACACAAGCACACATCCAATGTTCGTAGCAGCATTCAAACCCTCATCCTAGTACAGGAAGTAAGTCATGAGCCTCATAAACTAAATTGCACACTTTTGCGCATAAGAAGTCAACACAAACCTAAGTCCTCAATATTCATGGCAAAATTATTCGAACTCTCACCCTGCCTGCCGCCAAAATCAAGTCATGAGCCTCATAAACTAAATTGTACACTTTTGCACACAAGAAACCAAACCCAAGTCCTCAATATTCGTGGCAGAATTCGTACCCTCACCCTGATGCCGAAAGCAAGTTATGAGCCTCATAAACAAAAGTGTACACTTTTGCACACAAGATATACCCAATCCAAACTTAAGCCCCCAATGTTCATTGCAGATTCTCACCTTGTTGCTGGAAGCAAGTCCTAAGCCTCATGAACTAAACTGTACGTTTTTGCGCACAAGAAGTCCAACCCAAACCCAAGTCCTCAATGTTCGTGGTGAAATTTGAACCCTCACACTACCGCCGAAAGCAAGTCATGAGCCTCATAAACTAAACTGTACACTTTTGCACACTAGAAACCAATCCAAATCCAAACACAAGAAGCCACCCAAACATCAATGTTATGACAGAATTTGAACCCTCACTACGCGGTTGGAAGTAAGTCTTAAATGACACTTCTAATCCACTAGACTAGTGCTTTGGCGGCAATATTCATTCTCTTTGAATGTACTAAAAATATATCGGTAAGATATTGATTAATTAAACCGTGGATATTTGCCTTGTTTATTTGGAAGTGTATAATACTGAGGATTAAGATTAATAGATATATTTTAAAAAAAAAAAGATTAATAGATATATGTTATTGATTGATTGTATGTATGTATGTAAATATGCATGCATCACTAATATAATGTCCAGATTTATATATTAATCATCATTTTATTCTTGACCATCACCATTCCCCACAGGCCTTGGCATATACTTAAAAACATATTAGCAAAAGAAAGAGCTGAGTTGATTCTGATTAAGATCATCAATAAAAACCGTATCGATTCGTACCATTTCATGCATCATGATGCTCCCGGCAGAAAAAAGAAGAAGCATATATGCTACGGACTATTATACAACCTAGATTAATAATTCTCCAGATCCAGATACAGTATGTGGGATGGTCGAATATAATAATTCAATTATATATAATAGGAGTGTTTGGTAAATAGCTGTTAGTTGATTGAGTTAGTGAGTTTGATTAGATGATAACATTATCTGATTATAAAAATATGTTTGGTAAATTAGCTGATAACTTATTACATACAAAATGACTTTCTCAAAAAAAGCTGTTTTGAACAGCTTTTTAAATTTTATGTTTTGGAGCAATAAACTATTACAAAAAGTTAATTAATCAAACACTCATATTTATTGTTTAACAAAGTCAAACAACTAATAATGATCAAACAAGCCAAAATTGACTGATAGGTTAACTATTTTATCAAACATGTCCAATATCATCTAAGACGAAATTTGGTATACCACACTAAGTGCTTTTAGTGCGTGAAAAAGCCGACGAATCTTCTTTTAACTATTAGACCAAGAGGGCAAGAGGTAATCCCTTGCGGTAGCTAGCTTAGGGTGACATGACAGGAAAAAAGAGAAGTTGTAGTATGTGAAATGATGTGCCAACCATATCTATGTGACCTTGGTCTGGAGTAAAGGGTGCTCAAAAGTCTTGTCCAGCAACTAAATATAACGTTGGGGGATCCTAGATCCCAACACTTACATGCACACACCAAAGATGATATGTACTCATGTACTAACTTTAGGGTAGCCACTACATTATATTTGCCCTTTGCTTTTGGTTGTCAACTATGTATCTACTTTGTTGTTGTATGTATGTATATATAGGCACTTATCTCATCTCTGCAGCAGCAGCTTTTTGAAAACTCACTTTTCTTTAATTTGGTAGCTTTTTGTGGATGGGATATATAATGTCTTCAACACAACATTAGGTCATAGGTGCACACATACATAATCTCTCTGATGAGAATTTTTAAGGTGTCAATCAGTATTAGTGCTAAACATGGTATGTTTGATTGTTTGGTTGCGCTAGCTACTGCAAGGGCACGTGCATGTTGACAGTATTTAATACAATCTAATTTAAATAGCATATATGATTGTACTCAATACAAAATATACTAGTGTTAACTGATTCCTTAAAAATATTCCTTTAATATTATGTAAAACAAATAATCATATATAAACTACATATATATATATATATATATATATATATATATATATATATATATATATATATATATATATAAAAGGAAAATGACACTTTTTCCCCCTGAGTTATATACTTATAGCACTTTTTTCTCCTGAATTATTTAAGTGGCTCTTTTCCCCCCTAAAATGTTAAATGGACATATTTACCCTTAAAATAAATATTTAAAAAATATATTTCATTTATTTTTCTTCTCCAACAAATTATTACTATAATTTGGTTCAAACCAAACAGATACTATAGCAACCAAACCAAAATATCTCAATTACAATTTATAATCAAAACGCGATATTTAGAATTTATTAAAATAGCGAACCGGAATGGTCGGTTCATGTTCCGAACTGAAAAAATAAAATATATTTATTGTTGAATTTAGACTATTTTAAAATAAAAAATAAAATTTTAAAATAAAGACGGTTCAAAATCGCGAACCGGATCCGGAACCGCCGGTTCACGGTTCATGATCCAGTTTTTTTATTCTTAAATTTAATAAATTAAAATCCAAATATTGGTTTCTAGATCTGAATCATAACCGAAAACTTTTAATTCGATTGCTATAGTGTCTGGTTCAGTTCGTACCGAACCGTGGTAATCGCTACATATACGCAATAATTTGTTGGAGAAGTAAAATAAATAAAATGTTTACTTTAAGGGTAGAAATGTGAGTTTAATATATTATGGGAAAAAACCACCACTTTTAAAATAATTGAGGGGACTAATGTGCTTACATAAATAATTGAGGGAGAAAAAGTGCTATAAATATATAACTTAGGGGAAAAAAGTGTCATTTTCCATATATATATATATATATATATATATATATATATATATTAAAATATTAAATTATTTCTAGGCGCCTCAAAACCCTCTCATTTTGTGAGGTTGTTCTCACACTGCTACTGGTGAGATTCTCTTGTAATAAATTTTACATCTATAATCAGTTGAGCTGCCCATCCATATAGACAAGAATCCGTCAATACTCTTGTGAGAGACTGATGAATAAAGTAAATTACGAAATATCGCTCTTTCCATTTTTCCCAAGATTTGAAAGCCTACATAACTCTTTGCACTAACACAATATACTAGATTATTGATTTAAGAATCTTGTCTTTTATACAACATCATCATTGCATTGTGTGTGTATATGTATATACACACACACACAATGCAATGTGGGATGAATGAATAATATTATATTGAGTATATAATTAATGGTATAATTGATTCTGCCTAAGAGATCCTTGAACCCCACTTGCAAAACACCTTGACACATTCACAGTAATTAAATAGATGCTCATCTGGATTTATTTTAATAGTACATAATAATTTAATGCGCGATGCGCAAATTCTAGTACTCAAATAATATTAAGGGCGTGTTTGGTTCGCACATAGGAATCGGAATCGGAATGGGTATCAAATATTTGGTAATGGTAATGGGTTTTGGTGAAAGTATTTAACATGTTTGGTAGTAGGGTGGAATAGGAATGATTACTAATAGTAGTGCTTGAGAATGAATAAGGGAATGAAACCCTTATTGTATTTGGATATAGGTTTTTCAATTGATGGGGTATTCGAAACCCATAGTAGTGTTCCAAAAACCTATCAACCAAACAACAACAATCACTTTCATACCCATTCCTATGGACAAAACCCACCAACCAAACACACCCTAAAGATAGTTATAATTTGTCAACCACATACTATACTATATAGTGTGATAATACCCTGGCCTGTTATCATTTTAAATAGGAAGAGAATAAGTCTAATGATATTTCATAAAAGAGAGTATAAAATTAGAGTATAACTTTTCCATACTCTTTATATATATATAGCTAGATTTTAGTTTATAAGCTTTGCTTTGATGCACATCCCGCAATTTACTTCTTATATTAGTCTCTAGGGTATAAGAGCACGCATGACCCCTTAAATTTGGAGTTCAAAAGTATAGTAACAGTTAATTAATTAAGCCCGTATAGGTATATAACTTAGTTGGTTCCTTGGTGACAAATTGCACCCAAGAGTGTAGGATCGAATCCTATAACAGCTATAGCGTGAGAGTTTCACCCTCTTATGGGGGTGGCTCCCTCTGAACATTAGATACTAGTCCTCCCATACTTAGGTGGGGTAGCTAAGTCATGCACCGTGGTTAACTCATCCACAATTTCTATAGAGTCGGGGGTGTGGCCCTGGATGAGATTTCGTGTTTTGCACCCAAAGTTAATTAAGGGTGAGTGGGTTAAATGAAGAGCCACAAAATATAATTTTCATTTCATTGCCCATTTGGTTTGTAAGTATGTTTTGAGACCTTTGATGTTGTGTCAACCATATATACCTCAAATGGCATAAAAACAGCATTAATCCAACACCTCAAATTTAGCATATATGCATCTTCTGTCATTATCCAATGTTGCTTCTTCACATGTTCCATTATTCGTACCAAGAACTTTAACATTAACTTGCAAGTTGCTAAACCTATTCCATTTGCACTGTGGGAATATACTTTATTTTATTTCAATTGGACTAATACAAAATTTGGGCTATTCTTGATTTGATTGCATGCATATAATTTTCAATATCATATATTATATGTATGCGTATATTTACACAATTATGCAACACTTCGACTGCACAATCATTATTCCATGGATCTTGGCCTACACATTTGTGTGAATCATAAATAAAAAGTATATTTTTTAATATATACTAAAAATACATTATTTGTATACATAAAGTACATTATTTAAAAGTAGATGATTTTTTATATATTATCAAATAATGTTTAATACACAAATAATATACTTTTAATATATTAAAAATGCATATTATATTCATGGTCCACAATAATTTGCCTCAACTGCGTTGACATGAATATAATCTTTCAATTTTTCTTTATGTAAATCTGCATTGTCCATTCTTTGTTTTCCAAATTAGAAAAATGTATACATAAACATACTTTCTATCCTTTTTGTTTGTTTGTTTGTTTTTTTTGTTTTTTTTTTTTTGTTTTTTTTTGCAATCTTCTATTTTTTTTTTTCAGAAAATGAAAAAATTTCTCCAATTAGTAAATTCAAGCTAGTTTTAGTTTTTACCAAGGTTACTAGCTTCTGTTTTATCCAAGTGACCCGAGGGACGGGTTCTAATACCAAATTAAAAAAAAATGTTTTGTCTTAATTAAATGTCTAAATTAATATTAAACTGTATATTTATGTTTATAAATAAATAAATAAAAATAAAAATATAAATATAAATAAATAAATAAATAAATAAATATATATATATATATATATATATATATATATATATATATATATATATATATATATATATGTGTGTGTGTGTGTGTGTATGTATGTATAACTTTTGTCCTTTAGATAGCATCATCATTGCATTATATATATGTGTATGCCTATATGTGTGTATGCAAATTAAATATATAAAATATGGGTAGGTGTTGGACTTTACTTTTGTGCATGTGGGGTACGGTGAATAATATTGACGAGTATATATATATATGTGTGTGTGTGAGAGATCCGGTCTTGAACCCCACATTGAACAAACCCTTGAGACATTTACACTAATTGGATGATTATTTTAATATTTTTCTTTCTCACTAACTTATTTTAATGCTTTTCATGCTCACAATAAGGAAGCAAACAGAATGAATATTCATAAGAGTGTCCCTTAGTGACTAAGAATCATATATCCAATTTCAAATAATGTAAAGGACCAATCTATCATTGTTTTTTGTTTGTTTTGTTTTATATATAATTGAGTTAATCCACACTCACATATTAAAATTAAATTTTAAAAAATCAAGATTTGATTCGAATAATTTTTTTTGTTCATCAAAAAAAAAAAAAACAAAAAACAAATACTCCGTATGTAATAGTCATGCTAAACTAATTAAGTTAACTTATTTTGTAGGAACCTACTCACAAAGTATCAATTCAATTGTAAGCATATACCCCAAATTAAACTTTTTGATGGGTGTTCCAGAACAACTATTCTCGGCCTATTCACTCAACGTGTCAACACTCTTAAATTTACTTCTCACCAATTAATTTCCTATAATTAAACAAGCAAAGTAATATTCTCCTTGTATCATCACATTTTTTTTTTGGGTGGGGGTGGGGGGTACATAAAACATTTTGCCTGCTATACTCGGTACCAATTGTATATGTTTAATGTTTTAATGAGTGCGGCAATACATAAATTATTATGAGCATTATATATGGAAGTATATAATGACCTATGATGTCTACAAGGAGACAACCCCGTTGAAAAATCACAACACCAATTCTTTCATTTATTATATTGCTAGTAGGTGCTTAGATTTATGATTTTTTTTTTTTTTTTTTTTTTTTTTACAATATCACGTATAAACATATATACAACTTGTAGTTATATCAAGAAGACTTATCAATACTGGTATCAAGAGATTATGTACATTCAATTATAACTGAATGTATATAATAAGTGAATGTACATAATTTGTTAACTGAAAGTACGTAATATATGTTAATTATACGTACATAATTTAGACTATAGTTCACAATGTTAATGGTAAATCATAATCCATGAATTTAATGATTAAGTGAGTAAAACATGATTCTTGTATAAAAAAAAATCACAAATTTAACTCTTGCTAACAGCCTAACACCTTCTCGATCGAACTTGTTGCGCACGACATCTACGTGGAATTGTTGGCACCGTAAAAAATCCTGAAAATTTATTTGGTTCCTGGTTTTTGGTTGGATGCTGGGGTTGGAGGGAGAGCGACACGTCTTTGGTAAAAAGAGGGTGTTTAATTTGGTGAATTTTAATGGAGTTAATTGGCATAATGATGACAATAAAAATGGTTATTTTTTGAGATGCTTTGTTGTGAAAAGTTGGAAGCAAGTCAAATTATAACAACAGAAAGTCACAGAGACTGCCAACTATCATTGCTGCTGTACGTTCCCACTCATGACTCACCGGCCTATATATATTGGAGCTAATTAGGGCTGCACAAGTGCACAACCATTAATTAATTAATTAATGAGCAGTTATGTTATTAGAGAGACCTCTGTGATTAAGGGGTTTTTTTTTTTTTTTTTTGGTTTTATTTTTTTGCCAGACCACGAAATATTATGAGTTGACTCTAATTATAGGAGACACCTTAAGATAATACTATACTCATTTTAATTATCGTTTGCACCAGCTCGACCCAATTACTCAGCTTAATTATTGTTTGCACTGGCCCGTCTCAATTAAAGGACAAAGTGCTGGTCATATTGATTTCTAGGTCCATACGAGAGGAAGAGAAGATTTTGAACTCTCGACGTCTCTTAAGGGATGAAAGTGCAAAACCACTTACACCAACCAAGCTGGTTTTTAAGATTAAGGCTCTGTTTGGGAAACCTAGCTGAAAAGCTATAAGCTAGGAGCTGAAAGCTGAAAAGGAGCTGAAAGCTAAAAAGCTATAAGCTCGGAGCTGAAAACTGAAACGTTGTTAAGCTAGCTGTTATGATTGGTAAAATTAGCTTTTTGATAAGCTGGTAAATGTAAAAAGACTATAAAGGACATCTTCATAAAATTTAAATTAGTTGTTTCCATTTTAAAATCTAACATTTCGTCTTTAAAAAAAAATTAACATTTTGAAATAAAACTATTAGCATAATCATGATCTAGAATCTCATAATGAAGTAGCAATATTGTTGCAAATCTCATAATAATAATAATAATAATAATAATAATAATAATAATAATAATAATAATAATAATAATAATAATAATAATAATAATAATAATAATATAATAATAATAATAATAATAATAATAATAATAATAATAATAATATTTGCGGTGAAAGTTGCGGATAAAGGAGAAGAGAAAATGATTTTAATTGGGAAGGGTAAATTAATTATGTCATTTCTTTAAAATAATAAGGATAAAGATGAAAAAAAAGTTAGAAAGCTAGGAGCTTATTTTGAAACGTTTCCTAAGGTAGCGTTCCAAAATAAGCTCTTATTTTAAGCTAAGAGCTTATTTTGGGAACATTACTAAACAGAGCTTATAGCTTATTAGTAGCTTAAAATAAGTTATAAGCTCTGCCAAACAGAACCTAAGATTTTAACGTTTCAAAAAGGTTTCACCCTCCAAAAAATTATGTAAATTATATTATAAAATATATTAAAGACATTTTTCTAATAAAAAAAATGCTTCATCCTACTCAATCTTAGCTTGGTCTAGTTACACAAACAATTTATTTCTGTTATGTAGTTTGTGAACTATTACATAGGAATGAGTTTTACCCAATACACCATCATGGTCTCATGTAGCGGTAGCAAGTTTTCCTCATCACTAAAATATTTGTTTCATATTAATTATTATTGTTGTTGTTATTAATTATTATGGATGGATTTTGAGTTTTAATTTGTGATTTGTTTTATATTTATGAGTTTTTAAAATTTATTTCTTAAGATAAAAATTAGTAGGTATATGCAGAGAGTACCCGTATGCGGTGGAATGAATATGTGTTTTTAAATTGCTCACTCAATAGTCAAAGACCTTGTAGTGTAGCGGCATAACTGTGATTCCTTCCATTAATAGTACTAAAAAAATATTACTCACTCCATATGAGAGATGAAATTATAAAAGTTGATTGAGTGGTGGATGGCATGCAATCAGCTCTGGTTTGGGACGGCAACAGGATAGGGCGGGGGCGGGGAGTATAATCTTCATCCCCGTCCCTGTCCCCGAAATCCCGACCCTGTCCCCGACCCCGTCCCCGTCCCCATCCCCAGTGGAAAATTAAAAATAGTCCCCATCCCTGCTTCGAAAAATTAAGCGGGGACGAAGACTCCCCATCCCCGGTCAACTCCTAGTCAAAATTTTAAATTATTATAATTTTTAATTTTTAAAACTAAACTTTTAATTTTAAAAACTAAAGTTTTAATTTAAAAACAATTAACATAAAAGTATTGACACTGTACTGCCACGGCAGTATAGTACAATTTCATTATATATATATATATATATATATATATATATATATATATATATTTGTTTATTTATTATTATTATTATTAATTATAATAATTAATCGGGGACGAGACGGACAGGGCGGGGAAGAGTATCTCCGTCCGCGTTTTCGATTCTCAAAATTTTCCTCCGTCCCGATCCCCTTTCCCGACGGGAACGGGGATCCCCAGCGGGGACGATGCACATTGCCATCCCTAGCTCTGGTCCACATCAACTCATACTTGTATCAATTGTTACATTTCTAATAAACTCTTGATTATAAATGAGATGTAACATTTACTCATATCAATTGTTATCTTTTGTAATAAACTATTGACGATATAATCGAGATGTAGTGTCTAGGGTTATTGATTTTTTATTTTTGACAAATTTTTCTTGGTGTTAATAGGGTTATTTTTATACTTTGGTCGGGCTTGATGTTTGTAATTAAACTTTAGGAAAATAGGAGAGGCATGCATTAATTTCTAAGTGGTAATTAATTACATAAATACTCTAATTTAATCTTATTTTGTTCCCCATAATGTTTACATTCTATTCTTATCATGTCTGTTTGTCCCTTGCCATTCTCTTGTCAGGACTCTTCCTTTTCACAACAGTTTGTGCTTTCTTTCCATGTCCTCCCCAGGAAGACATACAATCCTTTTAATTTGCTCTTAATAGATTTGCCAATTTGGAGGTTTATTAATTAATTAATTGATTGATTTGCCCAATCTCTTAATTTGTAATCAATATCATTATGATTCTTATCTTGCATTGTAATTTCTCACAACATATGATGAAGCATCAATACTTTCTTGTGCATGATTTCTTGTGAATAGTTATATATATTTTTTTAATGTATAGATCTTGAATCCAAAATTTTATTTAAAGAGAACAGATCTTTATACAAAAAATTTGTAATAAATATCGTCTTTATTGAGAAAACTAAATCGAATAATAAGATTTGTACTTTCTTTTATCCCTTCTTGTCATTCATCTTGCATTAGGTAGGGCATTACTGAAGGTGTATTATTGTGTGGATTGCTACTTTGGGTTGGAAGCGACTACTTATTATTATTTTTTAAAGTTATAATTAGTAGCAAAGACGTAACTTTATTTTCTTATACTTGTCTAATAATCAACTTCGTATGTCAATAATAAGATGCAATGTTGGACTTGGCCATCACAATGATACCATTGCCAGGCTGTCACTACGTCAAAAGTTATAGCTAATAATGAATATACAACTTTATTTATTTATACTTGTATAACAGTTATCACTATATTTTAGAATACATGACTTAGCTCTCTAAGTCTATGCTCAACAAGTTCTAATTAATATTTAGATAATAGTACTTATATTAAAAGTTCGATTGTATACCAAAAAAAAGCATGTCTTATCTCACCCAACTTCTATAATTAATTCATAATAAATTGATGAAATCATGATAATGATTAAAAAATACAAGATTATACAAATCAACTTAAATGGTAGGATTTCAGTACCAGCTTGTAGGTTATATTTTATTTTATTCTTCATTTATTTTTTTCAAAGAAAAGAACTGCGTGGGTCACTCTTTGATCAGCAGAAAAGTTTGAATAACTGGAAAGTATTTGTGACTGTTCATATTTATTCAAAACCGGCCATGATCAAAATGTCCAGTCCTATACACCTATGGCTATGCCACTTCCATTATATATATATATATATATATATATATATATATATATATATATATATATATATATATATATATATATATATATAGGGTTGAGTTCAAATGAGGACAACAATATATAGAGGACTGTGAGGACAAATAATGGCCACACAACAAATTAATAGCAGGCACACAACTTAATACATAATGGCACACAAGAATAAATGTAAACATCAGGTTTCGAACCCAGGCTGTATAAATTAACAAATCTAGCACGCGACATACAAACTGTGGCACACAACTACATTCGGCCATGCACACGACATACCGGCTAATGGCACACACTACATTTGTCCTCACAGTCCTCTATAATATACTTGTCCTCATTTGAATACACATCTTTATATATATATATATATATATATATATATATATATATATATATATATATATATATATATATATATATATATATATGAGTAAATACTCAAAATAGCCTCTCGACTATAGCGAAATTTACAATTTGGTCCTCCGTCTATTTGACAGTTTGTTGACCGTGATCTTTGATGATATATATGTAATTTCACGATTCTGCATCATTCGCTGGCGGCTGCGCCGTCATCGACGATCTCCAGAAGAACCTGCAGCTCTCGTCGGAGCACATGGAGGCCTCCAGGATGATGTTGCACCGTTTCGGAAACACGTCGTCTTCTTCGCTCTAGTACGAACTCAATTAGAGTGCGGTCTGAAAATGACCGGAACCTTAAAAAACTGACGATGGACCATGAAATTACATATATATCCTAAAAAATAACAGTCAACAAACGGTCAAATAGACGGAGGATCAAATCGTGTCAAAATTGTAAAGTCAAGGATTTATAATTGGTTGAAATTGAAAGTCGATGACCAATTTGTGAATTTAGCTATAGTCAAGGGATCATTTTAGGTATTTACTATATATATATATATATATATATATATATATATATATATATATATATATATATATATATATATATATATAGAGGGATGCACCCAGGTGCGAATAAGGATGGAAATGCGAATGAATCAGCGCGCGACACGTGTCCAGATCTAATAACTTAAAAAAAAATGCGGTGGCATTTTCGTAAATAATTAAACATCAAAGTGCAAGTAAAATCACTTACAAGTGCACCTACTTTCACCTATAAGTGCATGTAATTTTGCCTTGTTAGCATTCGCTTTCCGCAAACATTCATGCACCTGGGTGTGCTTATAACTATATGTGCAACTATTTATAACTATAGGTGCAACTACATATAACTATAGGTGCACCTACTTTCACCTATAAGTGCATGTAATTTTGCCTTGTTAGCATTCACTTTCCGCAAACATTCATGCACCTGGGTGTGCTTATAACTATATGTGCAACTATTTATAACTATAGGTGCAACTACTTATAACTATAGGTGCACCTACTTTCACCTATAAGTGCATGTAATTTTGCCTTGTTAACATTCATTGATCTGAGTTCAGCGGGTAGTAATACCCCTGAAAACCACTCGCAAACATTCATACACCTAGATGCAACTACATATAACTATGTGTGCAACTACTTAGAACTATAGGTGCAACTACTTAGAACTATAGGTGCAACTAAGTATTTATGCTCAGTGTAAAATTTTACTTGCACCTATAATACATTTTACATGCACTTGTAATACATTTTACTTGCACTTCGGTGTTCAATTATTTACGAAAATGCCACCGCATTTTTTTTTAAAATCAGTGTTTCTCATCCATTAGATCTGGACACGTGAACGAACAGAATTCATTCCTATTTCGCGCCTTGGCGAAGCATTCGCACCTGAGTGCGATTATATATATATATATATATATATATATATATATATATATATATATATATATATATATATATTAGTTATCATATGAGAAGTTGAGAACTCCATTTTCTGTGAGTATGTGAGAACTAATTGTAGCCTTTGATTTTGTGTGTGCAGATGGTATGTGGTGATTTATTTTCTTTTTATTGCGGAATAAGGTCCAAATTGGTCCCTGAACGAAACGTGAAAGTGCAATTTGGTCCCTGAACGTAAAAGAAGTGCAATTATCCCCCTCAACATCTCAAATATGTGCAATTTGACCTGATAGCAGGTTAACATTCCATCCAACCGGTTATATGATGATGTGTATGCTGACTTGGCATTTTTTTTTAATTTCCTTTTATTTCCTTTTCTTCCATTCACCGTGTATTAAGGCAAAGCTTCAATAGAAATTCCCAAACCACGTATCAAAATTTCCAAACCTGCATCAGAAATTCCATTCATCGTGTACCTGCATCAGAAATTCCATTCACCGTGTACCTGCATCAGAAATTCTCAAACCACGCCCGTGAAAGCTATTAACTTGTTCGTTGTTAATATAACTATGTAAAATTGATTATTTTTTCATGAAATTTATCCTGTTTGTAAATTTGAGAGAAGATATCGATGGTGGAATATTACAACTGCTAGAGTTAGTTGTTTTGTAAAGAAGAAGACAAAAGAATGAAATTAAAAAAAAAAATGCCAAGTCATTTTTTCAAAAAAAATATGCCAAGTCATTATCCATGTCACACATGCAACCTGCTAGATGGGATGTTAACCTGCTATCAGGTCAAATTGCACATATTTGAGGTGTTGAGGGGGGTAATTGCACTTTTTTTACGTTCAGGGACGTAATTGCACTTTCACGTTTCGTTCAGGGGCCAATTTGAACCTTATTCCTTTTATATTGCTTATTTATTTATGTAGGGGTGAGTTAGTAATTTTAAGTGCACTTAATATCTTTTAATTATTATTTTATGGGAGTTATTTATGATTTTAAGAGTAGTATTTTTTTGGTATATTGAGATTCTTCTAATGCTTCCTGCATCTCTTAATGAACGTGTGCACTGTTGGTGTCCACAATGTGATTTCTATTACATTCGTCGATGGTTACTGAATTTTCGCTAGATATACTATATGAATTGAAATGGCTTGTAATAGTAGGTTATTTACTGATTCTTAGACTTCATTACCTCAATTTAATATGTTAAAGAATATAAGAGAAAATGGCACTTTTTCCCCCTATGTTATATGCTTATAGCACTTTTTCCCCCTGAGTTATTCATGCATCCACATTTGCCCCCTCAATTATTATAAAAGTGGCGGTTTTTTCCCCTGATAATATTAAATAGACATTTTTACCCTTAAAATACATATTTTATTTATTTCTCTTGTTCAACAAATTATTGTTTATACGTAGGGATGGCCACGGTTCGGTTCGAACTGAACCGAACACTATAGCAATCAAATAAAAAAAAATTCGGTTATGATTCATAACATAACCCAATATTTGGGTTTCCGTTTATTAAAATTGTGAAGTGGAAAAAAATAGATTCTGAACCGTGAACCAGAGGTTCAAATCGGAACAACTACTAGCAATAGCTTAAAATTAGAATTATAATATTTGCAAATAGTGTATGTTTTTTTCGCATTTATATTGACTCTCACATATAAGTATATATAATCGCGATTTGGTTTTTATTTTGAATCATTGTTTCACAATTTCGGATCCAATTTGAACTGTTGGTTCAAACATTATTTTAAAATTTTATTTTATTTATTTTTAAAGTATTCTAAATTCAACAATTAATGTATTTTATTTTTTCAAATTGTGGTTATAATTTGTTGGAGAAGTAAAATAAATGAAATATTTATTTTAAGGGTAAATATGTCCATTTAATATAGCAGGGGGAAAAATTGCCACTTAAATAATATAGGGGGAAAAAGTGCTATAAGTATATAACACAAGGAGAAAAAGTGCCATTTTCCCAGAATATAATTACACTTTTTAAAAGTTTAAAGACCTAATTAACTTTTTTAGGTAAAGTTTAGGTCTCGATCATTTTTCCAAAAATAAATCGCCTGTTCGACGACTTTGACCTGAAGAGGGTTGGGATAAATGTAATATTATTAGTAGTGGAATATGCAGGGTCTGGTAGCAAGTACAACACTCACAAATTCGTTGCCTTTACAGGTTTCTTGTCGGTAAGAGAAACAGATCAGATGCATCTATCCTCCTTTACAAAGAATCAAAATCTCCATTCACAGATTTACTGAAAGAGATATGTGCCCTTATCATCTTCGTGTAGTATTACAGGTTTTCTTACTTGTTACGGAGTATTTGATTATTTATTTATTTATTGTGAAAGTTCATTTATCATTTTATTAATTAGTATTTGTCACGTGCGATGCACTGACAAAAAATTATAACTATTGTTGTAATATTATGATAATAAGCAGAATTAAGTTTATTAAAAATGTAAGTATAGTTGTACAATATAATATTTAAATTTTTAAAAGGTTAATTATGTTATTATTATTTGAATTTGAAATAACTAATTTAATTATATAGTTAACGTATTTAAATAAAATTTGTAAATAAAGTAACAGGTAATATTTGTGAAAAATCTCCACAAAAAACTTATTCATTTGAAAAAGATTATTTATGATAGAACTATGTTTATGTTATATCTGTATTTGTTCATATATTTTCTCAACCTACGGAAACACAAAGAGCCAATAACGCCTCGACTGAGCCTCAAACTCACAACCTTCCAAATGGAAGTCCAACCCAGGTACCGTTAGACCACATAGTCCTAGTATGTTTATTTTATATCTAATTTCTCATTTTTATATATGTGGAGTCAAATTAATTATAATTGAGATTTAAATGAATATATACACAAATTATATTAAATTTAAAACTTTACCAATAAATGTGAACACAATAAATGCATTCATATTTGGCGGGAAAATTTTTTGCTACTTCATTTTGTTTTAATATATATAGAGATAGAGATTTTCTCTCAATAGTTATTTGGTTGTAAAAAAACGTTTAAATGTTTTGTAATTTAAAAAGTGAGAATATGACCAACTTGGTTGGGGTTGCCCCCGATCAGAACTCTTTAATACGACACATTCACTCGAAACGCACCTGCAGAGTTTGAGTTTTACTCAAATAAGTCTGAATCAAAACTCTTGAAATATAACATAACCTTATCAAAATCGAAACATAAGCTTACACTTATTGCCGACTGTCTCAATTTGTTAGGTTAATAAGGTAAGAAATATATGCATTTGAATCAAGTTGAGGATCGGAACAAAAGCGTGCGCGCGCGCGCGCGCACACACACATATATATATATATATATATTGTATGTATTATTATGAGACAGGAACTGAAAATCACACATCATATATAGCTATTCGATTAGTAGCTATGGCTTTTTTCATGAATCTTCAGTTTTCGCCAATATGCACCATCTTGAATGGTCATCTTCATGGCGGACGACAACAATTGACCATTTTAACGTTAATAACGACTTACGCGCACAATTAATTTGTCTTATTGTATGACACTCGTTGTTTTAGTCTCTTTATTATCATTAAATTAGCCGATTTTGATTTTTGTACTGTTTAATTTGTACCTGATTATTAAAAGTTACGACAAATTCCGTCAACTAACATGTTAAATCCACTCTCATTTATGTATAGATGACATGAAATCACATGATTGACAAAAGTGGAGATGAAAAGGGAAGTTAATGATTAAAAAGAGAAATTTAGAGGTGGTGTTACTTACTGGTTCAGTACTTCAGTATATATCATCACCAAAAAAAAAAAGGAATAAGGGTCAAATAGGCCATCGAACTGCACTCAATAATGCAATTAGGCCACCGAACTTCAAAAAGCTACAATTGGGTCCCTGAACTAACAAATTCTATTCAATTAGTCTAATTTGTAGGTTTCCAAGTTGTTAGCAGGTTACCTCTTTTCAAAAAAAAAAAATTAATTATTATTTAAAATAATTATTTAATATTAATAATTAAAATTAAAAAAAAAAAAAAAAAAAAAAAAAAAAAAAAAAAACAGAGATTGACACGCCGGAGACGAAGAAGGTTTCTTCGTCTCCGGCCATGGAGACGGAGAAATCTTCTTCGTCTCTGGCTGGAGACGAAGAATATCTTCGTCTCCAGCCAGAGACGAAGAATATCTTCGTCTCCATGGCCGGAGACGAAGAGACTCTTCGTCTCCGGCCATGGAGACGAAGAGTTTCTTCGTCTCCGGCAATGGAGACGGAGTTAACTTCTTCGTCTCTGGCCGGAGACGAAGGAACCTTCTTCGTCTCCGGCCAGAGACGAAGAAATTAACTCCGTCTCCATGGCCGGAGACGAAGAAGGTTTCTTCGTCTCCGGCAGACGGTATCTTTTTTTTTTTTTTTTTTTTAAATTTTAAATAAGTATTTTAAATAATAATTTTTTAAAAATATTATAAATTAGGGGTGACCTGCTAATAACCTCCAAAACCTACAAATTGGACTAATTGAATAGAATTAGTTAGTTCAGGGAGCTAATTGTTGCTTTTTAAAGTTCGATGGCCTAATTGCATTATTAGGTGCAGTTCGATGGCCTATTTGACCCTTATTCCAAAAAAAAAAAAAAGTATATAGTATTTGGGAAAGATAACCAATCAAGTTGGTTTTGTACTTAAATTGCAATAATACCCCTAATTAGATATAAGGTGACATATTTAGTTTCTTTTTTTTTTTTTTTTTTTTTTTTTTTTTTTTTAAATGTTATTTTTTGTGACGTGAATTGTAATTGAAGGTAATTTAATAATTTCTAAATACTGCATGTATTTCTTTTAGCTATTAATGATTCTAATTTTCACATTAGAAATACTCTAAGGGGGTGTATTCAATCATGACTTTCATAGAGTTTTAAAGACTTTTATGAACTTTAAAAGTTTGGAGGTATTCAATTCAAACTTTTAGAGAGTCTTTAAAAGTTATGCTGTATTCAATCAAGATTTTTAAAGAGTCTTTAAAAGTCGTGTGGTATTCAATTAAGACTTTTAATGAGTCTTTAAAAGTCATGTGGTATTCAAAAAGTTATGAACTTTTATAGACTTTTTAATTTTAAGACTTTTGGAGACTTTTCCTTCTCAAATATAAATAGTTGAAATCCAACCATCAACCCCAAGATTTCATTATTTTCTTTCTAACAACTTTGAATATTTTCTCTCTCTATTTAAACTCTATTTTTTCTCTCTATTTAAACTTTATAAACCTATCTAAATTTAATAAAATTATTTTTTTCTTTATTATCCTATATTTTCCTCATACCTAAACTCTACCCATTTTTCTCTCTCTCCTAAACTTTAGGATCTTCATCTAAAATTAGAAATAATATTATTTTTACTTCATTATTATTTGTTTATATTGATTTTTATTTTTTTCTATAAATTTTTTTATCCCTAAGTTTCTCTATTTCTCCCTAAATACATAAATAAACAAAGAAAATTTTTCTATCGTCAAATTTTAGTATATGTTTCATAATATTCAAATAAATACTTATATATTTTGATTTTTATGTTTATAATCGTATGTAATATATATTTTTCCTTTTTTTTTTAACAACTTACTACGAATAGCGAACTACTATTCGCAACAACAATTTGGGATTGCAAACAGTAGCATATTGTTGTTGTTCGCAGTCTCAAATTGCTATTGCAAATAATAGTTCTTTGTGTGATGCCTAGCAATATATCAAGTATAATTTTTTATATATATTATTAATATTAGATTTTTATTTTTTATTTATGAAACTTGTAATTATATTTTTAAATATTTTATTTGATCAATTCTTTTATTATAAATTTTATTGTCCAATATTGTTATTAATTTCTAATGAAATAGTTTTTTTTTGTTGATGTTTATTAATAATATATATAAGTAATTACCATATAAGTCAACATACTATGGATAAAAATAATAATGTTGAGAATATTGATGTGGGTGAAGAACTATATAATAAGAAAATTTTATGATATATTATAAATGTTTTGTAAGAAAATTATAAATGATAAGAATCAAAATCATTGAAAGTTTGTAAGGATGTATTCAATTTAGAATTTCAATGACTTTTGTAGACTTTTTAAAATAAAAGTTGATAAAAGTCTATGAATGTTTTTTATATAGACTTTTATAGAGTCTTATAAAGTTTTAAAAAGTTTTAAACGATTCTATGAAAGTCAATCAAAGTTTATTAAAATCTATTGTTTTAAAAGTCTTTAAAACTCTACAAAAGTCATGATTGAATACACCCCCCTAAGTTTCAACAAATTAGATACTCTCTTCTCCATTTAAAATCGACTGAATCATTATCCAAGAAGATCATTCATTTGCGATGTGTAGTAGGAACTTGCTAGATGTTGTTTAGGTTTTCATCCAAGATCCAAGAAAATCAAACTGAAAATACAATTTTGTTTGTTCTATATTAGTGTTGTTTAGGTTCTAATCCAATGGGCGTAACCCTAATCAAATTGGTTGGACAATTTAAGTCTGATTTTTTGTGTAGTTATCTATTAGTCTCTTAGTTTGGAATGTTTAATTATAAATAGTTTAGAGTGATTTACCTTCTTATTATGGTCATGAGCCGATTATCTTTAAGCAACTTAAATTGATTTACGTCTTTATAATTGATACTGCTAATTCTACGTAAGCAATATTTAAATGATACCCGAGACCAATTAAAGCGAGTAAATGTCTTTATTGATCACGGTAAAGGCCCTAAGTACAATCTACTTGGTTGCTCTGAGTGCCGACTGACTGCGGTCGGGATTCTCTAGTAACAACCTATCGATCGTCCAAAAGTCCTCTACACTGTAGCTACTGTGGGTATTTATAGCCGCTGCGCCGGAGACACAAATCCGGTCGTTCGGCATGCTCTCCACGTAGCCACCACGTGTCATCCTCCCGGGTGCCCTATTTGGCGTCACAAAGAGCCGCCACGTGTCCTTTACCAGCTCTCTCGCCAAAAGGCTACCGCTCGGCGGTCGACAATGCCGCTCGAGCAACACCCGGTCGGACCCCGACCGGGTTCTTCACATGAAGCTCGACCTATTACTTGCAAAGACAAAAAGAAAAGGACGAAAGCACCTCGGTCTGGGTAAAGCTATGTCGGTCGGGGTATTCCCTACCAATAATCCTTTACCAATAAAAAGTACAAGACGAGTTTCAGCCACAACATATTTTTAAATAAGAATTGTGAACTTTATTATAAATCAAATATTTCAATTTAGTAGTTACATCCATAAGAACAAAAACTAAATACGTCATTATGAATGATATTAGAATTAATGAGGAAAGGGTGGTCGCCAGGTAGAAGTGGTTTCACGTGAACGACAATGACGGGTGGGTCAATCCCACGTGATTTTCACATGAATCTGAGGATTGTTCGTACTAGGTTTTGTAGCCTGTCTCATTTCGGATATATCCTGTGGGAAACAAACAACCAATTATATACATTTATACATTATCCTCCTGTCCTTATGAACTAGGTGCCAACCTATTAGGTAGGCAGCTACCCTTCAAACTCACTCCGAAAGTGTACTTTTAAACAGTAAAATTTGCTAACAATAAAAATTAAATTGAGATAAAAATTTATATTTATTCTAATCAGTTTACGTCAAAAAAATAAATAGATAATTCATTATATTGTCTGATCAACTTGACTGTGGGCTGAATCCACCTAATCTTATTATTGATTGAATATAAAGTAAGTAGGATAAGCTCAAGTATAAAATGATTGCAAAGAGAGTTAATCACATAGAGTCGGACAATTCCGGTTATATATAGTTATAAATAAATTAATACAAGTGATATGTGAAATGAGATGTAGATAGAGATGATCTGAAAATTTGGACAGCAGAGATATTGAGTTATTTATAGTGGATCCAAATAAGACTATGTCTGGATGATAACTCACAAGTTAACTGATATAACGCTCTTTGGTAGGTGGACATACATGGTCAATCAGGTAAGCGACGTGCCAATGTCTTCGGATGGCTACGGTGACCTAGTCCATCAGTGGCAAGCATAAGTTAGCTAGCTAACTTTTGCAAGACAAGTTAAGTTAGTTGACTAACAATTCTCCCGATCAAGGTGGGTATGTTGATCTTGCAAGTCAAGTTAATATTATTTGTCATATATACAATAAATAAATAAAACATATTATTAATCATTTAAAAAGCAAGACCCCCTTAACAGTATTCCTTTTAAAAAAAAAAAATTATTTGACAATCATATATAATAAATTTTAATTAATTTACATTAAATTGATTGTTTAAATCTTATTATTATATTTTCTTAGTCTAATATATGGATTTAAAAAAAAAAAAAAAGGCACTTTTAGAAAATGTGAAACATTTTATTCTCTTTGCTGATGGCTTTTATAGTCATTGCTGGATAGGAAGATGATATCATAAAAAATATTTTGTAATTAGTATGGAATATTTAATTGAAAACCAATGGGGCCCCAAGAAAGGACTTGATGATGATAGATCACTTAAGAATTATCCAGAACCTCGAATCACTATCTTTCACAGAAAGTGTCAAGTCACGATCATATTAATATTATATTGTCCCGCGCGTTATTGTAATTGAATATGACGAAGTTCAAAGCTAGCTAGTCATATCAACACCATCAATACACCTTTAGAATGTTGCCAACAGAAAGTTGAGAAGGCAATCATACCATCCATTTGCCACAAGTGAAGGAGGTATCAGCTCCTTAAGCGGTTATTTCTGTATATATCTCAAGAATATAATCATTCTCACGAAATAGATATGAATATATGATATTAAGGTTTAAGTTATAGATCATAATTTTACAAATACAATAAAGGATATCTTAAGTAAAAACACAAAATATGAATCTATAATAAAACCGGCCTTCACTATATGAAAAGTCTATATATAGATGATAGATCGGCTAGCAATTAACATTGTTGACTCACAAAATAGTATGGAGTAATTAAAAAAAAAAAAAAGTTATTTCAAACTGAAAACTTTAGGCTGATTGAAAAATGTGAATTACCAATATTAGCCAACTTTATACTTGTACAATATATATAATCATCTTATAGTAAACTTGATCTTTAACACTATTTAAAAAAGTCTTTGAAGCCTTTTGATTTTTTGTATCCATGTTTTCATATAAGCATATATACCGGCAGGACCTATATATTCTCCCTTTGCCAACTTGTCTAAAAGGATTTTTAGGCCCTCCTGCATAGTTGCATTTAGGGCTTTTGGGTCTTGTGTCCAATATTTTTGCCCTTATTAGTTTGTACTCTTATAACTTTAATTAAAATTAAAATTAAAATTAAATTCGACTCAATTTAAAATTTAAAATTTAATTATTAGCATATAAATGACGTGAACTTCATTAGTCTCGATACTAATAAGAAGATTAGAAGATATTATATTTTGTCGTATTATGTACAATTGCACTAGTACATATATATTACTTCAAACATATAACATTGATATATAGAGACGAACTTTAGTATTTATTATTCCGGTATCAAATTTTGAGGAAAAAAATATTGTTTATTTTTTAACCACTTAATATGATCAAAATGTCATGCAGTTTAATTTATCTCAAAAGAAGGCGGAGCTGAATGGGAGAAGTATCCTGACACGTGATTTTTCTAGTGAAATTTACTTCTTTTGTGTATTATTATACATGAGCGGAAATTACTCAGTACACATCACTCTTATGTAGTGGCTAAGGTCTGAAGTAACTGAATAATTATTTAATTAGAGCAAGCTCAATAGTTTAGGTTTTTGCTTAGTTTTTGTTAGTCTAAGTAGGAAAGAGAAAAGAAGAGGGAAGAGGGAAAAAAAAAACTGACAAAAGCTGTTTAAAAAAAGAACATGGAATCACGTGCCAGTCGTTATATTATAGACCGCGGTGCATGTGCACCGCGGTCAAAAACGACGCCGTTTCTTTAAGTAAAGAAACGGCCCACCGTTAGAGTTAACGGAGTCCGTTTGTTTGGTGTATTAAACACCAACTGACACTACAGTATATCTAAACCGACACTGCAGTTATATCAAAATGATACTGTAGTTATAGTGAAATGAAACTGCAGTGTATATAAACTGAAACTGAATAACATTTCACATATTTGAGTATATATTGTACAATGAAGCTGTAATTATATCAAAATAATCATGTAGTTGTGTTTTAATGAAACTATAGTGTATATAAAATAAAAATTAAATAACATTTTCACATATTTGAGTCTATAAATATCGAATGAAACTATAGTTATATCGAAATGAAACTGTAGTTGTGTTCAACTGAAACTGCAGTGTATACAAAATGACACTGAATAACAGAGTTACTTTTTGCAAAAGGGTGCGAAACGGCGGAAATAAACACTGTTAATTTTCATTTAAAAAAAAGACGCGCGGTGCATAATCGATTATGCACCGCGGTGCATAATATAATTTGCCATCACGTGCCCAGTTGGCTGGGCGCAAGAGTGCACAAGACGCACGACTTGCACGTATTTGTTTTTATTGAATGGGATCCACAAAAAATTATATTTACAATAATAAAAATCATGATAAAACCTCTCTTCCCATTTCTTAAAAATATAATCCAACCCAATTTTTTTTCTCTGCACAATACATGAAAAAACCATCTAATGGGGATGCTATGATATATAGCATCTATATATGTACTAAAAGAAAGCCAAATTCCTTCAAAATTGTCAAATCAACCATCGAGAATCTTCACAAATTATTGGGATAGAAATCATGTTAAAGTATTTGTCATCTTCAAGAAAGGGAAATGCTAATCAATATTTCTCACTTATTTTCTTTTTATTTATGACAATTATATTTATGAATTGATAGACAACACTCTTCTATTTACAAGTAATACAACATAACCTACAAAATTAAAATAAAAGAGAGAAAAAAACCTTCAATTTTATTTTGATGTGACATTTCAAATAATAATAATAATAATAATAATAATAATAATAATAATAATAATAATAATAATAATAATATCCAAGGTCATCCATGGAAGTAGAGGTTATTATGGCAATGGACAAATTAAAGATGGTCATCTATGGAGGAGGTTATGGCAAGAAAGCCAAATTAAAGCTGCCATGGCAACCATCTTTCTCCAGCCAAGACCTAACAAGCTTTGACAAACACTATTATTATAAATTTTCAAATCGAGGTCACTTTCTATTTAATAATTACTATCAAATAAAAGTACATTCAAAATTATGGTCATTATTTGTAGTAGATTGCACATTAGAATGGTGGATAATTTAATTTGTAGGGTAAACCCTATCCATGCATTCATATTATTGAACACAAACAAGCTAAGCATTACATACTATACATCCAATGCTTTGAAGATTGCAAGCTAGTATCTTATTTATTTATTTATTTAATGGTTTGCAGTTGTGGTTGTCATTAATATCCTATGTTATATTAATATTCTTATTTGATATTTTTGTCTGGTGATTTGAGCTAAAATTACTTCTATTTCTAACTCAAATCCAACCTAAATGCAAGTGTCCACATACAAGAAAGGAACCTTTTGACAAGAATTTCTATTAAAAAAAAAAAAAATTGTTTCTAGATTTTTTGTCATCAGTGGATGGAAATTTTGAAATTTATAATTAAAAAAAAAAAAAAGAATATTCCACTAGTGGCTGGAACACCATAGAAAATCATCAACATATTCCGTCCACTCAATTAGGGATAAAATTTTCATTTACTTTTTAAGGTGGATGAAAGTTACCAACTAATAATTTTACATAGCTTTAAATTAGACAATTTTAGTTGTATTCACATACAAAACCGTGATTTATAGTAATGAAATAAAAATTGGCTTAATTATATATGCAACATCTGCTAAACCTTTCAAGAAGTTAAAAGTCACCGCGCGCTATAGTTGAAGAAATTAGTTTTTTTTTTGTTTTTTTTTGTTTTTTTTTTTTTTTGTTTTTGTTTTTTTGTTTGTTTGTTTGTTTTGTTTTTTTTTTTTTTTTGCTTTTAAGATGACAAAAGATTAAAAAAAATAAAAAATAAAAAATAAAAATCCATCGTTACTATTCGAAAATGTGCACCAAGTAAATCTTATTTTTTTTAATATATATTTATAATAACTGATAAATTACGTAGAAATGGTAAAGTGAGAAACTAGGATATTAGCTACCTAGCCAGGGAGACAAATGGATTGAGATATAGTTGATGATGCTCTAAAAAGTCCTAAGAAAATGGCTTTTAGGGCACGCTTGGGAGAATAAGTCTTTGTTTGCAAACTTTTCTTTGTCACATCTCACATCCATCTATGTGCCCACCAAAGAAATTAAGAAACAATATATATATATATATATATAGAGTTAGGTTCATATGAGACCCTCTTCTTAAATGTAAACTTGTGTACTGTACTAATACGAATTGAACCTTTTTATTTAGATGAATGCATGGTCTTGATTAATTGATTTATGAGTTTGGATTTCGATTCTTTTATTTCTAAAATGAACAAATTGCACTTTTGGTCCTGTGAGTATTAGGGTACTGACAATTTGAGTACGTGACTTTCAAAACTCCCAATTTAGACCTTTAATTATGCAAAAATTGGCAGATTTGGTCCTCCGGGCCAAATTGCCGGCCAATTTTGGCCGGAAAAACATAAATTGGTTCGAATTTATTTGTGTTGAGGGCAAAATCGTCATTTCACGATTGGCTCCCTAGCACGACGATGATCTTGATTATCTTCTCCGGCGGGGAGGAGGTTGAGATCCAAATTCAAACCTTTCCCATTATTTTCTTCCTTTTGGAGTACCCTTTTCTCGAAGCTGGAAGAGCTCGGGCTCAACTGCGAGGCGGCGGCGGCGGCGGTGGAGTTACGGTGGCGTCTCATGTGGCCGCCCAACGCCTGGCCGGACGAGAATTCGGCGCCGCAGTAGGAGCACTCGTGAATCCTGGGGGAGGACTTGGCGGAATCGTAGAAATGGAGGGAAGAGAAAGGGGGAGAGATTTTAGGGGTCTTGTTGAACGGATAAGGATTAATGTCTTCTTCATCGTACAAGGACAGCGGCCTCTTCACGGCGGCGGTTTCCACCGTCGTCAACGGTGGCTTCTCCTTGGTGTGGCTGGTCTAGTGGCCGCCCAGCGCTTGAAACGTCGGAAACGTGCGGCCACACGTTTTACATTCGTAGACATACATCCCCACTTTCACCCCTCCCCCGCCGCCCACGGTGGTCGTCTCTATATATTTCTTGCTGCAGAATTTGCTCCCGCCGCCGCTCTCCTCCTCCTTGTACAGCGGCGACTTGGGGATGGCAGGAGGATGACGCGAGACTCCTCCGCCTTGGGAGAGGATCATAAGGCAGCGAGCCATGTCCTCGTCCTCCGGCGTAGGCGCGGCGGGAATTGGTTCAGAGGTGGCGGAAGAATGCGGTGGTGTCATGTCCGTGATCATGGTGAAAGAGAAGGGAGTGAAATGACGGTTTTGCCCTCAACACAAATAAATTCGAACCAATTTATGTTTTTCCGGCCAAAATTGGCCGGCAATTTGGCCCGGAGGACCAAATCTGCCAATTTTTGCATAGTTAAAGGTCTAAATTGGGAGTTTTGAAAGTCACGTACTCAAATTGTCAGTACCCTAATACTCACATGACCAAAAGTGCAATTTGTTCTTCTAAAATTGTTAAGTTTACTAGCCAAAGGACATATTAGTCTTCTATTACAGGAATTATAAGAAGTGTAGAATCACCCGTTCTCTCAGTTCCCCTAGTTCGACGGTCACCATCAGCACTAAATTCTGCAAAATAAAAATTAGATGAATGTTAAAATTATAAGAAAATGTAAATAAAAATTGTAGGAATTGTAGGAAGTGTTACCTTATTCAAATCTCTCTAATTCCTCCAAAATTTCCTCAATTGACAATAGGGTATTTGGCAGCCTAAGCTAATCCTGAGTACAAACCAAAGCTTCCACAATTTTAGGAGTTAATGAACTCCTAAAAGGATTTAAAACACTCCCAGATGTATTAAAGGCAGATTCTGAGGCAACAGTTGATATTGATATAGCTAAGACGTCCATAGCTATCTTAGAAAAGATAGGAAATCTTTCAACATTCACCTTCCACCACCTAAGTATATCAAACGAGTTTTCCTCTTCAATTATTACCTTAGAAAGTAAATTTCCAACTCGGTTTTTTCCTCCCCCCCACATTTCATTCTTTGTTTCTTTATCTGGGACTTCAATAAATGTTGTGGCCTCCCAACTAAAATAGATGCAGACTGTGCAGAATCAGTACAAGGACTACAAGAACCAGAAGCAGTAGGTACAACAGTAGGATTACAAGTGACAACATAATCTCTAACAACTTTGTCAAAACAGCAAACACTTTCTCAAAGTAGGCTTTACCTTTAACCTCACCATACATGCTTCTCTTTTGTTTTGATTTGTCCAAATGACCAAGACCATTGAAAACATCACTCTTAGGCTCACTTGGAAGTGTTGCATCCATCTCCTTAGCTTTATATTTGGCTCTAATTGACTCCAAATTAATCCAAAATGCCCCGAAAGCACACAATTATTGCCTTCAACTGAACAATTTATGCACCTAAAGATATAAACAAAGGAATTAATGCACTTCTTTGCATAAAACCAAAGTGTTTATCACTCAAAATAGGTTTATATATGGGGCAAAAATATGGGCATAAATGCACTTATCAATTCATATGATTGATCTGAGTTAGCATATACTCTCATTTGTCCCTAGGGTCTAGAATGTTTGTAAAGAAAATCATCAAATTTATTTTATCTGTATCCCCTAATATTTTTCAAATTTGGCCTTCAGGTTAGCCCCCATATGACTCGTAACCCCATCAGTTTCCACCATGCCATTCAAGAGGCAATATAGATCACATATTTCAGAGAAAAAAGTGTTAAATGTGACATATAAGGATCCTGAAATTCTGACAGACGTATCATAAAAACATTTCAAGAACTTCACCAAACTCTTCACATAATCCCAATCAATGAAATCAGGAACAGATTCACCCAAATTTGATTTGAAACAAGTATAAGTTTCTTCATGTGCTTCAAATACTTTTTGATAAGTAATTGCAAATTGTAACATCAGATATGTAGAATTCCATCTGGTTGGAACAACTATACGTACAAAATGAAGGTTTTTGTTTAATTCCAATTAAATAAGACAAGTCCCTAAATTTTTCCGGTCTATCAGGTAAATTTCTGGAATATCTCACATCCTCCCTAACCTTCTTTACAGAAATATCACATTCTTTCAGCCCATCTTGCACAACTAAATTTAGAATATGAACATGCATCTCATGTGAATATACTTACACTTCACATTAGATATTTCCCAAGACATCAATTTCTTTTTTTAAAAAACCCAAAGCAGTATCATTAGATGAAGCATTGCCTACTGTAATAGTAAAGACATTCTTAAGCCCCCACTCTAGCAAACATGTTTCTAGGGCTTTTGCAACATACTCACCTTTGTGTGATGTAACAGGAACAAATGAGATAATCTTTTTATAAAGCTTTCACTCATCTATAAAGTGAACAGTGACTACCATGTAGTTAATCCTTTGAATAAATGTCCAAGAGTCAGTTGTAATACTGACACTTTGAGTGTTTTCTCTAAAAAAACACTTCAACTTCAGTCTTTCCTCTTCATAAATCACATGGATGTCCCTACTTAGTCCATCTAGATAGACCTTTAAACCTAGGACAAGGCACCTGAATAAACTTCTTAAACCTTGGCCCCTCCACAAATCTAAAAGGAAGTTCATCTATTATTATCATTTCTACCAAGGCCCTCCTAATAGATTCTTGATTAAAAATCCATGTTCCCAACTCTCCCACATTAGACTGAGAAACATCAGAGGTTGTAACAGCTTGAAATGTGAGAAGTGACTGCCTAGTGTGTTTAGAATGAGGGAATTTTTAAGACAGCTTAGCATGTGGTGCCTTAAGGATGAAATACCATGCTTTTTTATTCACGTTGATGTATATTGGCACAATATATACACTTGCATTTTATAGTAACACCATTACTATCAGAAATTCTTTCAAAATAACCGCAAACTCTTGATCTGGAATCAACCTGCTTCCTTTTCTTTGTAGGAACTGCAGTAAGAGGATGCACATTCTGTTGATTATTGGTGTCAACAATTTGGGCTTCCACCACTGTAGGTCCATCAATTGAAGAGTTGGAAGGTTAACAACCAGACTCTCTGATGTTTTCAATCTAAACAAATGAAATACTATCAGTATAGTTGGAAACATATTAAAAAATCTCATACAGTCACACATGACAATGATACAAAGAAATACATAATCATAAACTTAAATAGTTCATCATTTTTCTAGATTTCATAATTCAGACTTCACTTAAAGGTCATACATACATCCATAAACTGATAAACACACAATGATACAATCATACAAAGGAATCTCGAATCAGGAACATGTACAGTTCATCATTTAACTGGATTTTAGAAATTGAGGCTTACAATAATATTTGGAACTTTCACAGATTACTCATAAAATTTCACTCCTTCCACCAATAGTATTTTGCCAACAAGACACACAAATAACACAATAGTATTCCACATTGTATATCAGTAATATTACAATATATCACACATTGATACAATGATACAATCATACAAAGAAATCCAGAATCATAAACTTGTACAGTTCATCATTTAACTGGATTTCAGAAATTGGGATTTCCACCAATATAAGAAAATTTCACAGATATCATAAAATTCCACACTACTTTCACAAATAAATCAATAATACTTCACCAACAAGGCAACAAATACTAAAATACACAAATAACACAATAATATGCCACATTGTATGTCACAATATATCACACCTTCACAATAAAATGAACAAATGAAAAATATAAAACTAGAGTTTTTGATTTACTTCGTTTCTCTCAAAAATTCCCCAGAGAACTAGGGTCTTCTATGAACACTAGTCACCAGTTATGCAGTTCACTTGCTAGGACTTCCACCACACCACACTCGCTAGGGTTTTCACCACTCCACAAGTACCACCGGCACTGGAAAGAACAGAAAACTCAGGGAAGATAGAACGGGACAACGGGTTGGTTGGTTCGTCGAGAGAACTCAAGTCTCAGACTCTTAGAGACTCGAGAAAAAGAACTAGGTAGTCAGCCAGTCAAGTTTCAGAGAATGAGACTATAGAAAGAAAAACTCGAACTCTCATAGTATGAAACTCAGAAACTGTGAGAACTGATGTCTAAGAACGAGAGAATTAGAGTCTGAGTCTCTGAAAATTGAGAAACCCTAAGAAGAGAAGAAGAGACTAGAGAGGTTTCTAGAAAAGATCATATTCAATGGAGAAGTGAGAGAACGCGATTGCGCAAATGTGGCTTCCACCATCTAACAAACCCTAGATGTATATATATATATTCAGATGCAAGGACGACGTCGTATAGCATATGTCAAACCCTAACCCTATTATTTATCGGGTATTCAGACTGGTCATTAAAAAAATAATAATAAATAAATAAATAAATTTTCCCTACCTGAATACACAAAATCAACAAATTAAATGACTTGATTGAGTTAGTTTATGAGCGGTCAATTTGGCTCGGATTGATTTGCATTTAAATATGTAGCGGGTCAGGCGAGTTACGCTCGCCCCTACGTTTGGGTGTTGCTAGTAAGATTAATGTTTTTTTTTTTTCTTGAAATTTTCGTTTGAGATTTTTTATTTAGTTTAAATGAGGGAAAATACTTGATGTACTCTCAAACTTTTACTTCCACTTGTGTCTAAATTTGATTGGAGGATAAAATAAAGAAATGGATAAACATCGATCATAGCCTCCTATAAAGTTAAGCAATCAAAACATGCTAAATTATGAGTACAAAATGAAAGTATGAATTAAGAATGCATATAGAACTACTCTTGAATGGGCTAGGTTTTAGTTTCGCCACAATGGTATGAGATCGATTTAATTATTTGAAATGTCACACTTGGGTTCATCAAGAAAGTGTTGTTGGATAATGGAGTCAGCAATATTGTCTTTCCACATCAGAATGCAACTAACTACTCCATCTCATCATTCATCATACATCCACGTGCTGCCCCATTTCATTTCTTTCTCCTTTGGCGCTATATAGCTCGCCACAATACCTTTAACCCTAGCTATAGCTTCTTCATTCTTCTTTTTTGAAAAAAGGTATAGTGCTGTACCTATATACCATTCATATATCAAAGTACTTATATATAACTAGCTAGCTAGCTTGAAAGCAAAAGTAGGTAATGGAGTAGAGATTCTATAAGGTGTTCGCATTTGAGAAACATGCATCTCACTTCTTCAAATGTATCTCAACTCTCACATCGGACATAGTGCTGTAATTTCAATTAAATCCCACATACCTAATAGGAATCAACGAGTGATCAAAACATAATTCTCATACTAAAAAATCTTCAGTTTGATTTTTGTTAACACTTTTTCAGTTGTATCTGTCACACAGGTTCTAGTGCAATTTACTTATCAGTTATCATGTGCAAACTATTATACAAAAGTGGGTTTACTCAATATACACGCTCTTTGATAGTAACTACGGGTTTCCATCATCATCAAAACGTGGCGCTAGCTACTATGTAAGTAAAGTTGTGCCTTCGTTACTAGATATAACTTTTGTCGTAGTGGTACACGTTTGATCCTACTATATTTATGTCACAACACAAGAGAATTTACCATATCATATTATATTTTTAGTGTTACCACATAAAGTTACAAAGTGCATCTTATGATATATAAAAGTTCATTCAAAAAATACGTGTGAATTTTAAAAGTGCATTTTATGATAGGTAGAAGTACACTCAAGAAACACGTAATTTCTAAAAGTACACCCAAAAAAAAAAGTAGGTGTATAATGAGATATACATGAATAATACTATTTTTCACTTCTAATGTTTAGCTCTTAACCTGACAATAATTTTTTTAAAAATTCATTGATTATTGTGAATTAACAATATAAAAAATCAAGTTAATATCAAGAATAATGCAATTTTCTTCTTCTAATGCTCATCAACTAACGTAACAATAAAACTCTTTATATTCTTATTATAAAGTAGTGCCGGAATTGAAATACAACTCGACACTATACAAATGCATTCCTAAGGGTTTGTATGCAAAATATCTATGTACTCTTTATTCCTCCTTGTTTATGCATGATGTGAAATGTCATTCAATATACCTATAAGCTTGATTGGATTAGTTTCATCTTGTGAGATACTATACGAATATTAATACAATATGCAAATAAATTAGATTCAATGATGCTAATTAACACAATAATGGTTGAAACAATTCAAGTTCCTTAAACAAGATCTGACCAAAACTCGACTAATAGATTTTATTGTGGAAGTTACAAATTCCAGTGAGATACTATACGAATATTAATACCATTGTTTCATCTTGTGAGATACTATACGAATATTAATACAATATGCAAATAAATTAGATTCAATTATGCTAATTAACACAATAATAGTTGAAACAATTCAAGTTCCTAAACAAGATCTGACCAAAACTCGATTAATAAGTTTTATTATGAAAGTTACAAATTCCAGTGTAATATTAAAAATAAAAATAAAAAATAAAAAATAAAAAACTATGCCATCCTGTAAGTACTTCTCCAATTATTGAACATTGAACAAAATAGTCATTTCATTAGTGAAGTTCTTCCAGAGATTAATTCAGTCCAATTTTTAATTCAATAATTGAGAGGCTACTTCTATTTAAGTTGATAGATGAGCACTAAAACTTGAGTGCCACTGAAGTTCAATCCTCAATTAATTTTTTTCAATCGTTATATCGTGGGCCAAGGTCTACTATGCACACAATAGACCTTATAATATATTACGTACCTTTTATTAATAAATTATGTACATGTTACATATTTACAATTAACCAATTATGTACCTTCAATTTTATAAATACATAATTTATTAAATGCAAATATATAATATATTAACTGCAAAGTACATAATTTATATTAAAATTCACAATGAGCATAATAAAACATGACCCACGATCTAATTTGTGAGTCTCTTCTTTTCGGTTTTTTTTGTCCTTTTAAAATTGTTAAGGTTGTTTATATAGTCCAAAATTGTTAAGGTTGTTTATATAGTCCCAACAGCAATGAGTGATTATCCAAGTAGTTTAAACTTTTATCCCTTCTAGTCTAGTCTAGTGTGGTGGTCAATCCATCATCCTCTTTTGAAAAATCACAACAAAATACGCCCAACATATGGGCCTAGTGGATGAGAAGTCTTACTTAAAGTTAGTTCGTGAGCCACTCGAATGCCCGAGTAATGGAGATGTCAAAAGAAAAAATGATGAAAATGCCCAGGCTCCAATAGATGAGAGCAATAGCAGAGAGATTGAAAGTTAAAAATCTGAAAATGAAACATTGGATTGGCAACTCAAGAGTGGTTGTTTTCAAAGATGTGAGTTTGACAGAGCCTTACATGCATCTGCAAGCTGAAGCTATCATCAGATTTCAATATCTTCTTTTTGGCTCATTATATTCTTTATTCACTCTGAAAAAAAAAAAAAAAAAAAAAAAAAAAAAAAAAAAAAAAAGGAAAGATGGGAAATGAAAGTGTACCTAAAGCTGGGAAAGGGATGTGTAAACTCCTGCTAGTGGTAGTGGAGGGGGGCATGAAAAGACTTGCTAAAGCAGAACAGCTCTCTCCAATTGCAGGGAATCAAATCGTCAAACGAACCGCAGAATTTGGGGAGTTCAAAAGAGAGAAAACCCACTATGGAAGTATGGCCACAGAACACCAAAGTTGAGCAGAAGAGAAAAAGATTTTAGAGGGAGCTGAAAGGGACAACAGAAAAAGGCAGAAGTTAGTTGGTGCTGCTTAGAGTCAAGTGCAATTGAGTTTTGTTGTGACTTCAAGGACCTTGTGTGTGTGCCCAAACACCAAAATTGTTTGATCCCTCTGGGGTTTACGCATGACCGGTCGCCACCTGGCCCTGTGAGGATGTGACCTACAGGCTACAGGGAACAAAAATGTGGCAATGATCTTATCCCATCTACCAAATCTTGACCTGAAACAGAACTAACACATTCATCCATTTGTCTCCAGAGAATGTACTTATGTACCATGTCGTTTTCGTTGCCATGTTTCTATAAGATAACCACTAAAACCGAAACTTTAAGGCAGACAGATCTCATAGGTCCAACTAGTTTCAATGGCTTCCATGGACTAATAATAAAACTCGGTGTGCCATACCTGTGAACTTAATCTGCACTCCGGACCTGATGTACACTCCCGCTTACAGAAAAAGCTCCTCATACTGTGCCAACCCGAGGTTTATATTGCTATGCACCTGAAAATCACCATTAACAGATTAAGGAAACGAAGGAATATGTATCAGATCTCTGGAATATAACAAAATTAAAGAGCCAATGTTCATGAAAAGGATATGCTGTCAGCCTGTCACTGTTTATCCCTGTTGAGAAATGAGAATAGACACCATTGTTCAGTCATTGCAGTCACAGTATTCATTCAGCAAACTGCAGAAAATAACTCAATGATGGCAGCTGAATAACGAAAATGGGAATTCAGTCACGAGACTTCATCATCTGCAAAGAATCGATAAGTGAACAAGTTAAATCATCACATACTGTACATGTTTACCAATTCCTGCATGACCCATCAGTAAGAAATTTTGTTTTACTACAGCATTCTTCATCGGTCCTGAGGAAAAAGAAACACCACTGAATTTTTTTCGATAGAATTTCTACCGAGACATGCTCAGACTGAATGCAGTCTAGATAAGTAGCAAAGCTTGATATAATTGCATATATAATAACAAAAAGAGTGTAACAGCAGGATTCAGCATAAGAACAAAGTAGTTACAAATTTCAATGATAAGTAATTTGATTGGTCCATACATAGATTACATAATAAAAGTCTGAATATTAAACAATTAGATCAACTAAGCACAAAATAGTTCATAGCCAACAAAAAATTTCCTCATTGTTTTCCTTGTTCACATGTAGCGTGTGCAAAATAATATTACTATTGTCTTGGTCTCCAGCAACCCAATCCTGGACAACCTCAACATAGAGAAATTTCTCTGAAGATTGAATCTGAGATTGGAACGCTATGATGCAGCTACAGCAGATGACTTCATTTTCTTCGGTGGTGGATTACCCCCAGATATAACCACATAGAAGTAAAAGCACAACATTGCAGCACTATTTTTTAAAGTTAAAAAATAATAAAACCGTTAGAACATATTCTAAACATAAGAACACTCACAAAGAAAAACATATGTAGCAAACCGACATACCTTATGGCAGCATAAAGGCCAGTTGGAAACACTTTCTTAGTCTGCACCAAATACCACTTTCCAATCAAATAAAGCATAAGTTGGTAAAATAAAGTCACAAACATTATTTTGAGTATGGAAAAATACCAATGAATAGGTCTGCACATTCTTCCATAGAAGAAAGCCAGCGAGTACTGCAAGGTCAAAAACGTTATAAGATAATAAAGATTAGATCAATGGCACAATAAATACTCAAATCCACTAATCCATAATCCCAATATATTTGGGGTTGGCTACTAGATTCTACTTCATATCATCAATTCAACAAATTAACAAAAAGAATTGCAGAAGATTAAAACTTTCATTAGGCATCCCCTAAAGAGGTTAGAGGCTTTCAAAAGTCAACATCCATATTGTGGGCTTATGAATAATTGCTCCATAAATAAAATTAAACTGAATGAAATTTTCCAACCAACTGGGTGCCGCTAATAGCAATTAGGTCTAACAAGGAATCCATTAATTGTTGCCAGGGGTACCTTCAAACCCAAGCAACAATGATTGAAAACAGATTATTCTTAGTTGCACAACTTAACCATGCATATAAGCCTGCATAAAGACACTTGTTAATGTAGTTGATCAGCTTAAGTGTTGATCTGCAGCCACTACAGGAGCTTGACTTTACAAGGAAATACTAACCAGCTTAATTGCCTTCAATGTAATGCACTAATGCCTCAATTACAAGAGCAATATTAACATTGGACATGCTATTTGTTTTTAAGTAATACATTTATTCACAAAGAGAAGGCAACAAGATGCTGCACACAAGATCTATAGAAGTGTCAGTTTTTCATAAAGGACTCTACGCAGAACATGCTATTTATCAGTCAAAGAATTCTAAAGACCATGGAAAGTGAAATAGAATCAGGAAACAGTGCAAGTAAGGAAGTGAATAGCCCCTCCCCCCCCCCCCCCCCCTCCCTCTCTCTCTCTCTCCACCTCTCTCTGCCCCCACACATCAAATGTCATGCTTTATGACATTTGAACTAACGAGGTATCAAATGTCATGCTTCCCAACAGTTAGTGGTTTATGAAAACTAGCAACTATATGTCAATACATGCTGCTTAGTCCCAAAAAATAGTGTTCTAGACATCATTTTTTAGGCCAATCTGACTAAAACTTGAACTAAGTTGCTATACTTTAAAGTTTAACTTTTGAAAATCTAAGTTAGACTATATGAAACTACATAGGTACTACTTGACTCAAAAGAATAAAATTTAAAGAAATTCACATTAAACAGTTGGTCATCACATTGATTCTCAAAAGTTTAACTATGACATTCTTTAGGAAGAGAGGAATTACAATTCAATCCTGTAGGGCTTCCTAAATTAGAGAAGGCAGTTTTGTTGGGCATAGAGAGTACTTCAAAAGTGATAATGAAAATTATGGGAAAATCTTCACTAAGATAAAGCATTCCTCAAATGAACTCAAACGATATAACAGTACTGTCTTCTTTTGGTTTGATAGACAAAATTATATTGAGGAAAAACATTTAAAATATTCATTAAAAAGGGGGGGGGGGGGGGGGGGGGGGGAAAGTAAAAAAGTGGCCAATAACATAACAGATTTACAAGCAAAAGTGACCAATTACCAGTAGGAAAAAGCAATACCTGCTTGGCCTAGTATAAATGGCAAGCTAGATTTTCCTTGTCTCCACACCTTCAAGCTAACAGTGCTGAGAGCCAGCAAAGCACCTCCAAATAGCACACCGTTACCTAGAGTAGTAATATTTCTTGAGAAAATAAAACCAAGCAGTCCCCCACTTAGAACAAAAGTGCCTGTAGGAACAAGGAACAAATAACAGTTTTCAGTCAAAAAAACAATCCAAGAAATCAAATCACCTATAACAGGATAAGCTTATATCATTGGACATGAGGTAATGATTTTTAGAAAGAACATTCTCATTTATTTATAAACATTCCACAATGCATGGGCAAGGCTGCAGGTATCAGATCTCAACTTCCATTACATGAGAGAAATTTAAATTCTTTTAGCCAACAAAACAGGAATTATAAGCTAGCAGTATCTAGTTTATTTACTAGTTCCTGCGGCTTTCATTATTTCATTAGTGCCATAATGCCATCACAGATTCAGATGCACACACAATAAAAATTTGGAGAAAAAAAATGGATTCAATACCAGTAGTGTTGTGAACTTGTTCATTCTGAGAAAAAATGGATGCAAAAAGTGGTCCAGGTGAATTTTTATTTAAAAAATGGACATCCAATATAATTGGGATACTCACCAAAGGGAATTCCAAAACAGAAATCATGAATTTTTGCAGCCCTTTTAGGTTGAGAGGTGATATCTTCTCCTGCCAGGTCACTTGTTCCTTGTAATGGATCACTTGAATTTTTTCCAGTTGCAGATTCTTCTAAAGCTGAAAGCGGGTTTTCTGGTCTTCCATCCTGTGGTTTTAATGGATCTGTAGTATAGCTTAGAGCAGACTTACCCTCTACACTGGATACATCTGTGCCTCGCCCATCATTACTCAAACATTTAAAAACCTGAAGCTGAAGCATCTGAGTTTGGTATCACATAATTCTAAACCACAGAAAAAAGTATTACTAAAACCAAAATGCATCCATACTATGGATGCTTTAACAGGTACAAAAGAAGTCATAAGAATGCATCCATCAACAGTAAAATTTACATCTTAATACAGGCATTTTTTAACCCCCAAAAACAAAATATCTCATATGATCACATTTTGATTGTTCTTCCGGAGTGAATTTAATGCTAATTATGCGTTTCATTACTTGAAATAACAACAACAATACTTAAAAAATAATTCAAGAGCCTTAAATTTGGGAATAATTTAAGTCAATTGGATAACAGACAAACAAAACTTGACGGCGAAAAAAATAACGGGAACGATAGCGGAGAACTGACCTTGGGGCGAAGAGCAGGGGAAGGAGAGAATCGGGTGCGGAGCTGTGCACGGCGAGTTACGGAAGAGAAGCAAGACAGCTGAGAAATCGCCGACGACGACATTGCTACTGCTCTCTAAGGTCTTCGGTGGCTGCCGATCCTTCTGGGAGGAAGATCAATCGCCAAGAAAAATTGGAAATTGGTTGAAAATTTAGACAGGGGAATGCGGTCCCACCACCAGGGCTTTGACCGGACCCTTTAAATATTATTAAGATTTTTCCATTTTTTTAAAAACAGAAAATAAAAAAGAAAATGAAAATGGAGTGACCTATCAGTTGGGGAGATTTATGCAGTAAAAAAAAAAAAAAAAAAAAAAAAACAGTGAAGACGAAGAAGAAGAAGAAGCATGATGGCTCAATCCTTTAAGTTTCTTCGTCTCAACACTTGTTCAAATCCTCGCCTTAGCTCTTTCCTATCCCTCAAATCTTGGGTATTTATATATGCTTGATGCTGCATTGTTTCATCTTTTCAGAATAAGATTGGTAGGGTTCTAATGGGTAAAAGGGTATATCAATTTGCGATTATTTCCGGGTTTTCTTTAATTTTATTGGTATGTTAATTAACCATTGTCAGAATGGAATTGCTTGGAGAAGGGTATTCAATTCTCAGGCATCTTCTGCAGGTATATATAATTATATATACCCAAGTTTGATAATCTGTTTTGTTCTAGTTATTGTGTATGTGCTAAGAATGGAAAGGTCACAATATCATTGCTTGTTGGGTTTGTTTTAAGTTCATGACTGTCCAAATATGGAGTAATTTCTATCTTGTTTTTCGTTAAAGGTTCGGAATTTGAGTTTGATGAGGTCCACAAACATTCTGAGTTTGAATGTGATGAGGTCACCAATGATGCCAAAGTTACAGAGAAAAACACTGCATTACGCTTGGCTCTTTCACAGCTTGCATGTGACTTTGGCACCGAGTCTATGTTATCATTGCAACGCTTCTTTGGTGCTAGACGTGCACCCGTGATATCAACTGGCTCACTTAAGCTTGATCAAGCACTAGGCATTGGAGGATTGCCAAAGGTGATATTTTGTATTTTTAACAATATTCCGTATTTGTGCTCTCTTGTTTCCCATATACCTCATATGTGCTTATTTGAAGTTTGGCTACATGCTTTTGTATTTATTGCCAAAGCACGGAAACTAACCCTAACTCTAATTTTGCTTGAGAAAGTTACTTGTAACATGAAAGAATGGATTTTTGTTGTGGAGAGGAATGTAATAGTGTCTGTGTAGTTGATGAAGCTTTGCTCTTGTTCAGTCTAATTGGTTTTGTATTTGTTAAAGATAGGATGAGAAACAAGAACAAGCGCTCTTTTCTAGACAGTATTGATAGTATAAAAAACTTGAATTTGATGAAAAATTGGTTGGTGAAGGGAAGAATTGTTGAAATTTACGGGCGGGAAGCATCAGGCAAGACAACTCTTGCTTTTCATGTGATCAAAGAGGCTCAAAAACTTGGAGGTACATGATATTGTTGCCTTTTATCATATTTAATGTGCTTTCTTTTTTTTTTTTGGTGTAAACCACGAGGTGGTCTGGGTCTTTCTCTGTCCGTTTAACGGTCCAGGTCCACCCGACTAATCCCCGTTCGCTCCGGGAGGCACGGGAGCTGGCCCAAGAGGAATCGTCACTTGTGGGAATTGAACCCAGATTCTCCTGGAATTCTCATTGAAAATATATTTCTCACTGCATACTTTGAGATGCAGATATTTTAAGATTCTTTTTGGTGTTAGAATGTTTTTGTAGTACGGCTTACGTAATCACTCTTCAACCACCTTATGGTTGATTTTCAATTTGACCAATCATCTTTCTGGCAGGTTATTGTGCATACCTTGATGTGGAGAACGCAATGGACCCCTTGCTCGCAGAAGCAATAGGCGTAAATACAGACAATCTCCTTATTTCCCAGCCAGATTCTGCTGAAAACCTGCTGAGTGTAGTGGATACTCTGACAAAGAGTGCATCTGTTGATGTTATTGTAGTTGATAGTGTAAGATCACCCAAATTTATCTTAGACAAACTATTCTCTTGAAGTGCTTATTTGTCTTGAAAAAGTGAAACAGAGCGTTATTCTTGTCTGCTTCGTGAAGATCATCTTTGCTTCTGAGAAGTTGCGATTCTGTTGCTTTTGTAGGTGGCTGCTCTTATTCCGCAACTTGAGATTGATAGGTGTATCGGTGACGGTGATTCCCAGAAAGATGCACAATCCAAAATAATGACACGAGCACTCCGGAAAATTCATTATTCACTCTGCAATTCTAATACTCTTATTATTTTTGTTAACCAGGTTGAGTCTTGGTATTCGAACGTTTCTTCCTTCCGATCTTTTGTTTCTTGGATAATGCCCAATTACATATTAACCTGCGATTTTCAGGTGAGATCAAAAGTGCAATCATCCAAAGCTTTTGGACGTGCAGAGGAGGTAACTTGTGGCGGAAACGCATTGCCATTCTATGCTGCTGTGAGATTGAGAATGATTAGAAAAGAACTGGTCAAGGCTAATGACAAGGTAATGATTCCAAGTTACAATTTGTTGGCTTTTTTCTGACAAAAGGGCACAGGAGAATCGATTTTCTTTCTGTTTTCTTCCCTCAAATAAGTATACTTTGCTTAGAAAGGTTGTATGTGTTTGGTTCCCAGATTACTGGGCTTAGGGTTTCTGTGCAAGTAGTGAAAAACAAACTAGCTCCTGCAATGGCAAATGCTGAATTAAGAATAGAGTTTGGGAGAGGCATTTGCGATGAAGTTGAGGAGGCATTGGAACTGGCTTGTGAACATGGAGTCATTTTACGAGAAGGAAACGGGTATTTCATAGAGGGGGAGGTTTTAAACAGCAAAGAAGAAGCTGAGGCCTATCTTGCTGAAAATGATGGGGCTTTAGATCAAGTTATAAAATCCTTAAGAGCCCAGTTATTTAGAAGAGGGGGATCGTCGTAGCAAACACTAGACTGACCTTCAAAAACTCAACCATGGAGAAGAACCAGTGCTGCTTGCTCCAAGAAAGTCCTATCTGAGTCCTATCAGACTGAAAAGCTACGTCTTTGTGTAGAGATGAAGCCGGGCATTAAAGTTTATGCCTTTCTGATACAATTTGCTGTAAGAGCACAGAGTCACCCACTCACCCGACAGAGCTTTCATTCCTTGCTGTGGGAACTTGTAATCCTTGTCATTTGACGATAGAGAAGAATGGAATATCAAAGCTACTTTTTTTGTGTTGTAATTCAACATGCTTTGACTGAGTCTTTGACACAAGTGATGGTTTTTATGTTGGTAGGTAAGTGTCAAAGGATGCTAGTTGTCTTATAATTGCCCCCATTTAATCCTTGTACCTGATTTAGTACAATTCAGGTGGTTTGCATTTATTCTTCATGGTGAATCTCCTTTCTGCTAGTTTAACAAGAATCACATTCTAATTGAAAATCAAGAACAAAAGCAACTCTCATTCCAAAAAAAAAAAAAAAAAAAAAAAAACTCAAATCCTACAAAACAGTGCATGTAAACACACAAGGGGTAAAAACTTTCTGAATGCAACAGTGAAATTTGTAAAAAATGATTTGACAGTAGAGGATTCTGCATTGCCTTGTTAGAGTTACCTGTAAGTCCCCAACTTTGATCCGCAACTTCTTAAGGGCAACCATGAATCCAGAATCACCCTGCCAAATAATGGGAGGCATGTAAAAGTTGTTCAGTAGCCACTAAAATCCTTGTACATCCGTGGATACTATATCAGCAATTCTACTCTTTCCATCTCTGGCAGACATTTCATCGAAGTACAGACGCCTTGAACATCTTGCGCTGTAAGGAGAATGTTTGGGAGGATAATCATCATAGAACCTCAACTGTTGCCTCGGGGTGCTCCTTGACCTTTCCCTTTCCCTCGCCCTTGCTCTTTGAGATTCTGTATCAGACATGTAATTCGGGAAGCTAGGAGAATGCACTGAAGAGCTATCATAACTAAATTTCTGTCCTCTAGGAGATAATAATCTCCTTGGTGGTGCGGAAGATGGTTCCTCTATAAGGTCTTGGTTACGAGCATGTCTTCCATGGACTCGTTTCATCTTATTCATGCCACCTCGAGGACTATTTGATACTGCAATCATTGACAGCAAGTTAGATTTTGTCCATTGATCAAATCTGCAGCCCCATTGGTCCTCCTTGTTGGCTAGAGGTTCTTGCAGAATCTCACCATTTCTCCTCCCCTGTATATATAAAGTAGAATTTATATCCATTAATCAGATAAACTAGTATATACCATGATCTTTAGTCTTTACAGCCTTAGATGACAGGAAGAAGTGAACTAATAAATCTTCTGGGATTACCCTAGGAGATGATGAGCAGTATTTCTTAATCCGCTTTCTTCTGACAATCGCCTCTTGCTTTCTCGACCACAAAGTTTCAACAACATCTTTGTTTGAATCCACATTGAAATCCCTTGTGCCATGGACATGAAACCGAAGTTGCTAAGAATTATAATAGGTTAGTCAGAATTCAGAAACATATAGACAGATTGATTACAGCAAAATTTCAGTGACCTTAGAACTTCTATCTTGACAATCTGTGCTTACAGTACCTTCAGTTCACGAGATCTCGTGATGTCATTTTGGCTCATGAGCAGTTCCTTTTGATTTTCATAACAATTCTCGTCCAGAATAGGAGCTCTCAACAGCTGAATGTGTAACAGTGAATCTGGAAAGGGAATCATGCATTTCAATATGGCTATTAATCTGCGTCTTACAATTTCACCTCGAACCACTGCTTGAATCTTCACCAGTCCCTTCAGTGCACTTAAGGCTTTCCTAGCCTGCACTTGAAGCATATTCATACTTTACCATTGTACAAGAAAGAAATTTTCACCCCAAATCTATCCTTGTAAGATCCTAAAGTCACCTTCTTATGCTTTCATTCAAAAGGAGATTATCATGCTGCAAGTTCTTGACATGACTACAAAGTGAAATCAATGCACATATATGTATGCATGAATTATGCAGACAAGAACGATGAATCACTATGCACATTTCATCAGAACAATTTTAATCAAGAAAAAGAGAAAAAAATGTAGCAGATGCTTACAAGGTGAGCACGATAAGCACTTTGGATTTTGATAGCTGCAGAGCTTTTTATCTCTCGAATTTCATGTTGAGCATTTGCTTCCCGGATAAATGTGGCTGCAAATTTGGCAGAAGCCACCGCAGCCTCTGCTGCAGCTGCTGTAGCTAGAGCTACAGTCAAAGCATGTTTTCTCTGCTCCTCTGTTGTGTCATGTAGGCCAATTTCTGCTTTTGGTTTTCTCGCAGGAATTAATAGTTGTTTCACATAATTTAACCAGCTTCTTATTCTTCCCATTGGATATTCATAAGAGTGCTGCAAATTGCAAAACAAAAATCTCCACTCACTACTATGATACAATATTACCTTTTACCATTATAGCATACCTGAATGGAGAAGAGGGCTATCTAACACATCTAATGCTCCCTAGAAGTCATTCTTGAAAGGTGATGGGCCAAGTGGATTCTTTTCATCCTCTGGTTGGTGTCTTATATGTAAGAGGCTGTCCTGAGCAAAGCTATCACAGGGGCATCAAGTGCTGAGAGAAAAATAGATAATGAATGCAACAAATGCGATTTGATCTGTGAATAGTAAAAACATGTGCAAACTACTCTTTGTGAATGCATACCAGACAAGAATAATGGAATGACCTGATATATTGATGCCCTTCCATCTATCTCGCGAAGAATCAAGTACAGGATTCAATGATTCGTGTTTATGTGATTTAATCTTTCAATAGTGAAAACATGTGCAAACTCTTCTTTGTGAAGGTATACCCATCCAGAAGTTATGGAATCTGATATACCAATGCCTTTATTCCATCTTTTCTCATGAAGAACAGGGAAGGCCTTACCATTTATGTGAAACAATCTTTAAATGGTGAAAAGATGTGCAAACTACTATCTGTTAATGCATACCAGTCAGGAAATAATGAAATCTGATATATTTGATGCATTTTCATCTTCTTTTACAGTCTAGGATTTCCTTCTTTTTCTCACTTCTACTTATTTTAGGTGCAATATTAATTGCATATGTAAGATATCAAATTTACACCAAAAAAAAAAAAAAAAAAAAAAAAGATATCAAATCACAACTTTTAAAGGGTTAGAGAGGAAATATCTCTTCATAACTCTTATTAAAACTGTTACTCAGAAAGCACATATGCTCTGCACATAGACAGTAAAACTGATGCCATATTAAGTAAATTTCACATTTTCACCTATTTCATCAAACAAGAAACATAACAAGGGAACAAAGGTTTAAATATTAGCTGCATATAGTAAGTGTAATAAACTCCAGTTCACCAACCTAGTATCCCAGAAATTTCCCAGGTAGTTTGTACATCTTTGATCCTTTAATGCACCACTATTTCCATTACCAAGACTGACCGTTCCTGGTCACATCTCATTATTTTTTTAAATAACCCACATGAATAGCTCTACCACTTTTTTTTTTAAATAGCTCTACCACTTTAGTTCTTCAAAGTTGTCAATGTACCTGCACATATTTCCAGGGTTCAACAAGCAATCGATCTTCACAATCAGGAGAGTAATACTCTTTGTAGTAGCGGTACTTATATATCGCATATCGGAATATGGTCAAAAGAAAAAACATATATTTCACCGGGTTTCTTCCTATACCTATGAATTCCACTGGACCCACCTTAATCTCAAGAATCCCCACAACTCCCACCCTCGAGACTTGGTAGAGTTAAAACGCGGGACATAACTTAACAGTCCAAAGATTCCCAAAATGCTTGTGATTATTGTACTCTGCACCTGCCAGGAAAGTTACACTATTAACTTTTTTGGATTGATCAATCAATTGAGTTGTACCTAGAAGACTAGAATCAATTACTTCTTTTTCTACTCTCTGCTCTTTACTCTCTAACCACTATCATAGCTTAAGAAAGTGGTGGGTTGCCCGCACAAGCTTTAACTCATTGCTTCAGTATGCAATATTTTGGAGCAAGAAAGTGACGAGTTATAAATTCTTACGTACAATTAAATGGTGTTCTCCAAAACGGCTATTTTAAGTCTCCCAACTAAAGGCCGGATGGAAACCAAGAAAACTGTAAAATAGACACTGTTAAAACAATTAGAGAATACATTTATACTCCATAACACCCTAAAATTGGACAAGATTTGCAAAACACAACTATCTTAGAAGAACAAAAGTTCAAATTTTGTTGGCATATCTTGTGAGATATCAATGGCCCAAAACATGGTAATCAAAGATACCGATATACATGATAAAAGAAACTTTCTAAACACAGGATACTCTGATTAGAAACATAAATTTTTTCTAGAGAATGGGGTAATTGCAAGCAATGATCACAAAATAGCGCTAGTAATAACTGCAGGTGCAATTGGGGAAATTCTCAAACTCCAGTGGACCCAAAGCCACCGGAGCCTCTCACTGTGGAGTCCAGATCGTCGACTTCTTCCACCTCCGGCGTCACGATATTTTGAATGATAAGCTGTGCAATTCTGTCACCAACCTTAACTTCGAAATCGACATCGGAATGGTTGAACAGTATCACCCCAACTGCTCCTCTGTAATCCGCATCAATCACCCCCGCCCCTACATCAATCGAATGCTTCCATGCCAGTCCTGACCGCGGCGCTAATGAATAAACAAACAAACAAACAAACAAACACAACAACAACAACAATTAACCCTCCCTGAACGTATATAGCTATGCACATAAAGAGATGGAGTTAGAGAAATACCAATGCGAGCATAGGTTCCTTCAGGAACGGCGATGCTGAGATCAGTGGGGATCAAAGCCTTGCCTCTCGCCGGAACTTTAGTCTCGGCAGCACTGCGAGGCAGAAACACCAAACAAGCAAATGATTTCATGAAAATACTTCATGGAGTTTTGGAAATGAGAAGCCATTACTCCGTAGCATTTTAAAGACGATATTGAAAACACCGACCTGGAGAGATCGTAGCCGGCGGATAGAGGGGAGCCTCGAGAGGGCAGCACCGCATTCTCAGAGAGCTTCTTGACGAGGAAATGAGGAGCACCGCTGACGAACTTCGAAGGCGCGGAAGCCTTATTGTCTGGAGATGAAGAGCTGAGATTTCCGGCCATCGCTGAAACAGTTAGTGCGTGTAGTTGAGAATTAGAATGGGAATGTGACGATTGAGAAGAAATAGAAAATGGCGGTGAATATGCAGGGCGATTTTGCCCTAGGAAACCGTGTGGCGCCAAGATAACTCCCGCCATTTTTGAGATTGCAATTGCAATTAGTATGGTTTGACCTAAAGGAGAAAAAAATACTCGTAACAAAGTGTACTAGAAATTACATAAAATTAAATCATGTAACTTGTAAACATGTAGTGATCTCTCATATGTAGAAGGTCATGAGATTGAGTCTTAGGGAAAATGAAAAAAAAATTCACAATTAAGAGAGGTTGAATGGTTAAGGAATTCATAAAATCCAAATTCCATTTTTTTTTATTTCATGTATGGAAGGATTACTTAATGAAAATTTAGATAAAATGCTAAGTTAACATAATTTTAAAAGAAAATGTCGCCCATTGAATTTTATTTTAGAAGAATGGGTTAATGGAGCATTTGCGAATAGTTGACAAAACTATTTGACACTTCTTTATTTATTTATTTAAAGTGATAGAGTATTGTAGAGCTATAGAATAAATAGTGATTGAATTACAACTTTAATGATGTGGAAGTATGATCAACTTTTGAAAGAAAAATTCTATATGCACTCCCATTTTTTACTCCCAACTTGTACTCCTTCTCACAAATTCTTGATGTAGACACATTCCCTGGGACCCACATGATGAAAATAACCAATCTTTGTTTGCCATGTCATGGAGTACAAGTGGGGGAGTAGAATTTGAGAGTACATACAGTATAACTCCTTTTTGAAATTGGAGAGTATTGTAGGATAAGAATAGTCCAAGGGCTTAAGCCTTTCACATCAATCACAACTCACAACTCACAAGTGTCAATGATTTTTATTTTTATTTTTTAATAAAAAAACACCAAAAGCTAAAAGAGTCCAATCTAAAGTTGAATTCCCAATGTTAATTTTTCCAAAAGGTTGAACCCTAACCTTAAGGAATTCTCAATGTTCATGACATGAGATATAGATGTTGATGATTCATATAGCAACGTTAAGAGCAACTCCATCCATAGTTTTTTGAAGGGTTTTTTTTTTTTTTTTTTTTTTTTTTTTTTTTTTTTTGTAGAGTTTTTATGCTTAGATTGGAGTGAGAAGAGAGAGCTTTTTTAATCTCCTGCAAATTCAAGTTTGTTGTGATTGTAGGTAAAAGAAAAAAAAAAAAAAAGATGAAGAGTTGTCGCGTCAGCTACTTGTATTGAAACTCAAAAAAAAAGAATAAGGATCAAATAGGCCACTAAACTACACACTAAACTACAATTAGGCCATCGAACTCAAAAAATATGCAATTAGTTCACTGAGCTACACAAATTTATGCAATTAGGTCTAAAATGACCTATTTATCTGCCATGTAGATTGTGGTTTTTAAAAATAATTTTAAACAAAAAAATTAAGTTAAAAAAAAAATGAACGACTGTCTATTTTTTTAATTAATTTTTTTTAAAATTATTTTTGAAATCCACAATCTCTACGTCAGCAAAGTACAGATCATTTTAGATATAATTGCATAAATTTATGTAGTTCAGGGACTCAATTGTATTTAGTGACTTATTGCATTCTTTTTGAATTCAATTACTTAATTGCAACTTGATGTGCAGTTCAGTGGTCTATTTGACCCATATTCTAACAAAAATACTACATGAACTTTTACTCTCGCACAAATTTCATGAGATCACGTGATGAAAATATATAATTCGTATTTATCACATTATAAAATAAAAGTAAGAAAGTAGAATTTAACAGTACATGTAACTCTTTGAACAAATCATCCAAAAAATTTAACTCTATCAAACTATTTATACGGGATCAAAGTAAAGTAGTCATGCAGCTTAATTCGCGCATGGGTCAGTTACGATGACTCTTGTAGGCTAAGTTGCGGCTGTGCTTCTTCACTCCTCAATCCTGATCCCTTCAAGAATCCAAGACTTCAACCAAAGAGCAACCACGCATGGAGATGGAGTCCCACCGTCACAGCAGCGTTTCACTCCGAAAACGAAAACGATCACGATCGATCTCACCATCACCGCCAACCGGCTTCCCGTTGAAATGCGTGAGATGCGGCCACCACACTGTCTACACCTCCCCACCTCCTCCCGCCGTTTTGGACTTCCACGATGCCATTGCTAGGGAAGCCATCTTCGACATTCCAATTCCGAAGTCTCAGAAGGTGGATCCGCTTTCCGATCGCGCTTTTCAAGCCCCGAGTAAGCCAATCCAGGACCAAAAGCACGTCCATCGCTTCCAACGCTCCGCCACTTGCGAGAATTTCCTCGGCTTCGTTGCCGCCCTCTCCGAGTCTGTTCGCTCCCACAAGGTCTCGGATCCATGCCACGTGTCTCCCGCGATCTCCGCCGTGGTTTCAACCCTCCAAACTTTGATTTCCTTCGTCGATGAGATCCCTCCGGCGCCCCAATCCTTCCGACTCGGCAACCTAGCTTACCGGACTTGGTACGAGCGAATGCATTCCAACGCCGAGTCTTACATGATTCAATTCCTTCCTCCGGACCTCCATTCTTCCACGGTCGAGCTTGTTCCCTACTTCACTGATAGTTTCGGCAATGCTGATCGAATCGACTACGGTACCAATTCAAGTTTACGATTATCTGTCAATAATTTATGTATTGTTTTACTATTTTATGATTACTGTTACTATTATTATTATCATTTAAAAGAAGGAAAATCGAAATTTATATACAAAGAAGAAACAGTCATTTAAGTTTTAAGGAGTAATTTTTATGAAATGCAGAATTTGAAACAGTGAAGTTTGATTAATATATTGAATGATATTCATAGGTTTCAGGAATAGTTTATGCAATTATATAGAGTTGTAATCTGCAATTGAAACTTCAATGTATATTCTTTGATGTTACTATCTGATTTCATGTCTTCAAATGCAGCTTAAATGTTATGTTCTCATATGCAAATTTGTTGTATTAGAATGGACAATAATTAGAGTGAGTGAACATGAAAGCATCCTGGATTCCTGATATTTGAACTCAGTCTAACCATCTAAGATAATAAAGGGAGTGAAACTAGTGCTGTTGTCATTGCCATTATTATTCGGCATTTGGGTGCAAAACATTTCTTAATGCTTGTTCATTTTGATCTGCTTGAATTGGTATATTAGTAATGTGGAGTGGTTTTGTTCATATTCACTTGTACTATCGTACCTTGTTAATCTCTCCTTTCAGGAACTGGCAACGAAACACATTTTGCTGCCTGGCTTTACTGTTTAGCAAGAATAGGAGTTGTGAAAGAAGTGGATTACCAAGCTCTTGTCACCAAGGTTTTTGTAAAGTACTTGGAGTTGATGAAGAAATTGCAATTGACCTATAGTCTTGAACCTGCAGATCCTGATGGGGCCTGGGGACTAGATGACTATCACTTCTTGCCATTTATTTTTGGGTCATCGCAGCTGATTGGTCACAAGTACATCAAGCCAAAATCAACTCGTAATGAAGATATCGTGGACAACTTTTCGAAAGAGTACCTCTACTTCTCGTGCATTCCTTTTACAAAGGAGGTGAAGAAGTGGTCCTTGGAGAAGGAGGTGAAGAAGTGGTCGTTGGCAGAATATTCTCGTATGTTGTATGATACAAGTCAGGCGTCAAATTGGGATATGGTTAATAGTGGTTTGCTTCAGATGTATAAAATGGAAGTCTTGCAAAAGGTTCCCATCATGCAGCATTTCCTTTTTGGCTCCTTAATTAGATGGTGTGTTTCTTATCCTCTTTATGTTTTTAAGCTTATATTTAACGAAGAATTTACTACTCATTCAATTTCTTGCAAGATATTTATCCTTTGTTTAGTACTTTGTCATGTCTCGCTTTTCTAACGCCTTTTCTTGCTACTTTTCACAGGGAATGTGAAGGGAAATAACGTGGCATCAAATTGGATTGAACTAATAAAAGTATCATCTGCAGATAGCAGGAAGAGAAGAGAAGTTTTGTACCCTTTTGGCAGTTGATAACTTGATACCTTTAATTCACTGTGTTTCCAGTTTGTACTTTTTTTCACATTTTATAGTTTGGAACAAGTGACGAACATATGCAATCTCTTTTGGTTCTTCCCTTTTCACTTTCACTGAAATCATCTTTTTGTTTATATGGAGAATTTTTCTCCTCCATTATAAATCTTCCCTATAAACTATAGTGTATAAAATACATCATCCAATAGCAAATTATCTTGTTGAGATTTTTATAATGCATCAATATTAACTTTTTCTTCCGCATTAGAAATTTCCTATAGTATATAAAATAAGTCATTGAATAGAGAATTATCTTGTAAAATTTTTTAGAACAATCATACCAGCATATTTTAGGGGTGGTTTTTTTTAGAGCATTTAACTCTTGAAATAACAAGATTTTAATGGACTCATTGATTGAGAAAGCAAAGCAAAGTAACACATGGGTACTCGCGTGCTAGAAACGCAGCGCACCACGTAAGATTTCATTTTTCACATCTGGTCATGATCTTTAAGTTGCAATGAACCAACTACGCTAAGTCTCAATGGTACTAAACTTGATTATATATAGAAATAGTGTTAATATATAGAGAAAATATCAAGTACGTTCCTAAATTTATATTTGAAATTTAACTTGATTATATATAGAAATAGTGTTAATATATAGAAAAAATATCAAGTACGTCCCTAAATTTATATTTGAAATTTACAATTAAGCATATTCACTTGTGATTTTCTACGTTCGGGTGAATCAGGTATAATAACTTGTACGAGTGTGTGGTATGGGTATGAAAGTGATTGTTATTGTTTGATTGACTGGTTTTTAAAACACTACTATTCCCTTATTTTATAGGAGTTTTATCTTATTATTCATTCTTAGCCTAATCATTCTCATTCCATTCTAATACCAAACATACAAAATACTTTTACCAAAACTTATTACTAAAGAATGGTTTTCCATATGAACCACAGAACCAGATTTTATATATATAAAAAACCCTAAGTCAGTAAGTCGTGTCGGGTCAGTGGTCACTCTGCGTGTATCCCTTCCCATTTCCAGTGAAATCAAAGCCAAAGCCCTAAAATTGTAATCCCTAAAATCAAACCCCTAACTCAGACGCTCACTGCTCAGTACCTCGCGACGCAGCCGACGGCCTCACGCCTGCGACGTACGTATCCGGCGGTCGCATCTCCTTGGCTCCTCACCGGCGTTCAATACTCCTTCGTCTCCTCGGCTCCTCACCAGCGAAGTGCGAAGACTGCGAACTGCTCAGGTTTTTTAAAAATAGCTCATAGATCATACGATTATTTATTGTTTTAACCATAGTTTTATTTGTTTTTAATATTATTATTGTTATATACATTTATAAAATGCCGATACATTTGTGCTAAGTTTGTCATATATAATCCTTCTTCATTTGTCTCTACACCTGTTCGGCTGTTCTAGCACCTGTTCTTGCTCCTCAAATGAGGACTTTTGATAGGCAGTAGCAAGAACTTAGCATTTTCCAGTAGCAAGAATCAAATAAAAAAAAAAATAACTTCTAAGGATTTAAAAATTAAGCTAAAAAACTTTGGTTAGTCGGTATAAAAAATTCAGTTCAGTGAACTTATATTGTGGTATGTATGGGAAATTGTGTGTCTAGGATACAACTAAGGGAACTTCTGTTAGATGAAAAATCTATTCTGGCAACTACTCCCTGTGTCATGCATATATTTGCTTCAAAAGACCAAATCATCCTGACGCTGTAATTGAGTAGACTTTATTGAGATGGGTACTTGAGTTCAAGAGTGGCATTTATTTCTTACTGCTAGGCACAATTCAAATGCAGAAGGGATGAAAATGTTACAGGGAAAAGGGACATGATTTTTCAGATTACTCTTTGTGGAAAGGAGGTGGCTGAGAAATGGATTCTAATAATGAATCAACTGCATAATTATGAATTATGAGCTCATATTAGCTTGAGTTCAATTATTGGAGTTTGCTTCTTCCCGTATTAAAACAAATGATGCTGAATACTATGCAAGACTTCAAAGGGAATTCACTTGTTCAATTTATCTTAAGTGAAAGATCCTTTTGATTCTATTTTCCCCTTTCTTGGAAGGAATTTGACTTGATGTATTGCTTGAGAAACCAATATGCAGCTGATTTAATGCTATGGAGTTATAATGCTAGATTGAGAGGAGCAGTAGAAAATAATCATTTACTGGCTCTTTCCTTTTTGAAGTATCATCTATTTTTTGCTGGAATTAAGCTTTTTTGCTGCATGCTGTTATTGCTTTGGTGATATTATTACAGTACAATAATGGAATTTCTTGTGTGATTTCAGATCTTGGTACATTTTATTACCAGTGTAGAGATTTCTACATTTTATTGCCAATTGTTTTTTTTTCCTAAGATGTGTTTTCTTTTGCTCTTAATTTCCTCTTGAATGCATCAGCAGTAACCTGCCGTGAACTTGATTCTTATTTTAATGATTCTTGTTCTCCAAATAAATACTCCGTAATTATTTGCGCTCGAGAACTATGAAATGTCGGGAATTGGGGTTCCTAAACCAAACCGAACTGAACTACAATGTTAAACTGAATGGTTTCGTCTTTTGTTTTGTTTTTAAACAGAACAAACCGAAACCGAAAAAAAAGAAAAGAAAAAAAAAAAAAAAAACAAACTGAATACCGAAACGCCCACCCCTACTGAAAACTACCAATTACTGTTCGTTCTCTGTGGTTGTTCCTCCTAATATCGAATTCCTAATCCATAATTGCATTTAACTTTTTCGTTTGAATTCTATACTTTTCTCAACACTATATGTAAAAATGACACCATTAGTAACTGCAAATTTCTTCAAAGCTTTCTCCTGCTTCTGAATTCCTGGCACTTTCCCTTTTTAAGTCTTAATAGTGGGAAACTGTGAATGTTTGCTTAATTTTGGAGAAATTCAACATAAACGAAAAAAATTACTTAATAATGTTATGTAATAGGGATATGGCATTTTCTGACCTGAAAATTCACTGAAAGTTGCTTGCACCTTGTTGCAAATCTTAGAATGCAGATTGCTTCTTGTTACAAATTAAAAATAGTTTGTAATTAACATTGCAATGATAATTTAATTGTACTTGTGTAATTACTGTTGCACTGATTTTCCTGTGCTCAGGCTATGGATGTGGATGAGGAAAATTCTGTGGAACCTACAGAGACTTCTTCTGTTATTACTGATAATCAGAATGTAGCTTCTGCCCTGGGTGCAATTTCACTTCAACCAGTTCAACCACTTGCACCACCCGTAATCATACCTCCTATTGCACCTGCCATTGCTCCAAGACCTGTAGTTGCTCCGCCTCTGGCACCTCTCCCTGTTCGACCATCAGTCCTTAAGCCTCCTTCAGTGACACAGAATGGAGACATGCGAGCTAGTGATTCAGATTCTGACCATGATGAATCAGGATCAGGTGCAATGGCTGGCTCTACTCAAGAATATGAGATTTCTGAAGAGAGCAGACTGGTGAGAGAGAGACAAGAAAAAGCCATGCAGGAGCTTCTTTTGAAGCGAAGAGCTGCTGCTCTGGCAGTCCCTACAAATGACATGGCTGTTCGAGCTCGTCTTCGTAGACTTGGTGAACCCATAACCTTTTTTGGGGAAAGGGAAATGGAAAGACGAGATCGACTGCGAGCACTTATGGCGAGACTTGATGCAGAAGGGCAGCTGGAAAGACTGATGAAAGCTCACGAGGATGAAGAAGCTTCAGCTTCTGCTGCACCCACTGAGGAGGAGGAGATTCAATACCCATTTTATACTGAGGGATCAAAATCTCTTTTACAGGCCCGAATAGAAATTGCAAAGTACTCTATTCTGAAGTCAGCCTTGCGTCTTGATCGTGCTAGGAGAAAAAGGGATGATCCTGATGAAGATTTGGATGCTGAAATAGATTTGGCTTTAAACCAGGCAGGAAGCCTGGTCCTTGATTGCAGTGAAATTGGAGATGATCGACCACTTTCTGGTTGCTCACTATCACATGATGGTGAGATGCTTGCCACCTGGTAATCTCTTTCTCTATGAGTTCATATTATGCATGCATGTATGCCTTGTTGGTTCCACTGGCAGGAGAGGATTCTGTGTGCTATATTAGGTTTTGCTTTGTGGTTTACACTGTATATGTGGTTATTATTGGTTATTCAGTTCTTTTATCTTATCTGGATTATGATACATAATAGGCTGACATCTATTGGTTTAATTTACTTTAGCTTTTCTTCATTTTCAAGTGGGCACTGTCATTGCATTCAACTTTGTTCTAATTGAAGATTGAATTTACTTCTTGGGCATCCATACAATTTACTGATATTCAGTATTAGTTTGGTAAATAATACTATCAAGACTAGGCAGTGTTTTGCTTCCTTGTATCAGAATTCTCTCAAGGTCTCTATAGAGTCTAATTTTCTAACTGGTGCTAGTTCTAAAAATTCTCTAGCAGATTGTTGAGTTTTTTTTGCCTTGTGTTCCCATGTGTACAGTGCTCTGAATGGAGTTGCAAAATTGTGGAGCATGCCTCAAGTACAGAAGGTTTCTACCCTTAAGGGGCACACCGAGCGAGCTACTGATGTTGTATTCTCTCCCACATCCAATCATCTAGCAACTGCATCTGCTGATCGAACTGCAAGGTTGTGGAATGCAGAAGGGTCTCTTTTGAGGACATTTGAGGGCCATTTGGATCGTCTAGCCCGGATTGCCTTCCATCCATGTGGAAAGTACTTGGGCACAACTAGCTTTGACAAGACTTGGAGATTATGGGATGTAGAAACTGGTGAAGAATTGCTTCTTCAAGAAGGTCACAGTAGGAGTGTATATGGACTATCTTTTCACCATGATGGTTCCTTAGCTGCATCTTGCGGACTAGATGCTCTTGCTCGTGTTTGGGATCTTAGGACAGGAAGAAGCATTCTTGCTTTCGAAGGCCATGTTAAACCTGTATGTTTTACTTGATATGTGGTTTTTATTTTTATTTTTATTTTCATTTGCTTTTGTTTTTGTGGTATTAGGAAGAAACAGAAGAATACTGCTAATGATGATCATCTTTCAGGTTCTAGGTATCAGTTTTTCTCCTAATGGGTATCATTTAGCTACTGGTGGTGAAGATAATACTTGCCGAATTTGGGACCTAAGGAAGAGAAAATCCCTTTACACAATACCTGCTCACTCTAATCTCATCTCTCAAGTTAAGTTTGAACCCCAGGAAGGATACTTTTTGGTGACTGCTTCATATGATATGACGGCTAAGGTATGTTGATTACTTAAATTTGGTTTGTTTTGGTATTCTTAGTTCCTTGAACAAATATTATATTTATGCAATATAATTTATAAATTTGCACTTGATACCAGGTGTGGTCATCAAGAGATTTTAAGCCAGTGAGGACACTATCTGGGCACGAAGCCAAAGTTACATCATTGGATGTTGGGGCAGGTTAGATTTGTGTTTTTTAAAAAATCATTTCCTGTATTTTAAGCTTATTTCAAACTGCTTTACCTTTTGTATGTATTTGTCATATTGATATTGTTGTTTGGTTTTGAGAAGATTTGTGTGACCTACTTTTGAATTTGAAGCATACTAGATAGCCATGAAGTGATACTCTTTTCTCTATTATTTGGTGTAGATGGACAATTTGTTGCTACAGTTTCACATGATCGAACTATAAAGCTATGGTCTACCAAAAGCAGTGAAAAGGAAAAAGCAATGGATATTGACTAGGATGTAGAACTGAGAAGGGTAGTTGAAGAACAATATCTGAAGCAGCAATGAGAAAAGGATGGGCATTTGGATAGCAGCATCATCAACTGGTGAAGAACTGACTTGACTTTTAATACAGTGCCCAAAGTGAGGGAAGTATATTTTCAGTTTCAGCGCACAACTGATTGCTTTGTTTCCTGCCCAGTTATTTCAAGTGACCTTGTGGACTGAAATTATTGGATATTAGTTGCATAATGGATGCTGTTGGTTAAGTATTGGAAGTAGCAACTTTGTAATCAAAAGAAAAGAGTACTATTTTTATAATGAGTTCTACCTGTGGGGCACAAAAATTTCAAGATTATCTACCTACCTGTCAGGCACAAAAAAAATCAGTTATAGGAAACTAGAATTTTTGTGCCTGACAGGTAGATAACCTTCTCAAAAATGGTCCCAAATTGGAATCGTAACAAGATAACAATAAAAAATACGTATATAAGCATACTATTTTTATGAGTTCTAACTTCCAATTGGTTTATAAACGAGTACATTGCACATCCAAACCAGAGGCATATAACACCAAAAGCAAACATTTGAAGAATTTGGATCCAAATCAGAGGCCTAACTAACAACCGGATCCAAAACAGAGGCCTAAATAACAACAGATAATGTTGTAAAAATCTATCTGGGATACAAACATAGTCAAGCTTCTCTATAAGAAAACTGAGTCTATGTAAAGTTGACGGGCACTCCAGTTAATAAAACAATGACTCTCTTGGAACTCTTACAAGTTAGGTCAAAACTTTCAACTAATTTAAAAGCAACTGTTCTCCGCACGACGACAAAAGAACTCTGCATTTCCAGGGTGAGTTGGTTAATTCGTAGTATACAAGTTCAGCGAGATGGGGTTTCATTCATTTGTGCGCTCATCAGGAAGAATATCCTTTACTGTTGCAACTTCATTTATACCAACCAGTAAGAATCCACCTCAGCAGGAAACAGAAGCAGCAGCAGAAGGCCTGTCAGCAGACAAATTGATTATGTTCAATGACTATGCCACATATGCAGGATTGAAGAAACAAAAGGGAACAAACCAGTTTTGGACTTCAAGTAACAAGAATTCTACAAGCAATGCAGCCTATTGTTATCCTTGGTAAATATCTAGTCTAGTGTAACAACATTTTGATTGCCAGCTACAATTCATACCTCACCTAAATTATTCTTGAATTCTAAGTTGACTACATCTTTATATCAGCAAAAAAGATGGCATAAAAGTGCTTATAAATACATTTCTATCAAGGTAATTTCTACCTGTCAGGCACAAAAATTTCAGTTATAGAAAACTAGTAAGTTCAAGCTTTATATTCAAAATCAGTCCAAATTTGAGTCAGGTGGTGGAAGAGAGAAGAATGGAGTTCAGACCAAAAAAGTTGGCCAATTATGTACTGGTGATATAAGTAAATTTAGGGTTGTTATGCAGCATCAAATTAAAATAAGTTGTTAAATAACCAATCGATCTATTTCTAGTGTGTTCAAAACTGTAAAGGAACCCATTGTTAGAAGAAGTCCGATGAGTGGCTAGCCACCATTCAACAATAAGGAACTTGGCAGCTCTTTAAAAGCAAGATACATGAGAAACCTATTACCTGGAAAAGTAGTAATACAACGCAAAGGGACTGTTCTGACATTCTGCCAAGTTGTCTTAAGAAGAAGTTTACCAATGTTCCATCATTTGTACCAGTTAGTAAACCAGTCTGAGGATCAAATCTGAACAGTACCAATAGAGGTCAATTTAGTTGCGAGTATTTACAAGTCAAGCAGGCAAATAAATTAACTTACTTAGGCAGTCGATGCCGTGGACAAGGGATAATACCAGCTAGCTTCACAAAGGACAAAGGAAGAAAAGCAAGGGGTTAGAGTTTATAAATAACAATATTAACTTCATTGTTCTGTTTTAGAGGAATCTAGGAAGATGGGGTGGTACCTGAGGGACTGACAGCAAAAAGTTCAAAACTTGAGGTGTAAAGAATATCAGAAGTGTTTCACTGAAAAGAATAAAACATGAGAACAGTAGTTGATTATAGTTCACAGAATCTCAGATTAAAACAGCTAAATAAGTAACTTTACAATGTAACAAAATGCATGCATGCTTGATGGGAATAACTGGATAATGTAACAATATGCATGTAATTTTTTATGGTGCAGCAGCAATTAGACGCAGTTTAAAGCCATTTTTTAACTTTGTGTAACATAATTGTCCACAAATCCTTATTTGTATTCATGTTAACAATATAGACAGCATTCCTGTGGATTCAAATTATGTTCAAAGTAACCAGCTTGGTTGGCGTGAGTGGCCTGTGCACTCTCATCCCTTAAGAGAGCTCAGGAGTTCAAACCCCTCTCGTATGGAAAAACCAACCTGGCCAGCACTTTGACCCTTAATTGGGCCTGCCCACTGCGAACGTGGATTAGTCTGAGTATGGTACGGGCTTAAAGGCGTCTCCTACAGTTAGGGCCAACTCAAGACACCTCGTGATCTAACAAAAAAAAATTATGTTCAAAGTGTTTGATTGAGGGATAGTAGTACTGCAATTCACATGGAGGGTATTCATCAATATGTTGATGGAACAGCTATTGGTTCAAATGTCAACCAGATAAGATGAATATGGGATTTGATATATCTTTTTTGGTTAATTGTATTTTTTAATTTAAAAATTGTCTTGAAATATATGATTAATTGATCATGCATCTGGAGACAGAGGTCAACTTGTATATTAGCAGACAGCCTAAAAAACAGTTTTTAATACATCTATATCAAAACAAAGACTAATTTTTGGTTCTCTTTCCCAGAATCCTAGTTATTTAATGCATTCTCCTTTCTGTCAGGATCAGGGGTAGGATATAACTATGAGTAATAAATTATTAAGATGGTTCATAAACCAGGGAACTTTTAAAGTTGAGGATTCATGTCATCATCAAAGAATATGATAAGGGGAGAGCCAAAATTTAAGTTCATTATGTACTTAAATTAATTATATTGTTATAAAGAAAATATTCACATACCTAAAGTGACCCAAAATGCCAGCTACTGCCATAGTCATTCCAGCAAAGTAGGTGAAGGTGTCACCAACAAAAACCGAAGAAGGATACCTATAATAGAAAGTTCAGGATAACACACAAAGAAGACAAATTACAAAGTTCTAGGAAAATTGACAATCTTGAAGTAAAGTACGGTACCAGTTGTAAGAAAGTAAAGCCAAGGAAGTGCCAAGCAATGGTTGGGCAAGATAAAGAGAAAATGCATGGGCTTGTTTATACTCGGGGTCAGTAGATGCTCCAATTTGCATGATATTATGAATCAATATCTACAATTACAAGTAATACTATCAGTTAGATTCCATGAAAACTTTTTGTATTTTCAGGTTCAGTATATTAAAATCTTTTAACTTACAGCAGCTGCAATAACAACTGTCTGCCCTACTTCAAGGCCATTGAGACCAGCATGGATATTTATGGAATTTGTGCAAAATATGGCCAAGAGCCACATATATAGTTTATAAATCCATCCTGTACACATTAAAATTGGTAGAAGCGTTACAAAATGTACCAACGAAACAGATTGTGTGACACAAAAAGTAAACAATCAATCCACACATTATAATGAAGGTATCAGTTAAATCAAACAATACCAAGATCCAGAATTTCTAATCCAACATATTGAACTAGAGGCTTTGGTATAACAATAGTTGTATGCCCAGCATACGCCATCAACAAAGGAAGAGCTGCAATAGATGGTAATAACAATTTCCTGTCTTCAACATAACAGTAAGCTAAATAAGGATCTTTTTTATAACATTAATAAATCAAAAGCATCCAAGCTTCCAATATAAAATGGAATATGAAAAAGTTTCAAGTGTACGACAAAAAAAACATACACTCTCCATGGTACATCAAGAACATCATCAACAAATCCAAGCATCATCATGAAGCAGATTGAAGCTAATGCCGCATTGTACTCAACAAGCCACTGCAATTACCAAACAGCAAGAGCTAAATCAACTTTCAAGAAGAAAAGGTTCAAATATGAAATTCTCAAAATGTACTTTAAAAAAAACCAATGAAAAAAAGATTTACAATTCATTTTATACAAATCCGGATATAACTTACAGAGATTTTTATTTTTAAAAAATGTATTAAAATTCTTCACCCATTGTAAATTTATATGATGTTTCAAGGTGGTATAAATCAGTATAGGAGCATAAATTGAGTAAGATGGTTTTTGACAAGATTATCATTGTTGAGACAATAAGGATATATCATGGTTTGCACACCATCCTTCGGAATCTATCTTCTTGTAGCATGGTGGAAATCAAAGCTTCTGACTTAAAATGCACAAACTTATGGCCTAAAACCTCTTTTCAAGGATCTAGATTATAAGTTAATCAAAGAAATTAAAGGAGCAAGTTGTTCCTTAAGTCAAGTATATACCATTTTTCTTTTCTAATATTTAAAATAGTAATGGTTCTTTGTATCATATCAGTATTCTCTGCACCCTGTTTGTAAGGAACAATTAAGCATCCAATTTACTTTTTTTACTCGAGGAACAATTCACAACACAATTTATCTTTCTCTCTGCTCCCCCATAAAAAGGTCAAAATAGAAATATTGCAAAGCTAATAATGCATGTAGATAAATACACTCATTATGAGAGTGTGTGTGTGTGAATGAGAAATAAAATCTATGGTGTAGGTTGTAAATTTATATAACATACATGATGTAAATGAATACAATGAACAAAATCCCAGAGCAATGCCACTGAAGTGATTTAGCATGAAAGTTATAAAGCTGGGAATTTTAATAGAAGCTAAGCATTCATGAAATTTGTTGTTTCAGCTGTAAAGTACTAGAAAGGTAGAAGATGGACAGTCTCAATGCATCCTGTACCAAACAAAACTAGACAAAGTGATATTTCTAACATCCATACGAAGAAAAAAAAAAAAAAAGTTAAAACTATCAAGTTAACCCTTCTTCCATGGTACAGTGGATTCGTGTTTATTACATCCCTAATTTTTCACCTAATAACCTTGTTTAAAAAATAAATAAAAAAAATCTTCAGAAAACTTCACATCACTTTTTAGAATGTTTTTCAATTTTATTTCATTTTTCTAAATGAAACATAGGAAAAATAAAAACAAAAGCATACACTTACATTTGAATCAGCTGTGAAGTTAAAGTACTGAAACAAGATAGCCACAACCAAGAAAACGGTCCCAACAACAATACCCAGTGACTCAGGACTGCAAAATATTAGCCTCTAATATTTAGTGCATACAGCAGTTAACAAAACTTAAGGAGGAATCGCCAAATGATCTAGAAATCAAATTGAATCAAAATGGTGAATATATTTTTAAGGAATTATAGAAAAGAGAAGAGGATTATACACTTTAATGGTGCCTTGAGGAGTGCCCCTCTTGTTGATATCGTATCCGAATAAGTTCCTTCTGATAACGTATTTCGAGGCCACGGGGATCATAGCTAAGGTTACGAAGTAACCGAGCAAGCTAATTATAGCATTGATGATGATGGATCTCCGGAGCTCCGACTCGATTCGGTAGTGGTAGTAGATCAAGTAGAAGTACGGGATTGAGAAAATTGCGGTGCATTTGAACATCAATGGAGCTTTTGAAGGGGTGATCTCCGGCTCGGACGAGGCATCCTCAGGCGTTGGAACCGGTTTAGGAACGCCGGATTCCGGTTTAGCAGCCACTCCGGCCGGTTCTTTTGAAGCTCGTTTCCTAGCTCCCATGGCTGACTCACAGTTTCTCCCGCCTACTTCGCTCCGTATGGGATACTTTCGGGCATTTACTCACTATTGTCTATTGTACTGCGTTATTCTTCGAGTGACTCAGCAAAGGCGCGAGCTATCCATTGATATTCGAACACGTAAGATGAATTTGTCATAAGCGGGGCCCAAAAGTGATGATGTGGAATAACCAACGAAAAAAATGAAATATTATCTGAACTAAATAAAAAATTTATACAACGTTTTTAGAGTATTGTATTTATTTCCTTGCCTACAAAAAGAAAAAAATTACTTACGCCCTACATCTCAAATAAGATTTATAAGGAGATAACTTAAGGTTTTGACTATAGTCTCCAGGAACTACAATTGCCAACTTATTTGTTAAACTACTAATAATAAATTTTGATAAAAGAAAATCTATTTTATATTATTATTATTTGCTCCATTTTGAAATATATGTTGGGGCCATTCAAATAACAAACAAAAATTGAATCAACTAATTTTGAAATAAAATCAATCTTGTAAAAGGTGTTAGGCGTTAGGCGGGTGCCTAGCGTCTAAGCAGCTTAGTAATTTATTTTTTTTTTAAAAAAAATAGTAAAATAGGGTGTTTCAACCAAAGCATTTTATAAGAGATTTTAAAAAATAATAAAATGCAACATTTCAACCAAAGCATTTTATAAGAGGAGCAACCGCCGAGACCGGCAATGACAAATGACCAAGCAACTCTATGTAACAAATGTGACAACGAGGCTATAGACTATGGTTGTGGCAATTGTGACGGCAAGGACTGAACAACAACGCTCAAACACTAAGACTCTATAGCCATGGAGAGAGCGACATATCACACTAGGACTGGACTTTTTTTTGGGTGGCGGGTTAGCCGATTAAGGTTGACCGAGTTGGGCACTGACTCAACCGAGCTGTCGAGTTGGGTGCCAAAAGCGTCTAATAGGCCGACCGACTAAAAGGTGTCTATAAGTGAAATTCCCTTAGGGGGTCGCATAACGCCTAATCGATGCCAGGCAAAATGTTAACATTAACACACACAAAGAAAATATGAGTATTAATTTTGTCAAACAAAATTAAATATCCTACTGTTATATTGAGTTCACAAACTTGGCCTCCCATTTGCTTCCATCTAATAAGTAATAAGACCTCCCACATCGTTTTGGATTTGTGTCCATCAAGAGTGATACTATCAATGAGAACCGGGTTCGAGTTGACGAGCAGAATCCCAGAACCCAACCACATCTAAAGCTTTAGCACAAGTCCAATTGGACAATGATCACTGCCAGCAACATCTGGGACAATGTATGAGTCATAGACCTTGTCTGCAATGGATTCTGATACGAGGAAATAGTCAAGCCTCCATCCTGTTATACACCTCCCCCAAAGCAAAGGAACGAATTGTAAAACATGCTTAAAGAAGGATGAAAGGCAAAAGATTGGAAGAAATTAGCAAAATTATCAATCATTGGCTATACAATTTGATCACATATATCAAATACTAGTATTTCCCCCTTCGACTCTTTTATAGGAGCACATTGATTATGCTCGAAATTGCCACTTCTTTTTTCATCACTCCCGACATTTCTCGTAGTGACTGAATAACCTTTTTGAATATGATGTATAAATTGCAATTCATTGTTGTACGTGCACTTCATTTTGTGGACAGGTTCCATATGGCATCCCAAACATATAAAGATGTGGTAAAATTAACACATATGAAACAAAGAAAATACGACCATAGAAGTGAAGATGTCAAAACCTTTATTAGTTTTACGTCCTCCATGCCTGTATCCCCAATAAGTATACCCAACAACACCGGGATGTTGTTTCCTAAATGTGTCTACAAATCCCCTGTTTAAGAAGTTCGTTTCAAATGATTGCCTTTCTTCATCTGTAAAACCTGCACTTCTTTTGTTTCCCTTAAGGAGAAGCAAAAGTCAGAATGATTAGTCAGAAAACATATAAAAACAAAGTCCCAGAGATGCGAAGACAGAAAGCTTATAAATGGACGTATTGAGTATGTCACTTCTCCAGTATGTTGCAAGATGGTGCCTAGTGAGGCCTCTACTTTAGATGGCTGTTAAATGGTTAAAAAACAATTGTATGCACATGAACAAGGAAGAGAATAATGATTTTGTCAACTTCAAAGACTAAAATCTTTATATTTTCAATTTTTAGTCAAAAGATCACTTAATAACAAAAATATATTTGCTCAGGTGAATGCATCTTTTCCCTCCCAGGATGTTCTTTGTATAGTTCGACTCTAAAAGTTGCACTCTGAAGAAAAAATCAAATTACCAAAGCAATTACTTACCGCAGGATTGTAGATGTCTATCTCTTCATGAGCACAATTCAGATCACCAGTCAGAATAACAGGTTTTGACTTTTCTAATTCCTATAAAGCATCATAAGCAAACCAAAGTATAACACAGTCTCAGAAAAAAGAATGCTTGGGTATGAACAGATAACTTTCCATTACTGAAATATAAAGAATAATTGGCACAGAAAGGAACAAGATATCAAGACTATCATCTATAATTCTGGAAAGAAAAGGAAAACAAAGGAGTTCCTTCTTTTGTCGACTGAACAAGAAAGCAAAGAGAAGGGTGAAGGGAAGAGAATGAGTAAAAATATTGCAAAATGAAAGGATCCTTACTTTCACATAATTGGCAAGAAAAGGATCCCACTGTGTGATTCTATATGACTGCCAAAGAAGAGTGTATATTTTTAACTTTCACGAGACAAGATAGACAAAGAAAAAAAAAAGTCATATATCATTGCAATTGATTACCAATCGTCTTAGGCCATCACCAGAATTTGGAACATATACACACAATAGATAAAAGTCATCAAACTCCACTGTAACAAGCCTCCCTTCTGAATCGTGATCTATGATGCCCAGACCATATTTTACAGAAAGTGGTTTAATCTGTCAATAAAAAGCACAACAGAAAAGTGCAAGAAGTAAAAGCATCAGAAGTGACATGAGGAAGAAGTCCTTCAATTCTTCAAACAAGCTTGCTTATAGCATAGACAATCAAGGAAAGCTTCACTTTAGGTTATTAAGAATCATATTATTTCATATTTTCAGTGCCAACTAAAGCTTTGCAGATATAATTTTCCTATAGAGAAGGGTCATATAATCCTACAGGAGAATGGTACTTTACACACAATTGTAATACAACCCAAAACAACATTTTATCCAAACATAATAAAGATAAATAGAGTGCACTATTGGCCAATACTTTGGCCTATAAACTCAGATCAGTACCCATTGAAGGATATCGTATAATTTCTTCACCTATTAACCATAATCAATGGATAGATGGGTATAATTTTGTTTAAGGAGAATCCTTGAAGTCAGGAAATAAAGTTGGGAATCAAGACTTCCAAATATAAAATTCCTGGTCAATTCTTAACAAAAGAATGAGAAAGCAATTCAATCGCATGTCAGATGTAAAATCTATGTTCTGAAGAAATTAAAATGTGCAAAATATTGGGAAAAGGGAAACTTACCCGAGAAATGATAGCAGTACCGGAATACCCAAGCTTAGAGACACTGCACGTCCAAAAGCTATTATCATATCCATCTACAAGACTCTCCTTAATTACCTTAACATCTTTTTCCTGTTTTTAAGAATTTAAAGTGCAACTGCTCAGAAGTTTGCAATTATTTGGAGAGACAGAACTTCTACCTATTGTTGTATAAAACCCACAAAATATGACAGTGCAATAACCCCATCAATTAGGCTAAACCACTAAAGTATAACTAGCCTGCAATTTAGTCTCCTGTAAGCACAAAAGATCAAAGTCTTCTCTTTGTGCAAGTTTCTTTATGCATAGGCTCTCCAACTTCAGCAAGCCTCTCAAGCCATTTACATTCCATGACATTAACTTCAATGCTTTATTACTGCCAGAAAGAGGAGGTGGCCTCATAGTTTTGGGATTGTATGCAATCCACCCATCCTGCGGCTTCTTGTGAGCAAAAATTGTCCAAGGTTCATCATGATTTGCAGAAAGATTAACACTCTCAGAAAAGACTTTTCTTTTAGCTTGTACCTTCCTCTTACCTAGATGTTGAGCCATCATATTAATTATCTGAGTCAATCAATAGATGAATGCACAAAGCAAAATACATGAGATCAACAACAGGGTAAACTAAAAGCACCTCCCACTACATTGGACTCCACCAAGAGTTCTTGATCCTTTCTTAGTTGCTCATCTTTAATCCCAATAGTTCCATCCTCAAGAGTAACTTGCTCTAATCTTTTCTTACTTCTCTTAATTTGAGAAACTTCTGAAGCAACATTTATAGTTAGGACATCTTTAGGAGAGACTCTTCTGGTGTTCCTCTTTGAAGTGTTTTCAGCAATACCTGAAAGCTTCACTTCAGGAGATACCTGATCTTCCATTGACAGGGATCCATTACCTGGATTCCAAGCAGTAAATTAGAAGTCAATCTTAAATATATTGTCTTGTGACAGCACAGAGATGAGGATGAGAAATAAAAATGCATCCCCATGTAACTGAATGAAAAAGAGGTGCTGATTCACGGGCTATATTCACGATTGAAGGATACCATTTTCTGTGTCATTCAGGAAACTCTTGAAGGCTGAGACAAGCTCATGTTTGGAACCTCTAGCAGGAATTCCAGCACTCCTACACATTCCAAAGTTAAATGGTAGTCTCAAATCCAATGGCATACTGCTGTAAATGGTTAGGCAGCCCACAAAAACCCAAAAAAAAAAAAAAAAAAAGTATTTGATCCCACATGGACATTAAAGTGAGGGAATATTTCTAAAATGACACTTATATTAATAAATATAAATAAGTAAACACACAAACATAGGAACTTCTGGTTGAAATCACAGTATTTCTAAAATAGCATTTACCTAAGCTTTAATCTGAGTTGTTGAACAGTCATTTTCTCTACACTTTCAATATCATCCACATTAACTTCAAAACCACTTTCACCACTCTCAACAGCACCCGTCTACATTTAAAAGAAGCATAGCGTAACAAAACACTAAAAGAACGTAACAAAACTTGGCGAAACCACACAGAACAATGATCAGGAAAAGCTTCTAACCTTGGCAGTGGCTTTCCCAGGCCGTGATGATCCAACACTAGGAACTTCACTCGGTTCCGAAGCAGCAGAGGAGCTCGAAAGCCGTCTTTTCGGCGCCATTGCTCTCAATTTTACAGAAAGCTCAATTCCCCGGTTCTTTGAAACAGCTGCAATACTGTGACATCAAGAGCTAAAATGGCTAAACTTTAAAACCTAAAACAAAAACCAAAGCAAAGAAATGACAGTTTTTTTAGCAATTCCTGTAAATTTTATTCTATGCGTAAATATAACCATGCGGTCATACTTTCTGACACTGAGAGAATAGCAGCACCCTATCTTCAATACTTGTACCATTGCCTATAATTCATCCGAAGCCCTGGCCGGCGGTGGAAGGAGCAGCGGCGAGGTTGAGTCCGTCGAAGGCGCCAAAAGCGAGGGAATGTGAGCGAGAAACGAAGCTTTTGTAAGTTCTAGTTGAAGGTCGAAGGCCGCGCGTGAAATTCTGAGGGAGTGAGATCAAAATGCTATTTGGACTCACCATTTTGGGTTGGGCCTCAAAAGATAAAATGGAATTATAGCCTAGAACCACACTATTCCATGGACCATGGTCTATACATTCAATCATTATTGTAGAGACCAAATTTTGTCTACTGTAAAATAATGTACATTGTGTTCAGGAGATGTATATTATTTTTGTTCTGAGTGTACATTATATTGTATAATGTACATACAGTATAAAAATAATGTACATTTAGTATATTAAAAATGTATTTTTGTTATGGTCCACATAACATTGTGTATTTGCCCCACACATTTGTGTGAACCACAAATAAAAAGTACATTTTTAATATACAAAAATACATTATTTGTATACATAAAATACATTATTTGAAAGTACATAATTTTTTTTTATATATATTATCAAATAATATATATTCAGCACACAATAATTTGCCGCAATTTATATTGTGGATTACTGATAAATATTTGTTTTTAGTATAAAATTTTTAATAATCCACCTTACGATGAGGTAAATCAGCATATCTTGCCCATAGTTAATTAGCTTAAATCAAGAAGGCCAATAATAAATTCTACAGAAAGTTGAATTTGGAATCTTGTAGTTACCAAATTAACTGTTTGATCAACTTGACGGGATTGTCTGCAAATATAATTAATTGAATATTAGCAAAATGTAAATGATAATTAGTGATGTATTCTAACTTGCAAACTTTGAAATCGAGAAAGAAATTAACAAGGCAAACAATGCAATCAATGGTCATTACCTTTTCAATAACCCTTGACTGACCCAAAAATTAAATGTCCAAAAAAAAAAAAAATCAGAATGCTTATATAGCTCTATGTAACATTGGTAATGTACAAATATTACTACACCCACTGTCAAAAATTACATTAACATCTCATCTCGATCTACCCTCTTCAATAACACTATATATATTGCAGTCTCTTCAGAAATCTGCATGCTCCATAGGGGCTGATTCCGGCGCAACTTTTCGACGAGTCTTCAGTTCTCCCTGGTTGATGAATTTCCCAGAAGTCATCAGATGAGATCCAAACTTCCTAGAATAAGTTCCCCAGAATCCCCCATGCCTGGATGCATTGTTTTTCTTAGCCCAAGCCTCTGCAATGACAGAACTGAAAACTCCAGATTCTCTCAGATGCTCGATTATAACCTGCAACACACAAGTAGACAGCAGCTCAGCAACTTCATTTTCTTTAGTCGCGAGAAAACCTGCAGCCACTACTATACCCTTTTGAGGGCGATCATAAAAAAGATAAATTAACTTAAATTGTCCAGACTGACCGGCTTAAACCAAGAAAGCCCATATGTTTGGGACTCAAAATTATAACTTTATGTTTACCAAACCAACTTGACCTACCATGGGTGAATATATGCGCGTAAAGATGCCGGCTTTGAGGAGTTTATGATTGGTTTCTTCATCTTTCCAGACGACGTGCTTGTTGTACCTGTAATGGTAAAAGAAACAGCAATACAAGTTGTAAATTGCAGGGGTGAAAGATCAAGCAAGGCTGCAGAGAAATGCAGGCATGAAACAACGTTTTTTTCCTCAAATGATGTTGATATTTTTTCACATTAACTTACATAGAAATGGGCATGGATTCTTGAGCAAACTAATAGGTTAATCAAAGAATGAAATCTGGTTGTGTATAACTATTACCAGTAACGCATTTCCTCTTCTGTTGCAGTTGAAGCTATTATAAATGCCTGCAATATAATGTGAACAAGTGTCAATCTTGATGCACAAATAATATAGAGACAATTGTGTCATCTTTGGGAATGACACCACTTTCACCACTAATTGTGAAATCCCTATACTACCATAATATAATAACCTTTTTTTTAGTACGTGAGAAATCCATAACTACTACCCAAAAGTGTGTACGGAGTAAACTCACTTTGTAACCCTAGCGGACAAAAGACTATAAGGAGGCCAGGGGTCATAAATCATAATACATCCTTTGATTACAGATAACGGGGTTCATGGTAACAAAGAGTGTGCTATTAGGGGTAACTACTTCGTAACCACAATGTTTCAAATTTGTTGCGAACAGTCTATTGACATTCTTGATTTAAGTTTGTCAGCTATAGGCTTAGCTAGACTAGTTTACCTTTGCTCATAAGGCAGAATTTATTCAATACACATAACTAGGATACAACTGATGGTTTCTATCATCACTCAAAGCTAGGAATGCTTTATTAAACCCGAAAAACACATAACTAGGATAGTGGCTGTCGGTTTCTATCGTCACTCAAAGCTAGCTAGGAATGCTTTACTAAACCCGAAAATTGAAATTAAATAATAATGTACTTACATCTCTGTCAAATTCAAGGAAGAAGCATCTCTTAACATCCTCCTTTGTAGGCTTACAACCACAACGAGCATGTCTTGAAGTCAAATCCGAGAACTTGGAATACGTGTAGTGTAGGACGACAGCCTCATGGAACTGCACCTCCCTACGACATGGAAAAAACACGACACTACCAATCTTAATTACATATATACTGAGTTTACAAAGTCATATGTTATCATAAAATGTGTGTATGTATATATGTTGTTTCAATGAGATGAGAGAAGCATCGATCCATCGTATTCGTACGTTAGGGGTTTGATGTAGTTGCTCCATCTGTGAGCGCCATTGGGACGAAGATGATCTTGGATTCTGGCAGCTGATTTCCCATTCACATAAGTCAAGAAAAAGTAGGAAGTAGTGCCAGGACATGCTTCATGGTAATGTTTATAATAAGCTTCATCTGCAATGTGGTCGCGATTCTTCTTGAACAATGACACCTGCAGGCCCAACAATGACAACAGTTTTAAATTAAGGGGTCTGTTTGACAACTCGAAAAATGTCTTTTGAAAAATATTTTCTCTTATTTCAGTGTTTGGATGCAGTAGAAAAATTCGTATTTTTGTGGAAGGTGGAAAATGACTTACTGCCAACTTTTAGCGTAAGTAGTCATTTTTCGTTAACACTCAAAACATGTTGCCTTTGCTGTCGTCGTTGTCTTCTATTCCTCAGTTTTCATCGATTCCTATATTTTTTATAATGCAACCAAACACTGAAAAGGAAAATGTCTTTTTTTTTTTTTTTTTTTTTTTTTTTTTATTGAAATGCATCTTATAATTTTCTTTTATCTACAAAAATTTTGAGGGTGGGACAACACAAGGTGTCCGAGTAATCATATAATATCAATCTAGTTTTAAGGGATTACCCTATAAAGAGAGAACAAAAAATAGTAAAAACCAAATACTATATGAAAGAACTAAACATACTTCACTAAATGGATCCTTTATATCATCCCTCTCCACAATGCTCTCCTGAAATAGAAGCCATTGTCAAGTAAGATCAAAATGAAAATTGATGAACAACATGTAAAGTTACTATTATCTCTCAGTATGTGTATATATATATATATATATTTTTTGAGTGCTACTGACTCTAGTTCAAACATACTTTTTCAACCTAATGAAGCACAAAAAGTCAACAACGCCCCCCTGAAGCTCGATCTCATGACCTCCCACTTGAAAGAGGCCACTACATGCCATCTGAGCACAATGTGTTTAGCAAAGGTGTGTTTGAACGATCGTTACAACTTCCTGATATCCTCTCTCATTTGTATACTATTTATAGCTTGTTGTTTTACATTAATAAAGTTATTGTTCATAATCTTTACATAAATATGTATAAGGGAAAGACTATAGTGTCAATCAGCACAATATCTCTTGTACAAATTCAAAGTCAAAAAGTGTATAAATTTCACATTCACTTTGGAGTGAAACATTGACCATTCACTTTTGGATGGTACTGAAGTATAAGAGTTATGAATGTCGACTGACACCTTAGAATTTTTTCATGTACGGAGAAACAAATTAAATTGAATGCAAATAATAAGTAAAATTACTCACATAATTAGAAAATACAACTGTATCAACCTCTGCAGGAACACTGGAGAGGAGTTGTTGCACAGAAAAAGCCCCAGATCCAGCAGGGTGTATAAGTTCATCAGTGTCCAGATGGAATATCCAATCCATACCAGCTTCCTTTATGATAAGAACATAAATCAATATGAACATCATGGCTAAATCAAACATATGCAACCTTAAAATAATCAAACAATATAGTATGGCCATACCCTAGCCATGACAATGGCCATTTCCATATTCAAGGTCTGCTTCACAAATAACTCGTAGTTGCATGGTTTATACAACAAAGGCCCCATCCAGCTTTCATTCCAAATCCGGCTAAAATCAACAAAAACCAAGCTAGGGTGATATCAATCATTCGAGCTTTTTAGCAATGAATCTGTAAATCCAACTGGAAAATAAAATGGAACCTTTTTGCTTGCTCCTCCTCAAGTTCTTTTGTTCTGTAGATGACAGTTACTCCCTACAAAAAAGCAAAGCAATATTCAAAAATAGATCATGGTGGCAATGAGCAAAGTCTTCAAACCAAATTAAAGACATTATAATACACAGACACAGTCACACAGATTATGGAAAAAACATAGGCAACCCTAGCGCATTTAGTCGGGTGGTTAGCTTGGTAACCACAAATTAAAGTTCCAAATTTAACTTCCAGTGGGAGTGGTCTATTAGACTTCCCGGTTGAACCGATCAACTATGGGCAACCAATTAAGCTAGTTTTCCACCTTATGGTCCTTTGTTAGCTAGGGTTACAAGGTGAGCGGACTTTACACTAAGTGCACTTTCGATCAAGATTATGAAATACATTGGTCCCAAAAGGTTGAATCCCTAACCCCAAGGGCCCCCACGCTCCGGCCCGACAGAGCATCTGGGAGGATGTAAATCATGGTAACTCAGCTGAACACAGAAACTAAACATTTGCTTACTGCGCACAAGGAGCCCCTCACTTTGGGAGGTTGTTTCCACACTATCGCTGGTGAGATTCAATCCCTAGTCATTATTTCCAAACTTCACCCCTAAGATCAATTGAACAATACATGGCAAGGTGGAAAAGCATATATGTTGGGCAAAGATTTCACACTTACTGGGATGGATTCTAGGACTTTGGAAACATGAGGAGAAGCAGCTTTACCCTCCACAAACATGAAAAATGTAGTTATGCCAATAACCTTATGATAAAATATCCAAGGTAATGTCTGCTCCAACCCAGCTGAGGTGCTTGTAGTGATACATATCTAACATACCACAAACAAAAAAGACATTTCAATTCTCTGGGGCATCATCACAAAATGGAATTCAAAGATCAAACAAACAGCACAATAGCATGATGAAATATATAATCAATGACATATATAGCACATTATGATCTATCTTTGGATTTTTTTTTAAAAAAAAAGTATTCAAAAAGTTAAAAAAAGTAGCATAAATTCACTAATTATCAACCAGTTTTCTAACCATTCAAAAAAATTGGTAGAAATTTATGAACTTTTCAACTTTTCCAACCGCGCGATGAGTAGTGGTTGAGAAATAAATAACCTAATTTTTGTCCACTTCAATGGTTGAAAGCTTTTACCCCGGCCCGAACCTTTTCATAACACCATATTCTTCCAAAAAGTTGAACCCCAACCCGTCATGAACCACATAAGCTAGACTTTTGCTCACTGAGCATAAAAGTTGAACCCCAACCCGTCATGAACCACATAAGCTAGACTTTATGCTCAGTGACTTTTGCTCACTGAGCATAAGGAGCCCCAAGCTGGCCCTTTCTTCCGAAGTTTCACTTCTATGACCAGTTGAGGTGCTCATGCGGGTAGAAATTGGCCCAAAGGGAATCGAACCCGAATTATCCCAAAATTCTCTCTTACAAAGAGAACTCATTTGCCAATTGAGCTACCCCGTTGGGTTTTCATAAAAACAAATTAAAATGACATTAGGCAGTTAGGCAGGTACCCAATTACAACTTCCAAGCCATCAAAACAACCCCAATACGCTTTACTTATCCTATTATTGGTGCAAGTTTCTTATTGATCGAACTCAGTCACTTCCCCCTGTCTCCCATTTCAAATGCATATATATATAAACACATATGAACATATAATGTACGTTGAAAACGACCAAAACCCAACAAAATAAGGCGAAATCCCATCACGAAACCAAGCAATAACTTGAACAAAATGCACGTAAAAAAGCAGCAGATCAGATTTTTGTGCGAACTAACTAACCTTGGGCAGAAGATCAGACGACCCAAACTTGATCTTCCAATCTCTGAAGTACGGAAACGACAGCTTCCGGCTCCGACCCAGAATCCCCTCGGGATCCGGCGAGGAGAGAACCCGCCCGCCGGGACACCGGAGGTCCGGCAACCCGCTCCGCCGTTGCAAGGTGAACGCGAAGGCCGCCAGAGACAAGGAGAGCAGAGTAAGTAGAAAGAGAACGCCGGAGGAAGCGTATGTGTTCGGAGATGACTGAAAGAATGAAGAAGACAAAGAAGAAGAAGGAGAGGAAAATGAAGATTTTTTGCGTCTCGGTCTCAGGGCTGTGAAAACGCCCGCCATTGTTGGCGTTTCAAAGAAAATGTAGAAATATGTAGTATATATATATAGTCTGTATATATTTGTGTTTAATTTTGTTTCCCTTTACAGTTCTAGAGTATATCAGATAATTCTTACTATATCTGTTTCTATATATATCTATATATGCATGCAGAGAGAAAAAAGAAGAAACAGAGTTGAAAGTTGAAATTAAACTGACTCCGAGGAGTATAAGAAAACTAGAGAGCCGTACTGTCGTTAACGTTCTACTGTATATGTTCCTTTATTATTATTATTCCAAAAGGCTGAACCCCAACCTTAAGGGCCCCCACACCCAGTCCGACAGAGCATTTTGGGAGGATGTAAATTATGGTGACTCAACTGAACATGAACCATAGAGGCTAGACCGGTGCTCACTGCGCACAAAGGAGTCCCCCTCACTTTGAGAGGTTGCTCCCACACTGCCGCTGGTGAGACTCGATCCCTGGTCATTATTCCAAAGTTTCACCTCGATCCCTGATCATTATTCCCTGGTTATTATTATTGTTTTTAGTGATGAGGGAGACCACAATCACTATTCGAGTATATGTTTGGGAGGAGAGACAACGTTTGAATCTCGGTAATAGCAATGTGTAAATTATACTCAAAGTGGGTAGATACTTTGTGAGCATCGGTATTTGACCATATCTATTTAATCATTGAGTCAGGGTGATTTACATCCTTCCAAATGTTCGGTCAAGTCAAAGTTGGGAATTTAACCTTTTGAGAGAAGAGTATGTATCAAATAAATCCTATTTTGTGACTCTAAAAATGTGTATATGTTCGTTTTAATTATTTTTTAGTCATTCATGTTATTTTGATTTATAGAAAAGTCTAGAATTACTATCCGCGACCTTGTAACCCTATCTAGTAAAAGACGACAATAATATAAAATAACCTAGGTTACTTATAATTGTCCGATTCAAACAGACCAATAGACTGATTGTACCGAAAGTCAAATTGAAATATTAAAAGTTTTACTAAATCAAGTGTCCGACTAACTTAATGGGATTCTCGCTAATTCTTAACGTTACTTTTGAATACACATGCAAACAAAAATTACACAAATTACCTTTAAAAAATAAAAATAAAAATTACACAAATTGTAATATAAGTCTCAAAATTATACTCTTCAGTCTTTACATTCAAACATAACCGATGGATCATTGATGATTAGTCGACAGATTTTATTTTTATTTTCTCTCACTCCTATCCGTATATTTTTTGACAAATTTATTGATATTTTCACCAAGTAAATAATTCATTTTCATTCACCTATATGCATACTTAAAATTTTTTGAGATCTTTAATCCCCGGTGCGAATGAGAATTAGCCTGAGTATGGTACGGGTTTAAAGGTGCATCTTACCGGCTACAGTTAGCGCTTGCTCAGGACACCTCATGGTCTGATAAAATTTATTTTTGAGATCTTTGTAACAGATACAATTCAAGTCAATTTTTATGGACAAAATTCTTGTTATAGTTATACAATTAAGGTATGATTGATTATTGAGATCTAATTATTAATCTATTGAGATTTAATATAATTTGTAAATAGAATTTGATTATATTTTATTATCATTGACATATAGTATTAATTATTAATAATACTTACCATAACTAATTATATATTCCAAATCGAACGAATTAATAGCTAAACTTATATATAAATATATAATTGACAAATATATTGTATATACATAATTTTTTTCCGATCCCTTTCTGAGCAGTGATAAAAAATTTAGAGACGATGTTTCTTGCATCAAAATTTACACATTTAAATATAATTTTGTATAATTAAATCGTAATAAAGTGCATTAATTCATAAATAATTAACCTAACAAATTAGATTTGACAAAATAATAGGCAGGGAGCCAGGGACCAACACACTAAATATGAATTAAAGGACTAATTGAGGTTTATGCAATTTCAACATGTAGGGTTTAACAAGTAATTTAACCTCATCAATATTGATCAATATCGATCAATATCAAAAAAGGCAAAGGCTAAAATTCAAAAAACTGTACAAAACAATTTTTTCAATTAGTTTTTTGAGAAAGTCATTTTACATATAATCAGCTAACAACTAATTTATCAAACATCTTTCTACAATCAGCCAATAATACTATCAATTAATCAAATTCACTAACTCAATCAGCTAACAGCTATCGGCCAAAAGCTATTTACTAAATACCCCCAAAATCGAAACTAAACATATACACTAACAATTTTTTTTTCCAACATTCAATATAGGGTATGATTGACTTTTTCCAAAATCTAAACTTTTATTATTGATTTTATTTATGGTATGTGTTAAAGTCATACATTATCCATTTGAGTAAATGCATTATCAATTAAAAATAATAATACTTTTCTTTTAAAGAATAATACTTAAATAGACAATTGAACTACGTGAATATGTAATTGGATCATCGAACTAATAAAAATTATAATTGGGTCTATGAACGACTTAAAATTATGCAATTAAATCAAAATTGACATTTGATCGGTCATTGTTGATGTGGCAATTAATTTATTAATTTTTAAAACATTTTAAAAATAACTTTTAAATTGAAAAAAAAAAAAGTTCTTCGTCTCCAGACAGAGATGAAGAGGTTTGTTTTTTTAAAAAAAAAAATATTTTTTATTAAAATAATCAAACACGTCATCAATAACTAGTCAAACAAATTAATTTTGGTTTAATTGAATATTCATGCGTAGTTTGGCTATACTGTTTTTGAATTTTCCTTTATATTTACATGTCATGCCATTAACGTCAATTATCGACTCTCAAAATTAATTAACATGAGGAGATTTTAATTTTGGTCATATGACTATAGGCTCAATTAACAAGACCCCTATAGTCATATGACCAAAATTAAAATTCCCTCCATTAACATTATGCAATCCAAGTATAATGAATTTGATTTCTTTCAAGTAAATTTAAAATTTGAGCCTTCTTAATAGCCTAATAGGTATTGAAAAATCTGCAAATATGAAAACTGATAGTAGTTTGTTTTCGAATTAATTAAAACTCAATGTGATTATAAGAAAGATGAACTTGAAAACGTCATCAAGCGCTAAGAAATCCCTAAATTTGTGCATGTTTTATTCGTACAATTCTTTGATTGGAAAATTCATTTAAGGGCGTTTGGTTGGAGGGGGGAATTACGTGGGAAAGGACTTATAATTTTATGGGATTTTAATTTCATGAAAGTGAGGGGAATTGCAATTCCTTCTAATCAAACTAAGGAATTTTATGGCCTTTGGAATTAGGTGGGAATTAAGTGAGAAGGAAATTTAAATTTCCTCCAACCAAACGCCCTGTTAGTGCCTGCTCATGACATCTCGTGGTAAGATCAAAAATTTTATATTCGCAGATTTGGGAGTAATTCTGTGAATAATTCCTAAAAGAAAGAGAGATTTTGCACTTCGCACGTCTAGGAGTAAAAGATGTCAATACTAAAATTACTGAATTATCACTCTATTTAATACTAAATGGATGAAATAACAAACGGATGACTAAATTGAACAAAAATACAAAAGTCTGAAACTATATTAAGTCATCAAAATTGTTTAGGACGAAATTGAGAAATACCATTATAATCAAGGACCATTTAGGGTATTAACTCTAATAATAATAGTAGTAATATTAGTTTGAGACTAACCAATTTAAAGCAAACCGCGCCTCATAGTGCACAATTATATACCAATCGTTATACAATGGATTAATTGTGTGGATCATAGTCCAAAACGACATTGTTTCTTTTATTTTTTTAAATGATGTTGTAATAAAATTAAAATGTGTATAAAATGAAACTAAATAACATGTCTCACATATTGAGTGTATATTGTTAAATGAAACTGTAGCTGTATTAGAATGATACTTTAGTTGTGCACTTGTGCTGTAATGAAACTACCGTGTATATATAAAATGAAACTGAATAATAAGTATCACATATTGTGTGTATATTATCAAATGAAACTATAGTTGAATAATAATGATACTTTATTGGTGTTGTAATGAAACTACATTGTGTATAAAATGAAACTGAATATTAGGTCTCACATATTGAGTGTATAGTGTCAAATAAAATTATAGTTGAATTAGAAAAATATTTTAGTGGTGCTATAATGGAACAACCGTGTGTATAAAATGAAACTGAATAATGAGAAGAGTTGCAACATGGGCTATAACGGAATTTGTTGTCTACCATTGTTAACTAAAAAACTTCAAATAACCGTCATTTTTCTTTTTTTACATGATTTACATTGCTACGTGGACCACAGTCCGTAATAAAATTTGCCATTCTACATAACGCTTAGGCCAAAATCCGAATAATAAGAATAAAATGCGTTGCTATTAGCCATATCCCTCCTCATCCCTCACACCCACATATATGTATGCATCTATCTATATATGTATTATTATAAGAAAAATGTTCGGTACCTTCTACCAAAAATAAAAATAACAAAATATTTTGATTTTTTTTTATGACGAGAAAAACCTATATTTATTATCCGAATGTATGCGTTTGGTAAATCTCATTCCAATGTAATAATTCATAAATTACATAGAAAAGGTAAATCACACTAGGAAGATCCGTGCAACAAACTCCTCTATCTTTTTCTTTCTTTTTTTTTTTTAATAAAAAAAATATTATGGCAGTACAAAAGTTTATTTCTACTTCATAATAATAATGGATCATTGATTAGTGTCATAGTGACATTTCGATGAGAAAAACGTATTTGTAAATGAGAAAATGACACTTACTCAGTTGTTAATGTAATATAAATTTCATCCATAAATTATTTATTATGTAAGTTTAGGTCTCAAATTTTTAATGAAGCGATAAATTTTATCTCTAAAATTAGGTTTTACAGAGTAGTTAAAACCTTAAAAACAAAACCCAAGACTTTATTAAAAATGTAAAGACTAAATTTACACCACGAAGGCATGGATAACAAAACGGCAAAATTCATTTTCCCATATAAAATTGTTAGACTTCAAGAAAGTACAAGGGAAGATTTGTTTCAGATCAAACAAAAGAAAATAAGACTTCTAGGCATGGCGTTGGGGAATGGGGATTGGGGATGAGGGGTAGTAGGTGTTGCAAAAAACTCAAATTAGGGATTTAGGGTTGGCGGATATATATAAATACCTTCATGTACATGATAATGTTTAGGTGCCTTTAGCTATCACAATATGGTCCCTTCATATCTATTATACTTATTATTACCATAAAATTACATCTCTTTCGAAACGATTAATATCTCATCACTTTCATCTCCATAAGATGTATCCTAAAAAAATCATTATAATTCATGCTGAGCATATATATATATATATATATATATATATTGATGCTCGGTACATTATTTGTTACACTTATAATACATTTTACTTGCACTTAAGTACACTATATGAAACTGTTACTTCCAATTTTAACACAATTTACTTGCACTTCAATGTTCAAAAAATTTCACCGCATTTTTTTTTTTAAATTAGTGTTTATGATCCGTTAGATCTGAACACATGGACGACTGTGAGTGATTTTTAGTTCTATCCTAGGCAACTCGTTCTCACCGATCACACACACACACACACATTAATGATCAAATGTGAATTAGGTTCTCGTGATAAGTGTAGACTAATTTGATCCATCCATTTTGTACACACATACACACAAATTAATGATCAAATGTGAATTAGGTTTCTCGTGATAAGTGTTGACTAATTTGATTCATCCATTTAGTATGATCAATAGCTAAAAAATGGTAGGATCAATTTTATAAATATTAGCATCTATTTCTCTTTTTGCAAACTAATATCAGTAACCCAATTACATATGAGACACTACAAACAAAAAAGAAACGGACAAGCAATGAAGAAAAAATCTTGACAAACCTATCCAAAAGCAAATTAACAAAACTTATACCCTACCAACTACAATAAGTATTTAGATAAATATTTTTAGAAAAGTGTAAATTAAACATTAATTTTAATATAAATTATAATGAATTTTTCTTATATAATCTTACATTGATATACTTTGAATTACTTATTTAAATACAAACACTTAAATCAATCACGCAAATGCGCATATAAAACTAGTCAAGATGGAACATATCCTTCGGTTTGGTATCAAAGTTAGCCCTAATAACTTAGACTTTTACCTGAGACGGAACACATCCTTCAATTATTGAACACTATAAAATTACAATCCCAACTAAAAGAAACAGGAATAGATTCTCATACTCATCATCTGGTAGAATTGATCAAAATATGCCCATTTTTCATAAAAGAGTAAGAAGACTTTGTAGTTATTAATTTCAGCATACTGAACAAATCCTGTGGCCAAGTCAAACCATGGTATTTAACTCTCGGAGTGGAAAGATTTTAGGGGATCAATAAATGCCAATAAAAATGTTAATTTGAATATTGGATTAAGCTATGGCATTTTCCACTATGAACAAATTCTTTAACCAGCAGTTGAATTTTCCTTTTGCCTAACATACTTTTGTCTAGGTTTGGGAACACATTTTTACAAAATGTGCATATATTTGTCAATTCCTGTCATTTAAGTGACAAACTCAATTAATTAGAAATGTGCATATATAGTGCAACAAATACAGGTTGCAGTCAACAAACCAACAGTAGTAAGAAATACAATAAATGTACTATGAGTAATAGCTTTGGTTGGGTGAATAAACTGTAAAAACCCAAAATTAATGGGGAGGAGAAGTTTATCACGGTAAAAATGCATATTTACCTTTCAGATCGACTGTTATTTTATCCTTTGTGTGTAAAGAATTCTTGTATTCATCTCTTTAATAACCTCAACACGTCTCCAACCAGATGCAATGAGCCTGTGACAAGAACCTGCATATCCAGAATATGCAGGATAGTTAGACCTGTAAAGAATTCTTGTATTCATCTCTTTAATAACCTCAACACGTCTCCAACCAGATGCAATGAGCCTGTGACAAGAACCTGCATATCCAGAATATGCAGGACAGTTAGACCTCTTAAGAATTTGATTGTTCAATTTTCAAAAAATTAAAATGTGGGTATATGACAGTTTTCTTTTTTATTAAGAGAACCAATGGAATGTAATGAATGATTGTTACGTGCATTACTTCTATGATGCAATGTTGCTACCAAATTATCAATAATGTCAACATTGCAGGTGTTTTTTACCTGAATCCTAGAGGAAGGGTTTTCCTTAGCGCAATTCCTCAACCAATTTATTGTCAACGGTAATGAAGGAAACACAGCGCTGCCAAAATACTCATCTCCCCGACTGCAAGAGGAAGCATCCTTGTAAAGAAACTTGCAGGGTGGTACATTTCCTGATGTATTCGTGTTCAGGTTCTGGTCTAGAACATGAACATCTGCATGGAAGTGACGTTAACGTGAGGCTTGGCAACTGATAATTTTCAAATACATTTCCTAGCTAATGCAAACAAGTATAGCTATTTAAAGATTGTTATATAGTTTCACAGCTTTTCAGCTACATGAATTAATCAATTAATCTTGCTGAGAAACCCTCTCTCAAGTCCCAAGCACTATCTCAATTTAATACTCCGTAATAAATGTTTGTCCAGTATAGCCTTAGTAACTACTAATTACCTATGGTGATTATTACCTTATAAATACTGCAAAAATTGAAACATGTCATGGATGACAAATATGAGAGAGGGAAGTATGGAAAGATGGGAAAAACTAAGACAGCCCAGTTTGCAAGGAAGAAAAGAAAAGTCACCTTTGCCACAGCAAATTCTTTCCCACACTCTCTGAAGATTGAATTGCCATGACAAATCCTTTTGAGGAATGTTTAAAGGAATAGTTGAGGTACCAGAAGTAACCTTGTTATATGCAGACATACTTGGCACAAAAATAGCTTTTGAGAAGTGAGTACCTGTAAAGAATCCATCATACATGCAATTCATTACTTCTGAGGTTGCAGACTGATGAAGAAAGTCTGGTAAAAAACACTAAAAACAGAAATTTTTACGAAAACTCGATGGCAAATTTATTGAACTATACAAAACTGGATAGTTGTTGGCAGCTGAGCCTGGTACATCGTTTACACTTGGATATCCCAAAAATAATGCACAATTAAACCATACTGTTGTTTGCAGGCACATGTTCCTTCATTATATTCATACAAACAGATAGAAGTATTCACATGTAAATCAAAAAGGGAGAAAAATAAAGGAATATCACCAAGCAGAGAATATAAAGTTGAACATTCACGAATAGAGAACTAGCATGTTGCAGACACTGTTCCTTTACTAGAAGGATATTGGTTATGATGCTTTGCAAAGATGTGAAAGGCACTAGGAGGAACTAACAAGTCAGTGGTTTCATACCATTCATACTCAAAAAGGGGTCAATAGTTCATTTGCTGTCTCATACATTGAGACAACCATTATCATCAATGAGTAGACAAGTGGCTAGTTTCCGCATTTGTTTATATACCTGATGAAGCACAGGTACTAACCAACCGTGACAGAAGAATTTGTGGATCTCTTACATCCATGCAATTAAATAGAAGAACCTGCAGTCAGGCAAATAAACCATTAACCATATCAGACTACATATACTGAAATAAGGCGCACTGTGTTGGAGCATGTAACAAAAATCATCTCTTCGAGATTTTACCTGCTTTGACATTTTGTAGGGTTCCTGCTTGTCACCGTCCTGGATGCAACCATTAACCCAGATTTTTTTTGGAGTTAGATTTTTTGAGCAAGATAACAAATGAGATAAATTTTTATTTTCTCCCACCACAGCAGAAAACCATCTGGCACAGGCTTCCATGCTCTCAGGACTGTGAGCTCCATCCAAGTAGAAGGTCAAACCTCCAGAACTTCCATTTACTCCTGATGAATTTTTTATAGTGTCATCATGAACGATCTGAGCTCTACCAGAAAGATGTGCATTTGAAAGCCCCATAAGAAATTTGTGTGGCAAAGTCTCGTCCCAGTCAGCCTGATTAGACATTCAAAAAAATCAAGCAGTTTGATCAAAGGACTAGTAAACAAGGAGTAAATATGTATGTGAATATTAACAAATACATCAGTATGCCAACGAGTCTCCAATGATTTATAGGAAGATGAAATACAATGCAAGCAAAGAGTGAAGCTAACTTAGATGATAAGAACATGAAAGGCAGGACAAGAAAGAGGCTATGGTCCCTCCTAAACCTTCAAAAATACCAAAGCATATATCTTCTTGGATTATAGAAAGTCCCAGCTAGTGAATACTAGTATGATTTAAGTGCAAGGAAATAAGCTACTAACCAAAGACCAAGCACAAATACATTGTCACTCACAATAAAGATAATAAGATTTTATCCACAAATACCACTGTTATTGCCATAGTGACTGATACTTTCTCAGCGTACTACTAACACATGAAGTACTTATCTTATTGAATACTAAAGTAATTGGCCAAACCCTGCAAAGCTTCATTCCATCCTCAAGGTTGGAGCTATGTGGCCAAGAAGTACCAACATCCCTATTAGGTCATGGGCTCAGCTTCACCTTCCAACACCCAAATGCACTCCACAAAGTGAAGAAAGGAAGGGGTAGAAAAGAAGAGCAAATGAAAGAGCCTCTATTCAAAGTCCAGTGTTACCAAAGAGAAGTACTGCTTACATACTTCAAGGTGTAGTTTCAAGAATTCACCCCGAATGTAACTTATCAAAAAAGAAGGCCATGTCCTATGTATCCTATAAGTTTTGATGGACAAAAACCTGGAAGCCTAAGTTGCTGTTACTATTAATAGTTAGAGTAAATAAACTATATAGCCTTATAATCTAGAATCACAAAAATTCACAACTGTCATGAATACAGATTATCCATTGAGATATCAGCATGTTCTTAAACTAACAAGAAGAAAGGATAAACAGAATCAACCAACATTTTCAAGCTGCCATGATCCTGTAGTTTTAAGCCAGCTTTTACAAAGTGAGATGGCAAGGGCAGCATTTGTGAGCTGGTGATCACCGGACAAGATTAGCTTTACATCTTTTAACATCTTACTGTCAAGTGGAGTGACTACTTTCAATGGAACCTTCACAAAAGGATAACTAGTAATGAGTAAAATTCAATGTAAAGGCACATATACAATAATTTTGGTGCATAGCTATATACAGAGTATCAGTTTACTTCTTTGGTAAAAAACAATTTTCTGATATTAGTTTCTTGTAAGAAGGCCAAGATATATAATACATAAAATCTGCAATTTAAGTCACAGATCATTAAAATGTAATGCAAGTAATTAGCCATTCAAGTATTCAACATTCTCATTATAATGTGTAATGAGGTATCAACCCTGGGATAGGGATTGGAATTTACTAACACTTTGTTTCATAATGCAAATTCGCATATAATGTATGTTGATGAATTAAATACATTTTCTTCAGAGTTGTACCATCAATTTCTGTGCCCTGTCATAAAGAACTTCCATTGCTTCAGAAGGTTGAGGCACTGTGAAAGCAGGAACTCCAAGCTTCAGGAACTCAAGCACAGGAAATAACAAAATTCAGAAAAAACAATTGAAAGTGAAAGGCGTGAAACTCTATTCTCTTCAGTGATCAGCACTCTATAATAAGTAGAAAAAACACCATACTCCATATCCCTTTGAGTTTGCTTAAAGTCCTGTACCTTTAGAATGCCAGCTTTGTGAGAAGCAATCTTGCCTAGTGTATCTCCTGCATATTTGAACAATATATCATTGCAAAATAGCATATATAATGGTGTTTTTTTTTTTGTTTTTTGTTTTTTGTGAGGGGGGGCGATAAGTAGGTATAGCCTCTATGAATTTTACTAACCAAAAAGAAGAAGTGCATCACAAAGAAAAATGTTTGGACATAATCAAGGACAGGCTACTAACATATGAATCAACCGTTCCTTGCCCCGATAAAGAATAAGTGCAGTGCATAGATTGCATAAAGAACAACGCAATAGGATGATGGATAATAAAGGAATTACCCAATATTTCCATGTGATCCATCCCTAGAGAAGTAATGCCACAAACAACAGGTTCTTTGATCTGCAAAGTTAATTGTCTTTCAGTAAAGAGGACAAGTAGATTTCTTTAACTCCTATGTTATTCGAGCCATTTTTGAGACAGACTCCCATATTAAAGTTGATTAACACTGTAATCAGTTCAGCTGTGCCTGAAAAGAGATGTCTTACCACATTTGTTGAGTCAAATGTTCCCCCAATACCAACTTCAATGATAGCAACATCAACCTATGAAAGCATAGAGTCTATTTAGTAAATAATGAAAAGATTTTCTCATTTGGTCCCAAAACCATCTGTTAAAATGTTTTTGGTGATTAATGACACCCAAGAGGTAACACATAGATTATTGTTTAATTATAAAAGAAAGGACAAAGCAACTGAAAATGATCAACATTTTTCATTGACTATCTAGAGGCTTTTTTAGGGAAATATTTGGCAGATGAGATAGAATAACTGGAATGAGCAGGATTTATTCTTATTGCACATTTAAGCTTCAGAAATTTTGAGACCCACAAATTAGAGATCAACATGAAAAAATAAAAAAAATAAAAATAATATATATATATATATATATATATATATATATATATATATATATATATATATATATATATATATATATATAAAGAAAAAATACCTTCTCAGATGTAAAAATTTTGAAAGCCAATAGAGTTAAGAACTGGAATAGAGGAGGCATAGGTAAGCCTTCCACAATGTTATCCTGCATATTAGAATAGAACTGAGCAGTAAGCAGGCCAATTAACTGGAATTAGATTAAGTATCAAACTCTCATGAGTCATGATCACTTTTAGTATTAAAGGAATAAGTTCATTTAATGTGCCAAATCATTGGATTCAATGACAGGCAGTACTCTATGAGTATACTTTAATTTCAACACACACACAAACACACACAAAAACATTACAAGCTGAAAAGAAAGATGATTGCTGATTTGTAAAAGGGGAATAACATTTGTAACTCTTATACATTTTGACAGTATGTGAAGAAAATGACTAAATCAAGGGATTCATATGTAAATAATAAAAAATGGTTAATTCCAATCTCAGTGTAATTGAGTCTCTATTACTGGCAACCTAAACTACAATAATTCCTTGGAGAGTAGAAATTTTGCAATATGATCATCATAACTTCAAGTGTCTGTTACTCGCCTAAAAGTGTCTTACAGTAAAGAGCAAAGAGCCTTTTTCACTTGGATATCTTAATTCATGGTAAAACTGGGAAATAGAAAGGTAGCAAAATAATACTCCGTATAAAGATACAACTAGGCAACAAATGAGCTACAAGAATGAAAGAATACTTTCAGCTGGTTCCAAATCTCCCAAAAATACTGCAGAAACTTTTCCTCAGATATGTCCAACCTATAGAATGAAAGCAAAACAGTGAATAGTAAGAGTATACATGATAGATAACCTACATAACTATTTTTCAACACTAGCAAGAATTTTGCCTCCTAACATGAAAAAATGGTCAATACTGTGCTTTGCAATATATAGCAAATGAATGACAACTGTTGTTTGTTCAGGGTAATACCCTCCCGTTCTAATGGGCCAAGTTATTGGCCCAGTTTAAGCGGACATCTTCATTAATGAGCTGGCCTAGACTAAGCAAATGGTAGACTGGGCCAAGCTCATAATGCATGCATTAGTCTGAGGACCTGAAGCCCAGGTCAAACAATACAGCTGCAATGGCAGTACTCAGAATTCACTGAGATGTCAAGTTGTCAACCCAGGCATCTCACTCAGGCAGAAAAGGACCTATCTTTATTGATCAACATACATAGAGGTTAATTACCTAAAATACAAAGGGTAATTATCTTATGTGGAAGATACTAGTTGCCTAGTTTATTAGGGAAGTATCTCGTAATTCTCCATATCTTGTACTTAGTTTCCTAATTGCATTATGGCATGTACTAGGGAATTCCTTTCTCATCTAGGATAGGAAAAGGACAGTTCCCTAGTCTATAATTAGAACCCTTTTTCCTCCAGTTGTATCCAAGCAATCTTCATTGCATTCTAGACTTTTTTTTTTTTTTTTTTTTTTGAGCATTCTAGACTTCTAGTGATTACAAGCAGCATCTTTGTGATTGCTCTAAATTAATAAAAGAAGCCCTTGGGTTCAACTTTCCCTCTCATTATGTTACTCTTTCTGGCAATATTGCTTGGTTAGTCTATTACCCGGGTACATTTACAGAATTACACCAACACTGTTCAAACTTCAAAGTATAGTTATTAAAATTTAAAACACTAATGCTGGCTATCTACTCTTTGACAACATGAAAAGTTCATGAATAGCTAAAAGGGTACATATTTAATGAACACAATATATACCCATCTAAACGAAATCTTTCTCTCACATCAATTAAGTGAGGAGAAGTAAAAAGGCCAGTTCTGAAGCCACACTCCCGCAAAATTGCTTCACAGAATGCACATGTTGAACCCTACATTTTGAATTCCATAAAAATAAGGCAAAGAATCAAAAGAAAGAATGCTGAAGTATTTCCCAACTAAAGATTGCAAAATAACAACATTTAAATGGTAAAGAAAAGCCACCTTTCCTTTGGTTCCAGCAACATGTATAATTTTAAGACCAGCTATCTGCTTTTCCAGTCCCAAAATCTGAAACAAAAAATGCAGCTTCTATGATTCACCAGTTTACCATATATTCAAGATCTGCAAATTATAACAATCTAACAGCTTGAAAAAAAAATTGGTGAATACACAGCAATTCATGACTGGGTGAACCCTTTGTGTGAGCAAATTATTTGTCAGGAAAAGCTATCTAACATCTTGTCATAGGTATAGCAAAACTATACTTTTAAGTCCATCAAAGAATAAGAAGGATAATACTGAAGCTACCTAATATATGATAGTAAATTTCCAAATAATTTAAAAACCAATACTCTATAAGTAGAACTTTAGTGAGTAATGATGCAGATGGCATCATGGAATTGAATCATATATGCTGTGTAGTATAACAAAATGAAAGCTTTCTTCTATAGAGGCAAAATAGTTTTGGTGAAGGGCAATACAATGGACAAATGTCATCAGCCACATTGGAAAATGAACTCTTGCAAAAACAACATTGGAGAGACATGAATATGCAGAACTAGAGATAAAAGCACTTTCAACAATAAGACATCTGAGTATCTCATATCACATTTATATAAGATTGAAATGTCAGTTACTAGTGCATCTAGAAAGGCATGAAATGCTATCTGTGGAAGCTGGGGAGATGATCCATACTTTTGGTACCAAATATTTAGTACCAAGCCTGCTTATTATTGCATCAATAACTTTACATAAGAGTGTCAGTTATGTTCAGAAGCCTTTAGGGCACAGAATGTTGAAGCAGAAAAATACCACCAACTAGACTAGCAAGAAGCCAAGAAGCAATTAGTTCACAAAAGATTAAAGCCAAATTCTCTATTATTGAGAAGGACATTTACCTCAATAAAACTCAACATCCTTTCCCGTTTCTCTATTTCACTTATTGTTGATTTACCATCCCGCTTTTTCCGAGTGATTAGAGATGAGAGTTTTTCCATAGCATATTCATATGTGGATGTAACCCCCTTAACTTGAGAGGTTTCTTCAACTTTTTCATTCTTCAGCTTTTCCATAATCTTATGTCCTCTAACTAAAAAACAAAGAAAAAAAAAAAAAAGAAAAAAAGATTAAAAGTTAAAATGCAAGGATCAAAAACTTTGCATCTAGTAAATGAGTAGCATCACAATAACCAATATGCATATACAAGTATCAAACTAGAGGCAGGGAATTTTTGTAGTATAGGATAATGTACCTTTTAATCTGATATAGGGTAAAGTCTGCAGTCCTCCAACTCTAATTTGAACCACAGGAATTCCAATAAGCCCAGTTCTAGGCCCTTAGTATAAATTTACAAGGAAATTGGTGTCCCCCAATATAAATCTTAGAAAACCAACTCATTGGCTTTGGACATCGGTTCTTATATACTAGCATTAGAAGAATAAGCCTGCAACCACAAAACACCAAAAGAAAATAAAAGGGACTTAAAATGTGTTACAAGTTAGGATTCACAAATTAATTTGGGAAGAGTTTTATCCAATTCCAATTGGACAGAGTCTGTCAATTTTTGTTGCTAAATAGTATGCCATTTTACTGCTAACAAGACAAAAGCATTTTTGCTCAGTATCCTTCCACAGCTATCAGTATCATACAATCAACCATGGCATCAACAAGGATTTAAGCTCTATTATCCTCTATAACAGTAAGGAGGCAATACCCTCCAGTCCTAATAAGGTGGCATTCACAGCTCACAATGTATAGTTTATATGATCAAATTGTATGCCATTTACAGCTAACAACACAAAAGCATTTTTGCTCAGTATCCTTTCACAGCTATCAGTATCATACAATCAACCATGGCATCAACAAGGATTTAAGCTCTATTATCCTCTAACAGTAGAGAGGCAACATCCTCCAGTCCTAGCGTTCACAGCTCACAAGATACAATTTATATGATCAAATTGTATGCCATTTTACAGCTAACAACACAAAAACATTTGTGCTCTGCATCCTTGCAAAACTATCAGTTATTATATAAGCAATCATGGCATCAATGAGGATTTAAGCCCTATATCTCTGGCGGTAGGAGGAGATATCCTCCATTACATGATAAGGTGGCGTTCACGATAGATAAATTCAAATACACTATTCCAATTTCCGTTTACTTTTTTACTTCCAGCTATTTCGAGCCTACGCCGATGCATATATAGGCGGCAAGCGAAATGAGATAGCAGTTGAGGAGAAATAGAGCTTACTGTAAATGTTGTGGTGGCGGCGGCAGGCGGAGTGAGCGCAGAAGCCGGTGGTTTTTTTTCTATTTCTGGATAGGCTATCTATAATCTGTGTATGAAATTTGGATCGGCGGGGTAACGAATATTTGGTTGTTGTGTACTTGTCTTGTGACCCCAAAAACTCGCAGCCACCAGCCAGCTTAAGGACAACTCGACGACAATGGGAATATTTTTTGTAGCAACATAATTCTCTCTTTTTTTTTTTTTTTTTTTTTAAAGAACATCATATACTCCGTATTAGCCTATTAGGTACTATCAGTCAACATGATCGGATTTTGGACGTGTAAAATGAACAACAGCAAATAGCCTCAATTTGTAGAGAACTTAATATTTATTTTTGACTTAATTAGGTAAGAAATCAAAAAAAAAAAAAATTACAAATAATTTTAGAGCTCATTAATCGTTTTCCGAATCACTCATTGCTCCTAATAATTATAACCTATTAATTGAGCATGCCAAAATCATTCTGTAACTTAAAAGAAATAATCATATATTTTACGGTATTAATTTTGAAAATTACATGTATACTTTTGATAAGGTCTCACTTATTTATAAGGTCGGGACTTCAAAAATCAAAAAATTGACCCTATCATCAACAATACATGAAAAAGAGCAAGAAAAATAAGAAAAAGTAATATAATTCCATTTGAGTAAAGCTAGATATTCTTCATATATTTTTTCCTCAAATCTAACCCTGTCATTAATTAATTGGTTACTATTAAGAAAAATGATATATGTACTCTCATTCTCTACTCTCAGTTTTTACTCTACACTTACAATTTTGATTTAGACATATTTACGGGAATCCACATGAAGAAAATAGTCTATCAGTGTCTGCCATATCATGAGTAAATTTGAGGGAGTACATGTAATAGAACTCTAGAAAAAAGTGTCAAATTGACCCCTTAAGTCAATTGGATACTCCTAAACTAGACTAAAGTGATAAAATCGTTCAGTTCAAATTGACGTATTTATCATATTAAATCTATACGGTATTCACATGTGTCTTTAAAAAAAAAAAACAATTTTTTTATTTATTAAAAATTACAAATATTATTTTAAAAAAAAAAATCGGCGGTCCACACCGGACAGTTGATGACTGTCTTCTTCACGAACAGTCACGACCATTTATGAAAGACGTATTGAACCAGTGAGTTAAATTTGTACCAACAATGAATTTTGATTTTTTGTGCTGCTATAATAGTAGAATGATGGTACAAAATAATTGTCTAACTGAGGAAATTTCAATTTTGATCATAACTATAGGGGTTGTTAGTTTCAGACCTTAGACTTTTAAAAGTGTCAATTTAGTACATTAACTATGTAATTTTTGTCAATTTTGATCACTCCGGCCAAATTGTCGGCCAAATTTCGCCAAAAATTTTTAATTGTTAAAATAATGAGAGTATTTTGATCATTTCACGTCTCTTTTCTTTTTCTCAGACGAGTTCATCCCTTCCTCTCCCGTTTCCGGTGAATACAATGAACTAAGATGATGGGGAAATGAGGCTTGATGATATTAAACTATAACCTCCATAACCACGACTTGCGCAACTGGATTTCTCACTATATTCGGCCAAAGAGCATGGAAAATGATGGAATCAACAAGCCAAGGTTGTTTGCTATAGCAATCTGGTGGAACTGGATATGGCGGAATAACTTCATCTTCAGAAAGGAGGAGATGGATCCAAGTAGGAAAATTATGTGGATCCTTGAGGCTGAGGAGGAGATCACCAGAGCGTTTAGAAGAAAAGATGAGTCAAACACACTTTGGTCTGCCACAAATAAGAGAGTCCAATACTGGAAACCTTCGACTACCAACAGATGGACGCTGAATGTGGATGCTAATGTGAAACATGCTACACAGCAAGCCGGGTATGGAGGAGTGCTGAGAAACAAAAATGGTGAGTGGGTGGCAGGATTCTATAATAAATCCAGCTACAAGAATGCCACAATTGTTGAAGCCGAAGCAATCAGCAGAGGACTTCATTAGGCATGGAATGGAGGTTTCAAAGACATTGAGATTCAATCTGATGCGGAAGTAATTGTCAAGTGGATCTCAGACAACACCCAACTAAGATGTCCCATATGCGTATACATTGATGAGATTCGTCAGTGGCTCAAAAAAGAGTGAAAATTGAAGATATGTAGCATCCCAAGAGATCAAAACGAAAGTGCGGATGCCATTGCTTCTTGGAGTATAGCCATGCATGGAAACTGGAAGGACTTCTCTTTCCCCAGCCAGAATCGATGAGATAATTGAGAGAGAATACATCTGTGTCTTCTGTTCGCGCAGTGGGAGAAATTAACTTCTCGCTGGGGTCCCCCTCCCATTTAAAAAAAAAAAAAAGATAGGGTTTAGAGGGAGAAAGAACGCCGGAAACGGGAGAGAAAGAGATGGACTCGCCAGAGGGAGAGAAACGAGGCGTGAAACGACCAAAATACCCTCATTATTTTAACTATTAAAATTTTTCTGCGAAATTTGACCGGCAATTTGACCGGAGTGACTAAAATTGACAAAAATTACATAATTAAGGTTCTAAATTGACACTAGGACAATGTGGTCCAATGGTACCCGGGTTGAACTTCCATTTGGAAGGTTGTGAGTTTGAGTCTCAATGGAGGCATTATTAGCTCTTAAATTGACACTTTAAAAAGCCAATAACTTAAATTAACAAGATCTCTGTAGTCATATAAACAAAATTGAAATTTCATATTGTATAACTATTATATTTTACACTCCAAAATCACGAGCTCAGGAATTATGGAGGTAGAATGTGCGCAGAGATTTGTTTGGATGGGAATCTCTAGTAGCCGTGTTTCTCGTTTTCCCTTTGTCCCTACCAAACGCACCCTTAAATAGAAGCGTCAAAACCTCCCCACTCCACACTTCCGCCATTTTCCAAAGCTTGTTCTATTCGTCTTCTTCGCTGATCAATAATGAGCTGCTCAGCCAACCTATTCACCAACCACAATCCGCTTTCGCCGGCGGCCAATAAGTTCCGCCGCGCGACCAATCTCTTTCCGCAGTACAGGAGACTCGCAATCCCTCATTGCAATGGCGGCGGGAGAGTGGTGGCGTGCCTCAACGTGGAAACGCGCGCACCGGATTCCGGGGCGGCGGAGTTGGGAATCGGGGAGAAAAGCAGGGAGATTATGGAGGAATCTGCTAGGTATTTCGTGGGGACCTATGCCAGAGCTCCCCTGGTGCTTTCTAGTGGCAAAGGCTGTAAATTGTACGATGTTGAAGGGCGAGAGTACTTGGACTTGACCTCTGGGATTGCCGTCAATGCCCTCGGCCATGCCGATCCCGATTGGGTCCGGGCGGTTACCCAACAGGCTAATATCCTAACTCACGTCAGCAATATCTACCATTCACTTCCGCAGGTAGGTTTACTTTTCATTTTAAAAAATTTCAAGGTTTGTTAAAATCCTTAATCCCTTGGTTGTTGGCTATTAAGAATACTCTCTTGGTTGGCCCTTTTTGTCATATGAAAGTTAAACTACAAAGTGGAAATTCTAAATAGTTACTTAAGATCTGCAATTTAGAGGTGAAGATTTTATTTTATTTATTTTTGCATTTATTCCATTCCTTCAGGGTAAAATGCTTAACCCCTAGAGGTTTATGGTAGATTTTTGGGAATTTAATTAGTGAGAATGTTATTTTGATATCTTTGGTCTAAAGTAGTTCTAAAACAAAATTAGTGAGTCCTGGGGTGGGTGATAGGCCAAGAGATGTTGATTTTAGGATGGATAACTACATTTTACTTCTTCTTCTTCTAATTATTATTACTTCATTATTTTCACAGAATAAATTTTTAAAAAATCAAAGAGAGAGATAAGGTTAAGGGTACAGTAAATCTGATGATGGGTTCTTATGTGACTGGTGAAATATTTCTGATTGTTTATTGCTGCAAGCAAACAAGAAAGTACTTTGTTCATGACTTCATGTAGGTTGAACTGGCAAAACGCCTTGTTGGTTGCTCATTTGCTGACCGTGTTTTCTTCTCAAATTCTGGGACTGAAGCAAATGAAGCTGCAATTAAGTTTGCAAGGAAGTTCCAGAGATTTTCACATCCTGACATGGAGCAGCCTCCTGTGGAGTTTATTGCCTTCTCCAATTGCTTTCATGGGAGGACTATGGGTGCTGTTGCTTTGACAAGTAAAGAGCATTATAGGTCACCATTTGAACCTGTGATGCCGGGAGTTACTTTCTTAGAATATGGTAATATTCAGGCAGCAACAGAACTGATTCAGAGTGGAAAAATTGCTGCCGTTTTTGTGGAACCAATCCAGGGTGAAGGGGGCATATATAGTGCTACAAAGGAGTTTTTACAAGCTCTACGTACTTCCTGTGATAATGCTGGTTCACTTCTTGTGTTTGATGAGGTATGCAATCAATCTACTATATCAAATCTACTAGATATATTCGTGAATGTTGCACTTTGGTCATGTCTTCATGGGGGCTATTGACAATTTCTGTTATTGTTTAATTTGAATGTTCTCGCTTGTCCTTTGCACCTACTAGAGAACTGGCAGGATAATATCTCTTCATTCTTCATGCTCGTTGCATCTTCTAGACCCTAATCTAAAATGGATAATATCTCTTCATTCTTCATGCTCGTTGCATCTACTAGACCCTAATCTAAAATTCTAAATAGGTTGTTTATGGGAATTGGATCCTTATCGTACCCTACTTTGGGGTGGGGGATGGGGATGTATCTTTTGGCATCCTTTTCTTGACTTGGTCTGTAGATATGCTAAAATGATGAAAAGTGTTGTAGTTTTTACTGGTGGTTTTCTGAGTCTAATGCTCTTAGAATGAGTCCTTTTGTTTAGGAAGGCAAAGCAGTTTGTTGCCATGTTTCTATTCTTTTATAGATCTTAGTTGGTATCTATTGTTTTGTGCTCTCTAATACATATTGAATCTTGATATTGTGTTTGGTTTTTTATTCTTGTCTCAATGGAAACATGGATGGCACCTTCTTGGACCTATCAATGGAACATTCCTACCTCCTATCTACCCCTCACCTCCAATGTAGAAGGTTTAGTACAGCCTAGGACAAATTGAAACATAGTTTTTACCCTGGAATATGAAGATTGATGTTTTTTGTTTTGTATTGTTGTTTGGACATTGTTATTAATTATTATATATATTTTACGAGTGACAAGAAAAACTCGCATCCACTATTTGAGAGTGTGCGTTGGGACCCATAGTTGACCAATTCAAATCAAGAAGGCGAATAAGCCTTTTATGTTGAAAGTTGAACTTATAATCTTGTGGTTACCAATTCAACAGTCTTACCAACTTAGATGAGCCTCGGATTATGAAGATTTAATAACCATTGATCTTTTTTATAGGTTCAATGTGGCCTAGGACGAACTGGTTATCTTTGGGCGCATGAAGCATATGGTGTATACCCGGATATAATGACACTAGCCAAGCCCCTTGCCGGAGGTCTACCTATCGGGGCCGTGCTGGTGACCGAGAAGGTAGCCGCTGCCATAAACTATGGAGATCATGGCAGCACCTTTGCCGGTGGTCCTCTGGTGTGCAATGCCGCAGTCACTGTACTGGAGAAAATTTCAAACCCGGAATTTCTGGCCAGTGTTTCCGACAAAGGACAGTACTTAAAAGAATTGTTGGGCAAGAAGTTGGGAGGAAACAATCACGTGAAGGAGATAAGAGGCTTAGGGCTGATCATCGGCATAGAACTCGATGTGGCGGCAACGCCACTCGTGGAGGCGTGTCAAAACTCCGGCCTCCTCGTTTTAACTGCCGGAAAAGGCAACGTTGTGAGGCTTGTTCCTCCTCTCATCATCTCAAAGCAGGAATTAGAGCAAGCAGCCGATGTTTTAGCTGCCTGTTTGCCTGTGTTGGATAAGAGCACCTAAGTTGTCATAGCTCTGCTTGTCTGTAAGCTTTTCATTATACAAGTAATTTGGTTTTTGTTTGCATTTGTTAGTAAAAAAAACTCACTACTTCCCTAGAGTCCGTATGTAACATTTATGAATGTTTAAAAATATCAAATTGGTACTGATAATTTCTTTGAGTACCCCTTATTCTCTGTTATAATGCAGTATCTGTTCATAACATAATTCATAAGTACTTCTCAACCTATTGAAGCAAAAATAATCAATACCACTGCCACTGAAAACCTCCTCCCATTTGAGAGAAACACTTCTTTAGTGTCAAATGCAGTATCTGTTTATAATTTTAACTACTTTCTTAACCTATTGAAGCAAAAATAATCAATACCACCGTGGAAACCTCCCATTTGAGAGAAACACTTTGACTTGGTATTGATACTTTTTCTTTGACAAAAGTAAAAGAGGGCTGAACGTAGTGAATTAGGGTAAAAGAAAATGCTGCAAATATCTGAGAGTATCAACCACTAGAACATATCTCCAGCTCACTATATTCAGTAACCCTAAGCTCATATTCGCCACCACTATTCTTCCGCACCTTTCTTTCAATCCCAGTCTCAGATCCGACACCAGGCCGCTCACGGCATCGTTCGACGCCGAGCAGCACCCCGGCGCCGGAAGCTCCTCCGAGTACCACGCTTCCAATCCAGACACCAAGTTCCCTTTCCCTTCGCAGTCCAGCATTGTGAATTTACATTGGTACCCTTCCAATACCACGTCCCACGTCACTCTCACGTCGCGCAACTCTTGCATTCCCGCCAAACTCCCGCCTCCGCCTCCGGCGACGGCGACGTCAACGTCGAACCGGAAAACGCCGTTCCGGTCGACGTCGAGCTCGCTCCCGGGCTTCACCACGGTGATGAGGGACGAGCCCTTGTGGAAGACGTTGACGGCGAAGATGATGCTGGACATGGAGAGCAAAGGCGGCGGCCGCTTCCTGAGGCGGCGCGTCTCCGACGCTCGCCCGAGCGCGTATAGTCTCCGGTACGGGACGCCCGGGTCCGCGAGGCGGAGAGTCGAGAGAGAAGGGAACCGCGCGGTGCAGATGGACCGCCATAGATGATCGGAGGACATGGAAATGAACCATAATTTGCAGACGCACGAGGCCACCGCCAGCGATTTCGGATCCAAATGGTTCGCCACCAGAGCAATCACCTGCCACTGCGGCGGCGTACGCTTCGCCGGAATCGCCGCCATCATTCCTCGAAAAGATTCCATTAACGGCTTAGCTTGCAGAAGAAAACTATGAATTCCGCTGGGTTTTTAAAACGTACGGTGTGAGTTTCGGAACATGGAAGAGACACATGTTGGAATGGGAAGAAAAGCATGGCGAGGGGGTGCCACGTCTGACACACAGCGTTGCTGCATCGACACGTGGCGATGCGGAAGGGTGACGTGGAATTTGCGGGCGGGAGGGGTGATGCTTGTGTGCACGTTTACGAGATGAGACGTTAAACGTGCGCTTGGCGTGTGGTGCTCTGCGTTTGGCGTGAGAAGTAAAGCTGGCCCAACTGTTATTAGGCTTGTTTAGGCAAGCGGGGTTGGGTTCGAGTAATATCTGAACATTTTAGGTGATTTTGTAAAATTGAATATTTGAATTAAATTTAATTCATATATATTAAGTTGATGTGAATTTATTTTGAGTTTGTATGAAAATATATATCGTGTGTTTGGTTCGCACATGAGAATGAGAATCAAAACACTTGGTAAGAATATGAGTTTTTGTGAATGTATTTTGCATGTTTATTAGTAGGGCGAAATTTGAATGATTATCAATATTGATTCAAGCTCTATACTCCTCCTTGCTTTTGTTCAATTATATATATATATATATATATATATATATATATATATATATATATATATATATATATATATAGATAGATAGATAGATAGATAGATAGTGCTTTATATATATGTCGTTTTGGGAGGCGCGCGGCGCACAATGCTATGTGCGCCGTGGTGTAGGATATAACGATTGATTGAGTGACCTATTTGGCGGCAAATTATATTATGCACCGCGCGTCTTTTTTTTAAATGAAAATTAACAGTGTTTATTTCCGCCGTTTCGCACCCTTTTACAAAAAGTAACTCTGTTGTTCAGTGTCATTTTGTATACACTGCAGTTTCAGTTGAACACAACTACAGTTTCATTTCGATATAACTATAGTTTCATTCGATATTTTATAGACTCAAATATGTGAAAATGTTATTTAATTTTATTTTATATACATTATAGTTTTATTAAAACACAACCACATGATCATTTTGATATAATTACAGCTTCATTGTACAATATACACTCAAATATGTGAAATGTTATTCAGTTTCAGTTTATATACACTGCAGTTTCATTTCACTATAACTATAGTATCATTTTGATATAACTGCAGTGTCGGTTTGGATATACTGTAGTGTCAGTTGGTGTTTAATACACCAAACAAACGGACTCCGTTAACTCTAACGGCGAGCCGTTTCTTTAAGTAAAGAAACGGCGCCGTATATGGGCCGCGGTGCATAATCGATTATGCACCGCGGTCTATAATATAACAACTGCTATTTGGCTCAATTGGCTTGGAAGATAGGCCCAATGGGCTAGGAGAGATTCTTATTGGGCTAAAAAGGACGCAAAATTTGGTCTGGGCCACTTGACACCTCCAACTAAAAGGTAAGGGAATTAGACGCAATCATTATTGCATGTACCATGGTACATACAATTATGTGGATTATAAATAAAAAATACATTTTTAATATATTATAAATACATTATTTATGCATATAAGATATATTTTTTGAAAGTACATTTTAAATATACTAATTGTACATTATTTTATATAATATACTTTCAATACAAAAATAATATATTTTTAATATATTTAAAATGTATCTGATATTCATGATCCATATAATAATTTACCAACTAGACGTGCTCGTGCTCTGAATGACTGCCTCCAATTATTTTATTTATTTATTTATTTTTGGGTAGAGGGGAGCACATCCAAAATCATTAGCTGACCTCAAAATATTCGAATCGCCAAAAATGCCCAGTTCGTCCTCTCGCAGAAATCTTTTTAAAATATAAGTTTACGCCACAATAATCACTCCAACTCCTTTGCTAGGCATAGTTACGAGTATGACGGGGACAATATATATTTTTATCCAAATCATATTATACATTAATTACCAATACAATAACATCATGACCCAAAAATAAAAAATAAAAAAAATACTCCGTAGTATTTATGAATGGAAATCAAGTCCGCCCACGATATAGTTCCATCTAAAAGCCAACATTGTGTGCCGAAAAAGTAACAAATAAATCATTAATTATTTGCTATCAACTACTATAGCAATATATTAATTCTGTTCAAGCAATTAAAAATTAAAATTAAAAAAAATGTGCAAACGAGCAATAGGCAAAAAATACAAGCAATTGAAAGTAATACGTAAATAGACGGTGTTGGACAAATAAATATTAGTTGATAGTTGTTAGCGGATTGAGTTAGCGAGATTGACTAGCTAAAAACATTAGCTAGTTGTAGAAAGATGTTTGGTAATTAGCATTATATGCAAAATGATCTTTAAGGGTATAATTTATTTTATTAAAAAATTGGTTGAAAAAAAGCTATTTTGATTTTTTTTGAATTTTGACTTTTTAGAGCAATAAACTGTTATAAAAAGCTGATTAGCCAAATACTCATTTTGTCTGTTTAATCAAATCAAACAAATCAAAATTGGTTGATAAGCTAATTATATTAGGAAACAGGGTCGTCAACAACAACAATAAATAATAAATAAATATAAAAATAGTAAATATATATATATATAAATTGAATCCCTAACCGTTGCCCATTTGCCTATTCCAAATCTCCAATAAGATTTGGAAATCCAATACCAATATTTAGTAGTTTCTTTCAAATGTTAACAAGGGCCCACATGTATATTTAATTATTTAACAGCGCAAATTATGTTGTGGTGCACACGGTTGCAAAAACGACGTCGTTTTGATTAAAAACGCGCGTCTCAATTCCCCACAATAGCATTTTTTTTGTGCATAATTTGATTATATATCTACAATGAATGAACTAAATATCCACAGTGAATGAATAACTAAAAATCCAGAATAAATGAACTAAATATCCACAATGAATGAACAACATAATGTTGTTGAGAGGAATCGAAATTAAATATTTTTTTTTAAATAAGACGCACGTTTTCAGTTAAAACGGTGTCATTTTGCACCCGTGTGCACCATACATGGTGCACACAATTGCACAGCATAACTATTGCATTTACAGGCATAATATTTAAAAAGATAATCGGTATATCATTAAGCAATTAAAAGATCACAAATAAACTAAAAATGAATGACAAACCTAACCCCGCCCTAACCAAAAAACTAAAAAGGATGGATAAACCAAAACCCTTAATCATACTGAAAGTCAGCATTTCTCGCAAGGGCATGAGTTTGTTGGAGTACTCATACTATACAGATACACATTATGAGTAAATACCAGCCAATGTCCTCTGAATTTGGTATTTTTGCCACCTTTAATTCTAAACTTTCAAATCGATCACTCCAGTCAAAACAAATCATTTCCTTCATAAATTAGCCCTAATCTCCTCCCATTTCTTCGTACGTCTTCATCCTCCCATTTCTTTGACTCAGAGGACCACATGTGATCGATTTGAAAGTTTAGGACTAAAAGTGACAAAACCACCAAACTCAAAAGACTTTGGCTGACATTTACTCCATATATTAATTAAGGTTGAGTTTGTTGGACTACTCATACTATATATTTTTTACTAAATTATTAATTTTTTGTTTTGCATTTGATTATTATATGAATAATGAATAATGCAATAAACTAATTTCTATCAATCTTTACACGAAACCCTATAAATGGATAGATATTCAATCACTAACAAAAATTTAAAACTATTAAATATTCCACATTACTTGTGACTTTGAGAATATGATCTTCAACAAAAATTTAAAACTATAAATATTTCACATTACTTGTGACTTTAAGAATATGATCTTCAACAAAACTTAAAAACTATAAATATACCATATTACTTGTCACTTTGAGAATATGATCTTCCTTGTAACATACATCCATAACAATAAAATAATTCTTTTTTAAAAAATAAAAATAAAATCCTATAATGTTTATAGTTATTGTTAAAACATTTTTGAATGCCTTCTTCAATTCATGCACTAAAAACCTAGATATGTTCTGACAATGCAATGTAAGACATCAAACAGCAAACTTAACCTCATCAATCAATTTAAACTTAAAGTTTCATCAATATGAAAGTTATATATGAAGAGTTTTATTTATAATACAAGAAAAACACACATTGTATAGATTTCGGAGAAGGATCGCCCAGCAGAATATTAGCCTTGTGGATTTATATGTCAATCCCTCGGTATCTAATGATCTCAACGCCCAAGTAGTCGACTGGTCCTTGGACCGCAATATGTGGCTTTCCAACCCGAACACGCACAGCATTTATCTGGGGATATTTGCTCAGGGTTGTAGATGAAATGTGTTCAGCCACAGATTCAAGAAGATCATGTGGTGATCCCTCCACAACTGCTTTTACTATGCTGCCAAATCCAAATGTTGAAATGATGATTAATGACAAATATTGTGCCAAAAGAAGCACCAAAGAATTATTATTTTTTTTTTAAATGCTACCGACTCTATTACATTGTTAAAGTACAATAAAATTAAAATAGTATAAAAAGAAAGAAGAAAGTTACTCCAAATTAAACTCACCGGTAAATATCACTATAACTAAGTGTGTCTGATAACTGGTCAGATTTACCAGAAGTTCGAAGGTCCATCCAGGCATCTACATCCACTACAAACTTTTGACCCCGAGTCCTTTCTTCAGGCCTCACCCCATGGTATCCATGGAATTTTAAACCCCTTAAGACAAGTTTGTCTCCTTTTGGCATCTCATCACAACCTATCATTGCATGCTCTTCATAAGAATTCAGCATAAACAAAAGATCACAAACTCCAAAGATGCAATATTCTGTTTTATTATAACTTCAAAATATTATTCCATATAAAGACTCTTTCATGTTCAATAATTCATCTACTTCGAAATTAGACGGTTTATGCAATTATGCTAGAATTTTGTATAAGCTCATCTATACGATATATAGTATAAGCTCATGAAGATGAATAAGCATTTCTCGACATTTTGAAAAAAAAAAAATATTATCACAAAATTCTCCAATTAGTCAACCAAAAACCGATGAATTCCAATATCTTACTGCTCCGTGTTGGGTTTCATATGATAAAAATATAAGCATGTAGAACATGTGTAGACATATACTTGTACCTGTGCAAGGAGTCGCCATTAGTTAACTTAGACGGCCGGAAAATGATCGGAATCGGAAAAGCCTCACCGGCATTAAAACCACTGTCTGTCTGAGGGTCTGGAGTGTCTTCTGACTGGTGAGTAATAAACATTTTATACAATTCACCCTATATCTTAAACAGTTCAAAGCCCAAGCCCATATTTTTAAGCAAATCGTAGTGTATAGAGCCCAAACCCATGAATCTGTAATGACTTTTGAAGCCCAATCCTATCAATGGCTGGCAATTGTTATGCCATGGACTCAGGTCCAAAACGACGCAGTTTTGCGCGTTTGGAATAACAGTGTCTGACACCGTTTCTTCAGTCAATGATATATATATATATATATATATATATATATATATATATATATTAAAAATTGTGAATATAGAGTTATGCAATTGTGAATATTGAGCTCAGTAATTTTGTGAATATTCAGTTCTAAAATTGTGATATAGAGTTCAAAAATTGTGAATATAGAGGAACGAATTCTGAAGATAAACTCTAAGGGCAAGAAGTGAAGTAATTTTTTTTTTCTTTTTTAATTCAGACCGCATCGTTTGCATATCAATGGAGTTATAAAATAAAACAAAATGAATTCACTTATTCACCCTATGCCCGGAGGTAAATACTAGTGGTAAATGGTGAGTTTTCTTTCGATAGTATATATTCTCGTTGCATGGAAGAATAAAACTTAGGAAGTTAAGAACGTATAAACAGAAGTTATTTATACAAAATTAAGATTTGAGATTGTAAAATGGTCAAAAGCATGCAATGCTAAGGGCAATGAAATGATTAAATTGTTTTATCTCAAAATGTCGCTTCAACTGGTAAATCGCGGAATGTGACTTAATTAACTTGCAGACCTTTAAATTTATTTGAACGTAACCCTACACGGTGAAGTATCAAGTATATAAACTTATTTTAAATTGATTGACCAATTAAACTTGTATTGGACACCAATGGAAAAGTTTTTAATGGAGGCATACGCAGCTACCTCATTGGCAATGGCTACATACACCCAATTAAACACGTAGAACTAATCAATGGAGGAGTCACGGGAGCAATATATTCATAAATTAAACTAACATATATTATATATACCTAACTTCTCTCAAAAGGTTAAATCCCTAACTTCAAGGGTCCTTCACATCCCGACTCAGACAGGGCCAAATGCCAATACACAAGAAATCTACCCACTTTGAACATATATAATCTCTATACTGCGCCAACAAGGTTTGAACATTGGTCCCAAATATTCTTTTCTCAAATACTACTTACTGAACCATTTAACTAAGTCCATGCGAAAAACATATATACCTAACTACAAACATGGATGGTCCCCATTGATAGACCTAATAATTTCCAATGTTCCAAGACAAAAACCACAAGAATGCAAACAAGCGTATATACACTTACCCAGTATTATATTTGTTAGGAATATAGCGGAATAATGCGGAAGCGAACGAATCGAAAATTGAGAATTATAGAAGTATAATAATAGGGAAAATATAATTAATGACAAAAAGAATTAATAAGAATGGGAAAATATAAATATATATATATTACTATCCAGAATGAACATAATATATATATATATATAAGTATGCTAGTGAGAAAGAAAGAATGAATATAATATATATTGAATTGATGTACATTTGAATTACAAAGTGACTAAGCTATTTATACTAAGAGTATTGCGCATGTGATGGGAGCAGTGATGGAGCTACGTGAATGTTGGAGCACAATGAGGATAGCATGCAACGTGGATGGGAGGCGAGTGATGCATGATTTGAGCCACATATTCCAACAATCTCCACCTTGGATCAAATCCATTCTGTAGGAATTAACAATTGGAACAGTCGACTAAACTCAAACACTGCTTGAACTTAGCAATAGGAGGAGCCTCATAATAGCAGGATGGATCATCATCAACCTCCTGTGCGACTGAAAGAGCATAAGCAACCATATTGGTTTCATCGTCACTAGCGTACCTAGCAGGTTTCTTGATTGTCCTCCTAGGCCGGTCCATAGCAATGGAATACTCTCGTTGTGGCTCGACGAGAGGTGTGGGGCTAGTAGATGCATCATCTTTAGTATTACCATCAGCAGTAGTAATACTATCAATAGGCCTGAATTCAAACTCCACCTTCTCACCAGTACTCTGTGTCTCACCTGTACTGGGAACTTTTCCAGAAGAAAGTAGTGCATTTTCATCAAAAGTGATATCTCGACTCAGAATGATTTTCCGAGAATCAGGAGACCATAGACGATACCCTTTTGACTCAGAAGCATAACCAAGGAAAATGCATTTGACAGCTCTCGGGTTTAATTTACCCGTACTGGAATGAGCATAAGCAGGACATCCAAAAACTCTTAAGATAGAGTAATCAACAGGATTACCTGACCAAACTTCCTCTGGAATTTTGAAATCAAGGGATGAATGTGGAGATCTATTTACCAAATAGCAAGCAGTAGAAACGGCCTCGGCCCAAAAATCACGTCGTTTCCATAACCCAGCATTAGAGAGCATACAACGCGCTCTTTCCAATAGAGTCCTGTTCAAACGTTCGGCAACACCATTCTGCTGGGGTTTACCAGGCAAGGTCTTGTGCCTGGCAATTCCATTTGCCGCACAAAAGTCATTGAAATCTGACTCACAGAACTCCAAGCCATTGTCTGTCCTGAGCTTCTTGACTTTTTTACCTGTCTGAGTCTCAACAAGTATTTTCCACTTCTTGAAAATAGAAAATGCCTGATTTTTATGTTTCAGGAAATAGACCCAGACTTTACGAGAAAAGTCATCAATAATAGACATAAAATATCTACAGCCTCCCATAGACTGGAATTTAGTTGGTCCCCATAAATCAGAATGTATATATTCCAATACATCTTTGGTACGGTGTGTAGCAGTAGAGAAACTAACCCTCTTTTGTTTCCCAAAAATACAATGCTCACAAAATTGTAATTTACCCGTACCTGAACCACCAAGGAGACCTTTCTTGCTCAGGAGATGCATGCCTTTCTCACTCATATGCCCCAGACGCATATGCCATAATTGAGTGAGATTCGCATCAGACATCGATGAGGATACCGCTACTGAACCTGTCACAGTACTGCCATGCAAGACATACAAGCTTCCAGAACGAGAAGCTTTCATGAGAACAGAAGAGCCTTTGATGACCTTTAGAACTCCACCTTCAGCTATGTACTTGCACCCCAGAGATTCCAAGGTGCCCAATGATATCAGATTGCGTTTCAAATCAGGAATATACCGAACATTGGTAAGAGTCCTGACAACGTTATCATGAGTTTTAATCTGAACACTTCCAATTCCACTAACCTTGCATTGGGTATCATTACCCAGCAAGACAACTCCACCATCAACCGGTTCTAGAGAGATGAACCAATCTTTGTGGGGACACATGTGGAATGTACAACCAGAGTCCAAAATCCACTCAGTTTCACTCCGTTTCTCACCGGAGCTAACAGATAACAACACATCACCATCTGAATCACTTTCAACAACACTAGCTTCAGCGGACTTCTTTTCTCTCTCTTGCTTGTTTTTCAACTTGAAGCATTCAGTCACATCATGACCATGCTTCTTGCAGTACTTGCAGGATTTGTTGGACTTACGTCCTTTGGACTTGGATCTAGAATTTTTATTGCTACTCCCTGATTCAAGTGACCGACCCCTTACGGTCAAGCCTTCACCTTTGTCCTCAGACTTAATTTCAAAGTCAAACTTTTCTTTGGACAATAGGTTCGACTTAACATTGTCGAAAGTAAGGGTATCACTACTATTACCATACAGCATAATTTCTTTGAAATGCGTGTAGGATCTAGGGAGAGAGACAAGCAATAAAACAGCACGATCCTCATCTTCAATTATAACATCAATATTTTCCAAGTCCAATAAAATAGAATTGAATTCATCCAAGTGAGATTTAATAGAAGTACCTTCCGTCATACGGATTGTGTACAGACGCTCCTTCAGGCGTAGCGTGTTCGCCAGAGTTTTGGCCATGTAAAGCGTATCCAGCTTGGACCATAAATCTGACGCAGTCGTCTCACTTAACACCTCACGTAGAACCTCTTTAGACAGGCACAAAAGAATGGTTGAACGTGCCTTGTCATCCAGATCTTCCCAGTCTACATCTGTCATTGTAGCCGGTTTCTTCTTCTTCCCAGCTAGCGCTTTCTTCAAACCGTTCTGGGTTAGAACGGCTTCCATCTGAACCTTCCAGATAGAAAAGCTAATTTTCCCGTCGAACTTCTCGATATCGAACTTAGTAACAGTCGACATCTTTGAAAATAATTCTCAAATAAACCGCTCTGATACCACTTGTTAGGAATATAGCGGAATAATGCGGAAGCGAACGAATCGAAAATTGAGAATTATAGAAGTATAATAATAGGGAAAATATAATTAATGACAAAAAGAATTAATAAGAATGGGAAAATATAAATATATATATATTACTATCCAGAATGAACATAATATATATATATATATAAGTATGCTAGTGAGAAAGAAAGAATGAATATAATATATATTGAATTGATGTACATTTGAATTACAAAGTGACTAAGCTATTTATACTAAGAGTATTGCGCATGTGATGGGAGCAGTGATGGAGCTACGTGAATGTTGGAGCACAATGAGGATAGCATGCAACGTGGATGGGAGGCGAGTGATGCATGATTTGAGCCACATATTCCAACAATCTCCACCTTGGATCAAATCCATTCTGTAGGAATTAACAATTGGAACAGTCGACTAAACTCAAACACTGCTTGAACTTAGCAATAGGAGGAGCCTCATAATAGCAGGATGGATCATCATCAACCTCCTGTGCGACTGAAAGAGCATAAGCAACCATATTGGTTTCATCGTCACTAGCGTACCTAGCAGGTTTCTTGATTGTCCTCCTAGGCCGGTCCATAGCAATGGAATACTCTCGTTGTGGCTCGACGAGAGGTGTGGGGCTAGTAGATGCATCATCTTTAGTATTACCATCAGCAGTAGTAATACTATCAATAGGCCTGAATTCAAACTCCACCTTCTCACCAGTACTCTGTGTCTCACCTGTACTGGGAACTTTTCCAGAAGAAAGTAGTGCATTTTCATCAAAAGTGATATCTCGACTCAGAATGATTTTCCGAGAATCAGGAGACCATAGACGATACCCTTTTGACTCAGAAGCATAACCAAGGAAAATGCATTTGACAGCTCTCGGGTTTAATTTACCCGTACTGGAATGAGCATAAGCAGGACATCCAAAAACTCTTAAGATAGAGTAATCAACAGGATTACCTGACCAAACTTCCTCTGGAATTTTGAAATCAAGGGATGAATGTGGAGATCTATTTACCAAATAGCAAGCAGTAGAAACGGCCTCGGCCCAAAAATCACGTCGTTTCCATAACCCAGCATTAGAGAGCATACAACACGCTCTTTCCAATAGAGTCCTGTTCAAACGTTCGGCAACACCATTCTGCTGGGGTTTACCAGGCAAGGTCTTGTGCCTGGCAATTCCATTTGCCGCACAAAAGTCATTGAAATCTGACTCACAGAACTCCAAGCCATTGTCTGTCCTGAGCTTCTTGACTTTTTTACCTGTCTGAGTCTCAACAAGTATTTTCCACTTCTTGAAAATAGAAAATGCCTGATTTTTATGTTTCAGGAAATAGACCCAGACTTTACGAGAAAAGTCATCAATAATAGACATAAAATATCTACAGCCTCCCATAGACTGGAATTTAGTTGGTCCCCATAAATCAGAATGTATATATTCCAATACATCTTTGGTACGGTGTGTAGCAGTAGAGAAACTAACCCTCTTTTGTTTCCCAAAAATACAATGCTCACAAAATTGTAATTTACCCGTACCTGAACCACCAAGGAGACCTTTCTTGCTCAGGAGATGCATGCCTTTCTCACTCATATGCCCCAGACGCATATGCCATAATTGAGTGAGATTCGCATCAGACATCGATGAGGATACCGCTACTGAACCTGTCACAGTACTGCCATGCAAGACATACAAGCTTCCAGAACGAGAAGCTTTCATGAGAACAGAAGAGCCTTTGATGACCTTTAGAACTCCACCTTCAGCTATGTACTTGCACCCCAGAGATTCCAAGGTGCCCAATGATATCAGATTGCGTTTCAAATCAGGAATATACCGAACATTGGTAAGAGTCCTGACAACGTTATCATGAGTTTTAATCTGAACACTTCCAATTCCACTAACCTTGCATTGGGTATCATTACCCAGCAAGACAACTCCACCATCAACCGGTTCTAGAGAGATGAACCAATCTTTGTGGGGACACATGTGGAATGTACAACCAGAGTCCAAAATCCACTCAGTTTCACTCCGTTTCTCACCGGAGCTAACAGATAACAACACATCACCATCTGAATCACTTTCAACAACACTAGCTTCAGCGGACTTCTTTTCTCTCTCTTGCTTGTTTTTCAACTTGAAGCATTCAGTCACATCATGACCATGCTTCTTGCAGTACTTGCAGGATTTGTTGGACTTACGTCCTTTGGACTTGGATCTAGAATTTTTATTGCTACTCCCTGATTCAAGTGACCGACCCCTTACGGTCAAGCCTTCACCTTTGTCCTCAGACTTAATTTCAAAGTCAAACTTTTCTTTGGACAATAGGTTCGACTTAACATTGTCGAAAGTAAGGGTATCACTACTATTACCATACAGCATAATTTCTTTGAAATGCGTGTAGGATCTAGGGAGAGAGACAAGCAATAAAACAGCACGATCCTCATCTTCAATTATAACATCAATATTTTCCAAGTCCAATAAAATAGAATTGAATTCATCCAAGTGAGATTTAATAGAAGTACCTTCCGTCATACGGATTGTGTACAGACGCTCCTTCAGGCGTAGCGTGTTCGCCAGAGTTTTGGCCATGTAAAGCGTATCCAGCTTGGACCATAAATCTGACGCAGTCGTCTCACTTAACACCTCACGTAGAACCTCTTTAGACAGGCACAAAAGAATGGTTGAACGTGCCTTGTCATCCAGATCTTCCCAGTCTACATCTGTCATTGTAGCCGGTTTCTTCTTCTTCCCAGCTAGCGCTTTCTTCAAACCGTTCTGGGTTAGAACGGCTTCCATCTGAACCTTCCAGATAGAAAAGCTAATTTTCCCGTCGAACTTCTCGATATCGAACTTAGTAACAGTCGACATCTTTGAAAATAATTCTCAAATAAACCGCTCTGATACCACTTGTTAGGAATATAGCGGAATAATGCGGAAGCGAACGAATCGAAAATTGAGAATTATAGAAGTATAATAATAGGGAAAATATAATTAATGACAAAAAGAATTAATAAGAATGGGAAAATATAAATATATATATATATTACTATCCAGAATGAACATAATATATATATATATATATAAGTATGCTAGTGAGAAAGAAAGAATGAATATAATATATATTGAATTGATGTACATTTGAATTACAAAGTGACTAAGCTATTTATACTAAGAGTATTGCGCATGTGATGGGAGCAGTGATGGAGCTACGTGAATGTTGGAGCACAATGAGGATAGCATGCAACGTGGATGGGAGGCGAGTGATGCATGATTTGAGCCACATATTCCAACAATATTATATAATATAAAAATTCTATGCACTCAATTCACGCGCGCGCACATACATATATTGTAGAATATTGGTATTATTAAATTATTAGGTACAATCATGCTCTATATGTATACTATTTTTTTTTTTTTTTGATATTAGATACTATCAACATTGATATCAATTATCAACCGTACTAATACAACCAAATATACTTTAAATAAAAGTACGATTAACGGTGCACAATAGTTGGTTTAATAACTGAATTAATCGAAATTTTTTTAACATAATTATACATGACCAAAAAATTGATCGAAATAATGAATTTTTTATTTCAAAATTTCATAACTGATAATCAATTGTTACACACTCCTACACTTAAGAAGTACTCATCATGAACTCCTAACCAAGATAGTTATTAACCGATCCGAACCAAAAATTTCAGTTGATTTAGCTATAAGTCTTTGATTACACAAATTTCAATTCTCTCATGTACCCTTAATCCCGATTTAAAAATAAAAAAAATAAAAATCTTATATACTGATATACAAAAGGTTCACGAGAATAAAATTGGGTGGTTGGTAGCTTAAGGCGGGTTTGGAGGATTGTTGGAGTTGGGTGCACATACATTTCCAACGTACTATACACATGTGAGTATAAAGACAAGCAGAGCAGAGTATATGTGGCCATGGATGATTCCTCCCTCATCCATATATGCATTCTTAAATCTTTAATGCGTAATAATCTGATCTGTTTTGTTAGTTCTGCCATTCTGCTCGCCCCAGAGGAGAAGGAACGAAGCTAAGACACCTGCCACTCTTATATCAATACATGTGAGGTTTGCACATGTATGGGGGGTCCTATCTTCTATCTTTTCATGTTGCCCTTCACATGCCATTTGTTTTCTTATATATATGACAATTATACCCCGTAGTTTGTTCCAATGTAGAGTAGTGGTGGGGAAAGTAACTAAAATGGAAAGAATTGGAGTGGGATGAATGAACAAAAATGGAAGATGGTGATGGTGAAAATTGGATTGAGGATGAGGACTTGCATGTGTCTTTGCATGTTATGTACAAATTAAGATAGTAGAGATAAGGCTGGAATTGGGTTCAGGTGAGGATCTGCTTAACGTGAGACCGTGCGAATAATTGTATAAGTGCACAAATTTTATTACATGAATGCACACTAACTACTTCTAGGCATGCATGCCTGGATGACGAAGGAGATCAGACCCTAGAAGTAGTTAATTAGTGTGTGCATTCATGTTGTAAATTGTAAATTGTCCGTACACATATAGTTCTCATGATCTCTCGTTAAGCATGGTTCTCATTTGAAATCATGGTTGCAATAGGCGCTAGGCGCTAGTCGGGCGGTAGAGTAGCGCCTAGCGCCTAGACGGCCTAGGCGGCTAACTGAAAAAATGGAAAATAGTGCACGTCTGTAGGTGCATATATGTCATATCATTCATACATACATACATACATACATACATATATATATATATGTGTGTGTGTGTGTGTCATATAAATCAAAAAAAATTAGCAAGGTCGAGTCAGCCGGGTTAACTCGGCTAACTCGGCAGAAATTGACGAGTTAACTCGGCGTAATCGGCCGAGTTAGGCGCTAGGCGGGCGCCTAGGCGGTCGGTTTCCTAGGCAGGAGCCTAGGGAGGAAATCGCCACGGCCTAGGGGCGCCTAGCGCCTAGGCGCTGATTACTCGGTGCCTAGACGGGATTTTTGCAACCCTGTTTGAAATACAATTTTGAACACAACTCGTAGATATAATAATGGGTGGAAAGTGGAAGTTTCTTATTATTTATATTTGAGTACAATAGACGTCTAACTAACCAACTATGTGAGCAATTAAAAATTCAGGGTGAGAATGGGATTACATTTAATATTTTTCTAAAAAAGAAAAAAAAATAATAATAAGGGCAGGGAGGGTGTAAATGTCATTTAGGGGATTCGAAATGTTGCTTTCAGAGAGGAACTGATCAGATCATGAGTGACCTGTCTTTCCATGCATGCAAACGATCAAGAAAGTGGCACATAGAATATTGTTTTATATTTTCCTCTTGAGTGGTTTTGGCAGTTAAGTTTATCCATCAAAACTGCCTATAAATTAAATCCACTACTTTTCTCTACTCTCCAAATTCAATACAATACTCTCATACTCTCGAAGCAACATGGAAACCATGAAGCATTATTGCCTTGCCCTTGTCTTTCTTGTGATCATGATATTTGCTCCCCTCTTTGATTGCCATGTAATATAAATTCTTTTCTTTAAACTTTAAGCCATATTATACATACATATATTTTGCTGGTGTTCGTTTATATACTGTACTGATTTTAATTTGGTTGTCACCTTCAGAACATCATCTCAGAATCCCCAGCTCCTCAACCCTCACCCGGTTTCCATATGGTGAGATGATGATCATATTTGCTTATATTTATGTGTGTATATATGGAATATGGAGCTTTAATTTGCTTCCTTTTCTTTCTATATATCATCATGATATGATCTAATTAACCAAAATAGTAAGCTTAATTATTTTGTGTATTGGGTTTTTCTTTCTTGCAGTATGGCTCAACACCTGGTAGCCTCCACCCTCAAGGTAAATTAAAATAGCAGAGTATAAGTATAGTTAATTAAAATGAATTTTTTTTGGGGTGATGAATTGATACGAGAATTATGTTGCACCCACTCAGTCACCCTTTTTAGTGCAGGTCAAACTGAGTTACAATATTTCTTATACATTATCAATGAATTAAGTGTTTCTCAAAAAAAAAAAAGTTTTTTTTTTTTTAAGTGACGAGAGAAACTTGCAGTCTGTGCACTGAAAAATTTCGCATTGCGATCCTAATCGGTAAAAGATCACAAGAAGATGTGTATTTGCACTGATATATAGATATATGTGTATAAATTTGCAGAGTGTTTGCCGAAGTGCACGTACAGGTGTTCAAATACGCAGTACAGGAAGCCATGCATGTTCTTTTGCCAAAAGTGTTGTGCCAAGTGCTTGTGCGTTCCACCTGGGACCTACGGCAACAAGCAGTTCTGCCCTTGCTACAATAACTGGAAGACTAAGAGGGGTGGCCCCAAGTGTCCTTAGCTTAATAAATCACATTATTATTATTAATTATTTTCCTTAATCAACACCGGAGTATGTAATTAGTGTAATTCTGTCGTATATTTTCCTATAGCTTACGTTATTCCCAATATGGTGCTAGCCTCTTGTTGTTACATGGTCCTTTGAGGTTTGTTCGTTTGGACAATTTCTTGGATTGGATTTGTATTGCGAATCCACATGATAGATGTACCATATGAATGAAATTCAAGCGTGTTATTCTTGCTGTGGGTAATAAATCGCAAACTACTCATAAGAGTGTCTAGAAGATATGATGTCACGGACTTAACTACGAGAGGACCTGGCAGTGCTCTAGTGGTTGGAGTGTTGCACTATAGACTCACTTACAGCGACATGGTGGAAATTCAAACCCCGACCCACCTTAGACAATTTGGAGTTAGGCTCCCCATGATGAATGCTAAAGTTGGGCTCCCCAAGTTGAGTTGGGGTTTGGTTTGAACTCCTTGTGCTCAGAGGTGTACATTTAGGTGTGAGTCTCAACACTGACTAGATATGTTTAATTTATCTCTTTAAAGATCTAGGGACGGATTCATGTAGTACAAGATATAGTTCAGGGTGAAATTAAAAATCTTGAATTACAAATAAAAAAAATCAAACTTATAATATTTTAATACTCAAATCATGTTTTAGACACTCGAATAATTCTAACTCGTTTAAAAGAATACAAGATGGAGTATGCAAGTACAGTAAATTAAAACAGGGCGCAGGGAAGAGGCAGATTAGTACAATAAATAATGCATAGAATTTTGTCGTAAATGGTGTTGTTTGATAGTCGTGAGATCAGATAGCTAATTCATGCAATTTCGTCATTGTCTGCGGAATCTTGTGATCCTTGTCGCTATATGACATGAGAGTCAGGTCCAGCGAGACGACGAAGTCGAAGTGGCTCTGAGGGACTTGACGGTATTTGCGACGTTTATAGAATCGTCAAATGTCCAAGAGGATAATCCATCACACTCGGACATTCTTTAAAATGGACCAGGCCCAAAAAAGTGTCTGGCCTATTTATTCAGGCAAGCTCTCAATTCTCGATCATTATTGCGTGGACCATGGTCCACACAATAATTTGCCTTCAACAATAGTTATGTTGTGCAACCGTGTGCACACGGTTGCAAAACGACGTCGTTTTGATTAAAAATGTGCGTTCCATTTATAAAAAAAAATCAGTTTCGATTCCCCTCAACAGTATTATGTTATTCATTCATTGTGGATATTTAGTTCATTCATTTTGGATTTTGTGTTATTCATTCACTGTGGATTTATAGTTGTAAATTTGTGGATATATAATTCAAATTATGCACAAAAAAATGCTATTGCGGGAATCAAACCTGATTTTTTTTTTTTTTTTTAAAAGTTGGACGCGCGTTTTTAGTCAAAACGACGTCATTTTTGCAACCGTGTGCAATATACATGGTGCACATAGTTGCACAACATAATTTGCGGATGAATACTCATTTTAAATATACTAATTAAGGCATATTTTGATTCAAGAAATCTTGAATTACTCTAAATATACTAAATGTTTATTTTTAATGTTTTAAAAGTGCTACCTAAACATAAATGTTTCTCTTTTTTTTTTTTTTTCTTTTTTTTTTTTGTGAAAAAGACGAAAGTATTCATTAATTCAAATCATCCAAAGAAATAACATCCAACAATGTCGGGAATGTGGCATAACTCCACTTGGCACAACTTGTCTTAGAAATAATATCTTTTGCTAATTATATGAATTGTCATATTCGCAGGCCGTATTGCAAATAAAAATCTAATGTTTACAAATAACTTAACTATTTCTTTTATATCTATCAAAATAAGATCAATAGTTGAAATCTTGGAATGATTCTTCAATCATTCCACCACCCATTTAGCATCAAACTACTCCACTTGAATATTATTGAATCAAGAGTTAAAAAGCTAATAAACATTTATTAGTGATCCACAATATAATTTAGCTACCCAAATTGCATTTAGTTATTGCATGGAAATGTTTCTCTGTTCCTTTATTCATGAATTGAATCACATTCACACACTCACTTCATTCACCTAACTTTTTTGTTGGTAGACTAATGTCGCATGTATATATATATCACACTATAATTTATAGTTTTGGTAATTCAACCACTATTTTCACATGCTGATCGAATTACATATTTATATATATTATTCCATTATTTTAGCATATCATTTTCAAAAATCTTATGACAAGTGTGTACCTTTTTATATTTTGATTATTTGTAAATTAGTTTTATATAGGTATTAATTAATTCAGTGTACTTCTTGAAGGCAACCACAACCAAATTGATCGGATAGTTAATTTGGTAACAACAATATTTCAAGTTTAACTGTCTAAATTATTTTTTATGCCAAAAAATCGCCCACACGAATTACAAAGTCACCAGAGTCCATGAATCATTATAGAAATTTTAAGGATACAATACAAGAAAAGTAGAACTAATCAAATACGCATAATACATAATACATATATAAAATATGCATATACTAATTAATTGGTTCATTTTCCTTTAATTCCCGGGTTGCCCCCTGATCTTTCTGCGCCTTCTGAAGGAGAAACAGCCTTGAGAGGTTTGGTGCTGACGATAATTGCACCTTTAGCCTGCTCTGCATTATTTACATTACTGACCTTCTTGGACTTGATCAAGGACACCTGAGTAGGGGCTTGATTGTCTTTTCCCACTGGCTTTTGTGCTAGAGGGTAGAGGAAATCTGTAGGGAAGAAATTGTATTGCAGACCAGCCATGAGAATTTTGTTGGGTGGAAAATTTTTTGTGCTCTTGATGCCCTTCTCTGTATGTTTTCTGGTAGTTTTGGCTTACTTATAGAGGCATAGAGGGTTAGAAATGTCTTTTCATTGTTGCTGCATGCAGTCTCAACTTCTGCTTCTCAAGTGTGGTAGCTGCAACTAACAAAACTGATAAAAACGTGCCTTGATTTTGGGATTTATTATTATTATTATTATTATTATTATTATTATTATTATTATTATTATTATTATTATTATTATTATTATTATTATTATTGTTGTTGTTGTTGTTGTTGTTGTTGTTGTTGTTGTTATTATTATAATGCTTAATAATTATATATTGTATTCCTAAATTACTATAATATAATGTTCAGACATGTTTATAATAATGTTTGGGGTTCAACCTTTATTGGAATAATGTTTATAATAATGTGATTTTTTCAAATATTCTTTGATTTTTTTTTTTTATCAAAAGTAAAAATAGGAGTGCATGTAACAAGATATATTCTGAAATATATGAAAGTTACTAAAACAGTTCACCTTTTAGAGTTTTAGAAAAATGTACATAACTAGCAATGCACTCAGTGACTCAGGTTCCTTTTTTTTTTTTTTTTTTTTTTTTGTACAGATGTTTAGCACTCTATAGTGTTGCTAAGTCCACTACTTTACATTTTAAGTTAATTACAAAAATGTCATCACGTTTTATTATAACTATTTTAAATCTTTTAGATATTTTAATGAGTTTATTACCGAAATGGTCCCTCAACTATTGTGAAATTATCAATTTAGTCCTTGACTATTTTTCTTACCCAATTAAGTCCTCAACTTTGAAAATGTTAACCATTTTGGTCATCCGTTAAAATTTCATCCATAAACTGTTAAATTTAAGGATAAAGAGGTAATTTCATATATCTTATTTATTAAAACTTTTCTTCTTCCTAATCTTTCCACTCCCTTCATCGATGCCTGGTTTAGTCTTTCCACTCCCTTCATCGATGCCTGGTTTAGACGATTGGGATCATCCTTTCACTGATCTAGAGCTCCTAGATACCGAAGCCGCTTTTCAATCTGCCACCAACAAGCGCAACGATTTCGATAAGTCGTCTGCTCCCGTTGCTGAAGATTAGGTTAACGCGATGGAAATAAATTTCATCGGAACCGTTGAATGGAAACCCACTTTCAAAAGAGGTAGGTATACAGCTCTCCATCTTCCCTGCAACTTTTTTTTTTTTTCTGACGTTGGTAACAGTTAGCAAGAACATGACCATCCTCCAAGAAAACAGAAGCTCCAAAATCACTTCTTGACCTGCTTTTATTCTTAAGAGAATTCCTCATTTGATAGGCCTTCATCTTCAACATCCCAATTCTATTCTTCCTTTCCTCCTCTGAGATCTCAAACTCTGATTCATTTTCATTTCTTCGATCACTGCCATGTGATCCTTCAAGGCAAGGAACCGTAAATCGATCGAGCGCATCAGGCATTTCCATTCTGAGTCGAAAGATCCGCCGCAGCGTCGCCGATCTATAAACGCTTCGAAAAAAACTTCACTTCGTGATGATGGGAGTATTAGTCGCACGGAAGAATGAAGCAGCGGTGAGAGGAGAGGAGGATAAGTTTTCGTCCTCATTTTTATTAGATTAACTCTGCACTTTTTTTTGAAAAATAAAACAAAGAAAAAAAAAAAAAGAGAGGTAGGTATACAACACTTCCAGGCCTCATTGGAATCTGAAAATTTTGTTCCCAGAGCTTTACGTGGAAAGACGAAGAAGAAAGAAAATTTTTAATAAATAAGATAAATGAAATTACCTTTTTGTCTTTAACTTTAACAGTTTATGGATGGAAATTTTAACGGAGGACCAAAATGGTTAACATCTTCAAAGTCGAGGACTTAATTGAGTAAAAAATATTATCGAAGATCAAATTGGTAATTTTACAATAGTCAAGGGACCATTTTTGTAATAAACTCTATTTTAATTTTTAAATAGATAGTTTTGATCAGTTCATAATTTTTGTATGGGGGCCTATTGTCTAGGAGTGTGCATATATATATATATATATATATATATATATATATATATATATATATATATATATGTGTGTGTGTGTGTGTGTGTGTGTGTGTGTGTGTGTGTGTGTGTGTGTGTGTGTGTGTGAGAGATAAACAATTTATATTGTTATTGTGCATATGCTTTTTTGTCTTTAAAAAGCTATTTAAGTTTAATATTGTTCAATTATAAACATTTTGTAGGTTTTAGTGAGAACAATCTAATTCATTCATTTGGTAGATCAACAGTTTAGGTAAAGTTCTCTATTATTGATAAATATAAATATTTGATATGATTTGGGTTCAAATTATAACAAAGTCATCCTCCAAAATGTAAGGGCGAATTATAGTTGCATGTTAATTTACCCACATAAATGAATTAGATTGTTATTATCTGAACCCTAAAAATTGATTGAATAAGGTTAAAATAGATTGAACCCTGAAAATTAATTAAGGGTCAAATAAGTCACTGAATTGCACACCAAACTATAATTAGGCTATAAAACTCAACAAAATACAATTAAATCTTTGAACAACACAAACTTAAATACAATTGGGTTCCTGTTTACCAATACAATTAGATTCCTGTTTACCTTAAAATATGTTGACCTGCAGTTACCGATTTTTAAAGTGCGAATATCTCTAGCATCAATAACTTAAAGCCGTATGATGCTTCAAAGTGCGCATATATCGACATCTCAGATTCTCCAATGAATGACAATTCTTAATGGTTGAATCTAAATGATATTGTTTTTTAATTTGATTTTTAAGTTTTGTGTATTTAATTCTTCCAAAAGGTTGAACCCAACCCGACAGAGCATTTGGGAGGATGTAAATCATGGTGACTCAACTGAACATGAACCACCCCCAGCCCGACAGAGCATTTGGGAGGATGTAAATCATGGTGACTCAACTGAACATGAACCACCCCCCAGCCCGACAGAGCATTTGGGAGGATGTAAATCATGGTGACTCAACTGAACATGAACCACAGTCATGGTGACTCAACTGAACATGAACCACAGGGGCTAGACCGGTGCTCACTGCGCACAAGGACCCCCTCACTTTGAGAGGTTGCTCCCACACCGTGGCTGGTGAGACTCGATCCCTGGTCATTCTTTCAAAATTTCACCTCTCTGACCAGTTGAGCTACCCAATTTTGAGTATTTAATTATTTTGATGACTTGGTGTTTTTTGTTTTTTACATAGATATTGTAATTTTTTGGTATATGATTTATTAATTAATTTACAAATGATTCATTAAACTCAAAATTATTTGTTATATAGACCAATTTAAAGTAATTTATTACTCTAAATTATTTGTTATATATATATATATATATATATATATATATATATATATACACTAGTAATTCACTCGCGCGATGCACGGAAAAAAATTATGTTATTATAAATATAAATAAAAAATAAAAAAACTAAAATATTATAAATTATTTAATATAATAATATTTTTGAGCTTCCATTGGTCAAGTATTTATTATTTTTATAGAATACAAAATTAAAATTAAAATTAAAATTATAATTTTGTATGATTAATATAATCTCTAATTATGTGCATATTCAAATAAACTTATAAAAATAATTTACATAATTACATTGATTTATTCTTAATTATATTTCATCTATATTATAATTTTCACAATACAAATAATAACTAAGATAATTACATTTGGAAAGCAAATTTCAAATTTTGTATGTGTAAATTTAAACTCTAATTGAACACATTTTTTATATGATTATATAATATATAGTTATTTTATTTTTCAAAAGTATATTTTTTATATGATTATATAATATATAACTATTTTATTTTTTAAATGTTGTTTTTTTTTTATAATAAAGGATGTTGTGGCATTAATTGTAACATTAATTATTTCCCAAACCATATAGCTTTATTATATAAAGGATATATATATATATATATATATATATATATATATATATATATATATATATATTTTAATATTTGTATATAATAATGATATATTAGAAATTTTAAAATTTTTCTATGAAAGTTTAACTGAACATATATGTTCATTAATTTTTCCTATAAAGTTATTCAAGCAATCAAATAAATTTTTCTAGATAAACATTTTTCTAAAGTTTTAATTGATAGAAAAGTATCAAGCAACCTTCAAAGTAACAAGAAATAATAATAGTGAGTTAGGTGTATATTTAATAATTTTTTTATAATGGAAATTTATAATTTTTTTTACCATGCACACATTAAAAAACAAATAATTTGGAAAACAATAGAGAAAATGTTTAAACAGAAAAGTAGTCCATAGTTTACGAAACAACGAACTCCTGAAAAAAAGAACAGATGAGATGTTCATCCGATTCAATCTTTGATGAATTGCCTTGGATTATTGTTCCTCTCAATTAGCCTGGGTAGCCGCGGAGCTGAAGCTGTGAAGATCTTGTTTCCGCTCCAAAAACGTCGAGACTTGGGCATGTCAGGACCCTCTGCCGCTGCCACGGAACTATCGGGCTTCGCTGCTTCGGCGGTTACTGGCAGAGTAATCTGCGGCGGCGGAAGGGTGTTGGCGGCCGGTTTTGATGGCTTCGGGTAGAAGAAGTCGGTGGGGAAGAAGTAGTACTGAAGACCTGCCATTCAAGAAATCAAGAGTATATTATCTGTTGGGAGAAGAGGAGTATATATTATCTGTGTCGATCGATCTGCGTAATTCGATTTGATGATGTTTAGAAAAGGTTGAAAGAGATAAAGGTGCATTTATAGATGTGACTCTTGGGATTATGAGGAATTCGAAATTCACTTGGGCTTTGCGACGTTTACGATACTCCCAATTCCCAATTCCCAATTCACTTAGGTCTAAGGGGATGGATGCATGCATGTTTTCCCCACTTATAGAAGGTTAAGGGTTTTTTTTTTTTTTTTTTTTAGTACATTAGGTTTCTAACCACAAATTATTTTGTGAATCCAGATTCACCTTGAACCCAAGTCCAAAGATACACATTTACCTATTAAATGTTCACAATTTACATTATATACTAAATGTTCACAATTTATATTTTCAAAATTTACAATGTGTGATGATACTGTATTGTATTCACAAATTCTCAAACTTAAAAACACAATTTATATTCTAAATGCTCACAATTTCAATACTAAAAACACACAAAGTTGGACCATGGTCCATCATCCGTCCATTGTATAACAACTAGTTTCCAACTTATACTAGACGAATTTTTATATCCTCAAAATTCCAATCCCAGAACATTATGTTAAGGTGGTGGTGGTAGTAGTATTTTTTTTATTAATTTAAATAATTGATATTAAAAAATAGAGGAATTATTTATAATTTTATTATTTTCTATAATAAAATTAAGATACTTGATACTCCGTATTTGATAAGAATGATATATATACTTCACGAGAATGATTTTTGATTTTAGTACGGAGTTGTATTTAACGCCTGCCATTTAAGAATAATCAGAATTATTTCATCGCTGAACATTTGACAGTATGTGTAGAAGGAATCTTGGGCTGTCCTAATTGACTTGCCAGTTACGCTAAACTTCTACACAGTTTTTCTGTTTTGTTTTGTGTGTGTGTGTTTTTTTTTTTTTTTAGGTACACACGGCACATAGTTACATTTGTATGATTGAGTATATTGATTTGGTCGATGAATAATTATCTTATATTCAATTGATTTACATAATATATTAATTTGGTTCATAAATGTACAATTTGTATGAGAGGAATTAAAATTTTGTTTTGGTGACCGATATAAGCTAGCTCTTAGGTTATGGTTTATTTATATTAGGACTCTACGTTACTAACATAGCTATAGTTTACTTGTAATAGGATTTATCTACCTATGTGTTTATTCTGTATTCGATCTCCTATTTTAAAATTTGAATAGTATTTCAGAAACTTAGTTCTTATCTGGTATCAGTTGCTTCATGTTTCCATGGCGGCTTTATCAGTACTGCAGGATAGCTCTATCCGGATTTCATATATAAATATAGTTCCCATCATTTGAAAAATCAAAAAATTACTTTTTAAACAATGATTTATAAAAAAAAAAAATGATTTGTATAGTAAGTAAAATATTTTCATTTTCAAAGTTTAATTGGTTGAAAGTTAATTATGTTGTAATCAACATAATTATTTTAAGCATGCACAATATAATTTGTTTATGATATAAATAAAAAAAATCAATGATTTTCAATAAACTACGTACTTTGACATCGATGTATATGTTAAATACAAACCCCATAAAACTATGAGACATTAATTAATAACAAATAATAGTCATATACGTTTAATAAATTTGTTTTTTACAATGCATATGTCAACAAATTAACATTAGGAAAAAAAATTGCGAAAATTACACGAGCCGTGTAAAACAAAAAGGCTGCTCCGTTGTTTAAGATACACAACTCCTAAAAAACTCCGAAAAACAGCAGAAATATTCTATCAGACTCAATAATCCTCGTCAATCAATCGCCTCGGATTATTCTTCCGTTCAACTGGGTAGTATGTCACCGCCGGAGCTGAAGCTCTGAGAATCTTGTTCCCGCCCCAGTTACGTCGGACCAAGGCGGCGGACTTAGCCATGACGACAGGGCCCTCTGCCGCCGGCTTCACTGGTTCGGCGGCTACTGGCGGAGTAACCTGCTGCGGCGGCGGCGGAAGGTTGGTGGCGGCCGGCTTTGGTGGCTTCGGGTAGTAGAAATCTGTGGGGAAGAAGTAGTACTGAAGACCTGCCATTGAAGAAATCAATCAAGAACTATATTATATGACTCTGCGTGATTGGATGCTTTGATGATTTTTGGAAAGGAATGAGAGAAACGAATGTATTTATAGGAGGGATTATAGGGGATTCTTAATCCTATTTGACTTGGGCTTTACGGTAACGTTTTAGTCCTAATTCACTTGGGTATAGAAGGTTCTACGATTCTAGAAGATTAATTAAGGTGGACAACGTACGACGGAATGGGCATCCTTAGTTGACGGACTTCTAATAAACAATAATAAACAGAAGAAGCACACAGAGTTGGAACTTGGAACAGTATCCTCTTCTAGGCGCCGCTTTAATTTATTGATTAATTTATAATAAACTAAACACAAATTAAATACAATCATCGATGAACATGTGACTGTAATGTGTAATTATAAAAGAATCTTTTGCTAAGATAACATGTAGTGATTCTCTCATACGAGTGATCATGAGATCGAGTCTTGATAGAGACAGATAGAATTATAAATACTAAAATATTTTTGTGTAATAATAATGTTAATAATAATTAATGGTAAAAAAAAAAATTTCTTTTTTTCATTTTTCATTCCCAATTGAATTGCAATTCATATAGAAGAGTGTATGAATTGCAATTCAACAAAATGAGAAAATTACAATTCGGTAGAATTGTAATTCTTTTCAACCAAACACTATAATGCGAATGACTAAAGAATTGTGATGTAATTGAATTGCAACTATATCTAATCAAATAACCAATTAAAAATATAATTTGAATTATATCATATTACAAAAACATAAAACAATTTAAATTACTTATACCTAATCGACTCAAATTCTGTTAAAAAATAAAATACACCGACTCAAATTAAAATAATCAAAATATCAAATCACTTCCTTTGGGTGGACTGCAAGTAATTCAACGCGGACGACAGTCGTTGTCCCATCTACGAGTTCCCGCCGAGTCAATTCACTTATTCCGTACTAAACAACGGTTACCGATCAAAGGAACACCGCTCTTGACAACGTCTAATGCGTCCTGGTATGCTGTTTCCGAAATGATTTCACGTCTTATACTAATGCAATTGTTGGTTAGGGCTTTTTCTGGTGAATTTAGCAGTGATATACTCCTGCAATTGATGCTGATATGATGTTTGTGGAAAGTACTCTACTTAATAAATTTGATATACTTTGTGATGTGCTTTGTATAGGGCTTTAAGGTTTGATCATTTCTAGAATGAATTCGACAAGCCAGTTTTGGGAGGAAAGAATTTTGTTGCGTATGGTCTCATGTCTTTCTTAATTCAGGTATAGAATAGATTCATAATTGTGGTTTCTTTGCCATAGGTTTCAAATTTCTGTACAGACATATATTACAAATATATTAAAAACTGGCAACTCTTGCCCTACTTAGAACTGCCTAGATGATATGAATACCATTTCATCATTTTCTTCTAGTTCAAGAAAGAAGTGTATACAAATAAATAATGAATTCAACCTTACAGATGTACTGACAACTTTCACTATAATTGCATTGAAGAACCTGTAAATACGCTCAGTATAAGAACAAGAGACATACGCCTGTATATTTTTGACAATGTTCTTTCTTCCAACCTTAGAGAAACAGGATTAAAGCAGCCATGACGAGCAAAACCATTACCACTATTTGCTGGAAATATATCAAAGAATGTAGAAGAATTTGACACCATCGAAATCAAATGATTGACTGCTGCTTGATCTTGCTATCCCACCTGCAAAATGTTAATAAGATATTGTTAATCATGCATTGATAACAACAACAACAACAATAGAGTAAGGTTTACTTATTTCTAATGCAATTAGTTTTGCTAGTCTTTACTTCATTTGTTACACTAGAGAATTGACAATCAGGATCTTCTTTTGAGTACATACCTTACTAGCTTGTATATGCCAGTCTCAATAGAATGTGTGTTGATTTGACAAATATGCACATCTACTGAGTTTACACTTCAGGGAGTGGAACAACTGCTTCGAAAGCTTCCACGAGCATTGCCACCCTTCTTTTACGAGCCGGAGTTAGTTTAGTGACAATATTTTGGACTGCATAATCAAGCATCCATTGTTCTGCCTTCTTCCTTTCATCCGTCATTTGATGCCTTAGATCCACTTTCTCTGGTTCTGGATTAGGTGTTTGTGGCAGGTCTATTTGTGGTGGAAATTTGAGTTTCCGTGCACTTTCCAGAGCCATGATTGATCTCTTAAGGAGGAGGAGTTTCTTCAGCTTGCTCCAATTCTTGGACTTTGACAGCCCAGGTTTGGCTTTAGCAAGAGTAACTTCTCTCTTTTCATGTTCCTTGATGATACTATCATCTATACTCGTGTTTCCTTCTTTCTCCATTGTAACTGTACCCTCACTTTTGTTACATTCTTTCAAGTTCTCCTCACTCAAAGCTGATCCATTGTGTTCTCCATCTCCAATCTGGCTTGTGACTGGGAGTTCCTGCTCTGGAAGTGTGTCGCTAGTGACTGATTGTGTGTCGGAGGAATCATCTTGAACCTGTGTTACAAGGATCTCATTAACTACCTCTCTTACAAGTTTGATGGCATCATCTCTGCTGAAATTTCTCCTCTGATGGCCTGAATCAACATTTTCACAAATTGCATCTGTGTGATCATGTGGTTCCGATAAATCCTGGCAAGAACGGTGAGTTTTGGTTTCTTCCACAGTAATTGCATCTTCTACCTCATCATCTGCTCCATTAAGCAACTCTGTCCCGGCTTTTGATACAACACCTGTGAGTACATGCTGAGATATCATATGCCACATGCTGATGTACTTCCGCTTTTCTAGATGCTTCGTGTCTCCCCCATTGTTGTTTCCTTTGCATCCAGACATTGATTCTATCAGAGAATTTCCACCACAAACTTCAGGTTGGTGCTCTGGTTTTCTTTCTGTCTCCTCAAGGATATTCTTCGTTGATTGGAGTCTTTCACTACCATCTCCTAGTATGCTTGGATTTGTGAAAGAATTGCCATCTTGAGCATCAAGCTCTGTGCTCTTGGTACTCTTTATTGAAGCACGAGTGGGAGATTCAGAATTTGAATTTAAATCTGCACCTTCATGTGAGCCTTGGAGAGCAACACTCTTTGCATCAGCTGCCTTCTTGTTCTGCTTGCCAGGTACAGTTGGGCTTTCTCCATCAAACTGATGGGCTAAGCTTGGGATTATACCACTTGAAGCGTCAAGTTCCTCTGTTTTGCATCTTTCATCAGACCCACCACTAACAGGATGAATTGTTTCATTTACTTCTGAGGAAAACTTGTTCTCCTTGATTGTCATTTGCAAGTGTTCTTCACTATTGGATTTGAACTTAGAAAGTGTGACTTCAGTGTTATTACCTCCTTGAGGTGGAACCACTGTTTCAAAAGCTCTTACAAGCAGTTCCACTTTCCTTCTCTGAGTTGGAGCAAGTTGGCTGACTGCTTGCTGTAGTGCATAATCTAGCATCCATTCTTCAGTTCTTCTCTTTTCGTCCACTACTTGCGGTCTCAGACGAACCTTTTCTGCTTCTGGATCGTGCTCTAGCTGGAGTTGCCTTGGCTTCATTGGGCTGATCCTTTTCACTTTTTCCAATTCCTTGATGAACCGTTGGAGAAGAATCCATTTCTTGAGATTGCTCCAGTGTTTTGGTGCTTTCCTCTCTGATTTCATTGCAACCTCTCTTCTTGTTTTCACTTCCCCTTGGCTACCATTACTATCGGTGATGACACTTGACTCTGACTCTTTTGAACCAGGTAGTGCAGTGGCTAAATCTTGATTCCTGTCAGCATCCATGTAGTTTTCTTGGACAGAGGCTGCAGGATGGGGAAAAACTAGTTCATCATTTATCCCAATGAAATAACAGAAGAAATGGGAGAAAAGGAGGGTAAACATACCATTTTCTTTATTGATTTCCAATATTTCTTGTTCTGAAGTGGTTTCACTTGTTATTGATTGATCGTCAGATGACTGGTCTGGAACTTCTGGAAGGAGAACCTTCTCTATTGCTTCTCGTACTAGCTTAATCGCTAAAAGCTTCCGGACTTCAATCTCCTGATTCTCGCCATCCTGATCTGCAGCAGCAGCAGCCACATCTGCATACACCCTGGAACTTTCTGGTGCCGCAGGTAATTTGTTTGAATCATCAGCATGGTTTGCTTCATCGGATCCGTTCAATGGTTTGTTGTTGGATCCTGCAGCAAGACCTGACACCATATGATGATGTATAAGGTTCCACATGCTCAATTGCTTCTCTTTGCTATCCTGGGGTGTGGGTGTCTTCAAAGAAGAGGATTTGGCTTCAGAATCTACAACTTGTGGAAGGTTCTTGGATTCCAATTCTCCAGCTGGAGTTGGCTTGACAATTAGACCCTTGTCTGGCTCCGATATTTCTTCCTGGTTCTCTCTGAACTCCTCTGAGTCTACATTGGGTTTAGAAGAATTGCAGCTACAACACCAATTTGCTGTTTTCCCAATTTGATTGAGAGTCTCCTGGTAATTCTTCTCTGGAAATGATGTTTCCCCAAAGATAATTTCAACCAGGTCAGCATAAGATTCACTGTTTTCCCTCACACTGCTATCTTCTGTGACAGAAACGGTTGGTTGTGGACTACTTTTCTTATGCATTAAAGGATCAACACCAGAGCTTATCTGACTAGTATCAATAGGAATTAATTCTTTTGTGCTTAGTTTTGTGGTTTTCCCAGATGTTGACCATCTCCTTCTTGGATGGACGCGCTTTGGTGGGATTGATGGTGAATCATGAGAATGTCCATTAAGAGAACAATGATGATATGAACAAACTCGATACACTGAAATTCTTTCCGATTCAGCTTGCCCAGGTAGCAGCTCAACCTTTTCAGGGAACTTGGAGTTCTTAATGGTGGAAGAGCATGTTGCTGTATCCACAGGTTTGGCCTCGGGAAGAAACTTCGCAGAACGCCTCCTGGATTTGAAACTAACCCTCAACGTTCTCAAGCTAGAACTCCTCATCAAAGTCTGGAAAGATTTCACACTAGAAGAAGCAGCCAAGTTTGACTGAGAACTCTGATCACTGCTATCAAAACTAGATTCAGAGCCTCGAGGACTTGCCCGGAGGAAATGACCCTTCCTCCTTTCAGTGCAGCTCGCCGCCTTCATCTGATTAAGCGGGGAATCCTCCGATGTCTCTACTGAACAAGGTGAGTGATTTGCAGTTGGCTTCATGATCCTTGATCTCCCCCTCCTGAATGATCTTGTGCTTCCGAAACTTTTAATCGCCTTTCTGGCTCCTTTCAAGTTCTTGCTTTTGCTGTCACGCTTCACCGATATTGAAGAATCAACAGACTTCACATCATCGCATTCAATCCCTCCCTGACGACATAAAAACCAGAATTTTACGACAAGCAAATTGCCACAACACAAGATTTCTTCATCCTGCTATACAGCTCAAGAGGTAAAATGTTGTTTTCGAGTCTGCTACAAGTTATTCAGTTATTAATTTATTCTTGACATATTCAATTCCCCATTTATATATATTATCATTGATCATGACATATTGGAATTAAACAATCAGGTTAGACTCAATACATTGTCATCAACCTTATCACCAAAAAAACAAAAAAAGAAGAGTCAAAAGCTCAAACCTGAAAACTTTCCTTCTTTGCATCATAGCAGGCAGTGCCCTTCATGAAATGAGGAGATGCACCCGGCATTTGAACAGGGCTTGATTTCTCCGGGCTCGAGCCACCACTAGAACTGGATGGATCAATCCTTAGGCACCGGAATCTGGATTTTGCGGGCGGCCTGGACTTTAAGGATCTGCTGGAGCAAAGCAATCTGGGGAAGCTGATTACTGATCTTGGCTTCCTCTTGGGCTCTGCTGTCTCCCTTCTATTTCTGCCAGCCAAGCTCTCAGAAAAGGTTGGTTCAACAACTGCCATTCCCACCATATACAGCAATAAATAAAATAGATTAGAACCAATTTCTCTGTAGTTTAACTTTCTTGGTAAGTCTTGATTTTCTACAGTGATGGGGTGGGGGTGATTATATATGGGATGGTAATTATTCCACTTTTTGGAATTAATATAACATATGGTAAATTATGGTTGCATAATATCTGATTCCTATTTTAGATTTTTTTTTTCTGCTTTGAAATTTGTTATTTATGAAAAGTTAGATTCTTGGACTAGAATGATTGGCATATCTTGGCGTGTGAATATGAATGAGGCTGAAGTTTTGACTTGTACAAAATAGGTGTCTTGACCTGGCTTTGCTGACTTGGACTCTCTTTTGGTAAAGACTCATAATTTGGTAAGCACATTTATTATATTGTTTTGTTTGTTTAATTGAAAATTCTGGTTTGATAGGTGAAATTAAAGCATCCAATCAAGGGGATCTAAGGATCATGACAATCTCATTCATAAAGGAAATTCTAAACATAAATACTCCGTAATATTATTTTAAAAAAAAAAAAATGTAGGCCTAGTAACTTTGGACTCTTTAATTTCATTTCTCCAAATTATCATTTTTCTTTTTTCCAAATTCATTTTTCAATTTTAAAATTTTTTAAAAATAATGATATAAATTATAATTATATTTATAATTATAAAATTAATTAAAAGGTAACAATAATTAATAATAAAATTTCAAAAAAAAAAACAGTTAGTAAATAAAATTAAATAATTCAATTTTAAATGTTGTAGAAGGAAAGAAAATTTGTTGTAAATAAAAGGAAAGAAAATAACGCGTAATGAGGAGAGAGGCCAGAGAAAGAAAAGGAGAAAAAGATATGAGATTATTGGGTTGACTTGAAGCTAGAAGAGAAGAACGAAGATAAAAGGGGGAAATTGGTGATGTTTGATGGTAAGAGACTAAGAGGTGAGGTTTGATGGTAGGGTCACTGTAGATTCACCTTCAATCACTTCTGCTTACTAATTTTATTATAAAAATTTATGGAGGAGGTAATTACGAGATGTGTCTCAACTGGTTTGTAGATTTCTAAATACTTATACACTCTCGCTCACAACAAATGAGTTTTTTGAATTTGACTAGTTGATAGTATTAGCGAATTGTAGAAAAGTGTTTGGTAAATTAATTATTAGCTGATTACATGAAATATGGCTTTCCCAAAAAGATGATAAAGAAGTTACTTTGACCAGTTTTTTGTGTTTTAACATTTTGGAGCAATAAGTTAGAAAAATCTAATTAATCAAACACCCATTTTGATTATTTAACCAAGTCAAATAGCTAATAGTGTTCAAATTAGTTAAAATTAACTGATATACTAACTATTTTACCAATCGAAGACTTTTTCTCTAATTTTTTATTTGAAGAAGTACACGTAATCATTATTTATTTTTTCTTAAAAAGAAATTCTCATTAATGAATGTATGTGAATAAATGTCAACAATGTTGGATAAGAAGCATTAATACGTAGATGCTGTTATTCTGTACACGCGTTTATACAATGTGTGGCTTGGCCTTTAATAATTTGATAAGAAATTCCATTCCAATTACTTTACCATGATCTTCCATCCGTGTGGGGAAAAGTTGTCACAATGTGTCCGATATATAGGTGATCCAGTGGGTGGAGCATACTTTTTATATTTGAAGGTTACGAGTTTAATTATTGTTAATACTTTTTTTAATTGAGTTCGTTGCATATGATTTTTCTATTGTAATTTACTTCTTATGTATGATTTTCGAGCTACGAACTGTACACTTTTAAATAGTGGCCGTGGATTTTCACATAATACTAGAGTTTAAAAATTTAATTATGAAGCAAATAAGTATTGCTGCAACTATTAATTTTTTTTTATTATATAATAATAGTTTCATTTAATAAATATATGATGAGTTGTTTAATTCACTAATAATAATAATAATAATTGTAGAAACTACTGTTATTTCCTGAGACATTTTCATATTTAAATTCGAGATGAAATAGTGAAAAATACCACGACATTGAACATTCAATACCAACAAATTGGGTAATGGTTGGCGGTTGACGGTTAACTGAATTCAACGTGCCATTTTCCAGTGCCACCGACAGTGATAAGTTACGGCCTACGGGCGGTCTGATTGGAAGGTGGCCAGTTGTTGCAGGGCCCACCACCCACGTGTGTTTTTTGAAACGCGCAATCACCGCCTTTTTCTTTTCAAAGCGGATGGAACTTAGCCCAAATTTATCTTCAAGCCCATAAAAGTCTCGGGCCTTTTGAGAGGTTCATTGCCCGCATATTATATCGGGGCAACTTATATCGTGGACCAGGTGCATAATGCATTGTACTCTCTAGTTTAAAATAATGTCGTTTTGTTCTTATTCATTTACGTTTTTTTTTTTTAAATCTTGTTTTCCGTGTTTGCCTTTAACTTCTTAAAAAAATACATGTTTCGTATGTATAAAATTGTATAGTAGAATACACCTAAGTTCACAACATAATACACATAATCATAAGTCTAAGAAATATCATTTCTGTATACTGAGGTACAAAATTTAAATTAAAAAATGTACAGAATTGTATAATTGAATACACAAAAATTCAAGTCTAAGAAATATCATATCTGTCTAGTGAGGTATGAATTTAAATTCATAATGTACATAATTATATAGTTGAATACACATAAACACGAATTTTAGAAACATCATTTATGTTTAATATGGTATGGAATTAAAATTCATAATGTAGAGAACTGTATAGTAGAATACACATAAATTCCTAACATAATACACATAATCATAAGTTTTAGTAATATCATTTCTGTCTACTGAGGTATGTAATTGAAATTCATAATGTACAGAATTTTATAGTAGAATACACATAAACTCTTAACATAATATACATAAACACAAGTGTTAACAAAAAATTGTAATGGGATTGGACAGACGGAACAATGTCCGTCGCGTCAATTCCCCACCAACTTAACCAAAACGATGTCGTATTGAACCAAAGTCCACAGTGCACTCATGGTTATAATATAGTTTTAAGATATATTTAGTTGAGAATTAGTAAGTTTTTATTATGAACTTAAGATATTGACTTTATAAACTTGAAGTTAACAGCTTATGTACCGGTATTGTCAATGTTGTTTTTGATATCGCGAAAAAAAAAAAAAGAAAAAAAAAGGCTTCACTAAATGCACTATTTATGTGAAAGATGAAACAACATCGTTTTGGTCTTTTTGGACTATGGTCCACGATATAACTGTTGTTCATTGTCTTATTTGGCATATCGACTCATAAACTTTTTAAATCACCGACTTACATTAATATATCACGAAAATGTGAAGCAAAATACATAGAACTTTATGATACAAATAGCAAGAAAAATGTACAAATACAAAAAAATAATCATAAAATAAAAATTCTTTTACTATATAAAGAGATAGTACTTGTTTACTAATTTTTTTTTTAAAGAAATATATTTTTAAGTTAGGGAAACCATCTTAAGATATTTTATGAAGTTTTCATAAATTTCTTAAAAATAAATATTTTAGCAATTCAAAAACACTCACCTTTAAAAATTTATGTGCATCATAGACTTAGCCATTCATGTCCATAAATGCATGATAGTGAACTAAGTGAAGTGATTGGTCAAAGTCGCAACCCTTCACTATATTTTCTTTTGTGGTTACTTGCCGGCAACAAACTACACCTAAAACCATCTTACCATCACAATCAAATTTCATTCTCCAAGGAGATATTGTTATCTTGAAACCTTTATAATTTAAAAATTTTGGAGGAAAGTGATTCCTAAAAACGTGATAAAATAAATTGAAAATTATTTTAAAATATTTACGTTATCTAAGTTCGTCTCATATTTGTGTAGATAAACATAGGTATATAACAATCATTTCACATTACAATGGTTATTATTGGACTTATGAAATATCTTTAAATAATGTGACATTTCTATAAATTTAATATTTTTTTTAAGAATTTAGATGAATGAAATCCCGAAAAGGCCGACCTAGAAAAGAGAATTAAAATTTATTTTAAAATTTTTTACATTATTTAGCAAAATATCATTTATAAGTATCAAATAACAAATGATAAATCATGAGTTCGAGTTCTAGTGGAGGCAGTATTGATTCTTTGTGTTTTAATAGGTTGAGAAAGTTGATATAAACAGACACTACATTATAACAGAGTCAGTAGTAGTCAAATAACAACATACGGAGTATAATATTGTATACCTATATTACTAAGGGATAAGTTTCAAATTGGTCACTGAACGTAACATGAAAATACAATTAGGTTACTGAATGAAAAAAAAAAATGCAATTAAACCATAAACACATCAAATGTATGCAATCTCACTCTCACGTGTATGCAATCTCACTCTCATGTGAACGTGTGGTGGTGTGTGTATTTTGTGTAAAATAAAAATTGTTAGGAAAGAATTTCCAATAATAATAACATATGATTCAACTATTCACGCAACCAGAAAGCATACATATCCAAACTTCCACGTTAGATACATGTCGTTACGTCAATTTTAAACTGCCAACGCATATCAGTATCTAATCTCTCTAATTTCCAATTTCGAACTTCGATGCTCCATTAATACGTCAATGGTTTCCCATGCCTCTCTGTTTTTATGTCAGTTATTTATACGGGGACGGTTTTTTGTTTCCATTTTATACTCCGTAGTTTTATCCTTGGATCTCGAGTTTCAGAGGGATTTTGTGGATTTTGGCGGTTGATTTGAATACCCTTTGGGGCATTGGTTCCAGGGATCTTAGAAATTTTTAATCTTGATTTGTAAATCTTGGATCCCCATTCCCCACGTTTTTGGTTTCCCTGGAAATTTTGATCTTCTGGGTTATTCATGCAGAGTTTCAGAATCCGCAGGTAAAATATATATACATATATATGTATATATATATATATATATATATCCAGTTGTTCTTCAAGGTGATCTCGGCGTCTGAGATTAATTTCCATTGTTCTTATTAGCTTCTGTAATCTCTACACTATGCATAGGTCAGAATCTCTTTCCTCAATCAATCCCTTCTTTAAGTTAGGCCATTGATGAGTATTTCTTAGCATATTTAGCTTTGCCAGTTTAGCTTCTTCATTATATTGTGCCTGAGTTTTGTTCATAGATCTTCATTTGATCGTCACAGAAAACCAGTTTTATCTTGCCCTAGCAATATTCCTGAATCTAATCATTAGATAGAGTTGATCAATAGGGAGGAGGATTAATCTCTTTAATTTTGGTAAGATATGGATATTAGTAATGAGGCTAGTCTAGATTTTTTGGCAATTGGACCTTCAACCATTGTGGGTAGGACAATTGCTTTCAGAATATTGTTCTGCAAGTCAATTTCGCAACTGAGGAGACGCATATTTCAGTTGTTGTTATACTACTTGTCTAAGGCTAAGAATTGGCTTTCGTTTTACGTGTTACCTTCGATCTCATGGCTGAATCCGCGGAATCCACAAGGGATATTAGCGTTGGTGACACTCGTGGCTTTCTTGTTGAAACGATACACGGATGTGAAAATGAAGGCTGAGATGGCGTATAGGAGGAAGTTTTGGAGGAACATGATGAGGTCTGCCTTGACCTATGAGGAGTGGGCTCATGCTGCCAAGATGTTGGAGAAAGAGACCCCTAAAATGAGCGAGGCGGATCTTTATGACGAAGAACTTGTTAGGAATAAACTCCAAGAGCTTAGGCACCGACGACAAGAGGGTTCCCTTAGAGATATTATTTTTTGTATGAGAGCTGACCTCGTTAGAAATCTTGGTAATATGTGCAACCCGGAGCTTCATAAGGGAAGGCTTCATGTCCCGAAACTTATTCAGGAATATATTGATGAGGTTTCGACTCAGTTGAGAATGGTGTGTGACTCGGATTCAGAGGAGCTTTTGTTGGAGGAGAAGCTTGCTTTTGTGCACGAAACAAGACATGCCTTTGGTAGAACCGCTCTGCTTTTAAGCGGGGGTGCCTCACTCGGGTCTTTTCATATTGGTTTAGTTAAGACGATGGTGGAACATAGGCTTTTACCTCGGATTATTGCTGGGTCGAGTGTTGGGTCTATCATGTGTTCGATTGTTGCCACTAGGTCATGGCCTGAACTCCAGAGCTTCTTTGAGGATTCCTGGCATTCGTTAACGTTTTACGAGCAAATGGGTGGGATTTTTACTGTTTTTAAGAGGGTGATGACCTTTGGTGTTGTTCATGAGATCAGACACCTGCAGTATATGCTACGGCAACTCACTAATAATTTGACTTTCCAAGAAGCTTATGATATGACTGGTCGAATTCTAAGCATTACGGTTTGCTCCCCAAGGAAGCACGAGCCTCCTAGATGTTTGAATTACTTGACATCTCCTCACGTTGTTATATGGAGCGCTGTCACTGCTTCCTGTGCCTTTCCTGGCCTTTTCGAAGCCCAAGAACTCATGGCAAAAGATAGATTCGGAAACATCGTTCCTTATCATCCTCCGTTTCATTTGGGACCCGATGAGACTTCTGGCGGTGCATCTGCTCGTCGATGGAGGGATGGTAGCTTGGAGATCGATTTACCTATGATTCAGTTAAAGGAGCTCTTCAATGTAAATCATTTCATCGTGAGTCAGGCTAATCCACACATTTCACCTTTACTAAGACTCAAGGATTTTGTGAGAGCTGCTGGAGGTAGCTTTGCTGCAAAGGTATATACTTTATCTACTCTTCAATTCGCTCCGTTTTAATGCAATTGTTCAAAGTTTAAATCTTTGTTTTTCTTATGCGTTCTCGATACACTTTAAAATGCTTTTCGATCGCTATCCAGCTTGCACAGCTTGCTGAGTTGGAGGTGAAACACAGATGCCATCAGATTCTTGAACTTGGGTTCCCGCTCGGGGGATTAGCCAAGCTTTTTGCTCAAGAATGGGAGGGGGATGTGACTGTTGTAATGCCTGCTACTCTAGCTCAGGTAGGTTTGTTATTTGATTCCCGTCTCTTATGGATTATATATTTGATATATATAATCTCTATATATTAGGCAGTTAAGGGTTTTAGGTAAGTAGGACATATGAAAACTTGTTTCCTATTCATAGTCTTCTAGTACCTATTTATAGGGCTTTGTATTCTCTTTTCTATATGATAGTTTGAGACAGTATACGACAGCACATTCGAAACTCTCTTCACTTTCGTAACACCGTCTTTGCTTGCTTCTATTTGTTTGAATACAGTATTCAAAATTACTTCAAAATCCCACTACAATCGAGCTACAAAAAGCTGCGAATCAAGGGAGGAGGTGCACATGGGAGAAGTTCTCAGCCATAAAAGCGAATTGTGGGATTGAGCTTGCTCTCGACGAGTGTGTTGCGATGCTCAACCACATGAGAAGACTGAAAAGGAGTGCAGATAGAGCAGCAGCAGCTTGTTCCCACGGCTTGGGCAGTGCCACGGTGAGATTTAACGGGTACCGAAGAATCCCTTCTTGGAACTGCATTGCGCGGGAGAACTCAACGGGATCAATCGAGGAGGACCTTCTTGCTGATATGGCTTCCTCGCTGCGCCAAGGCGGTGGCGGTGGGGTTTCCACCTCGCACAGCACCCGGAATTGGAGGAGCCACCGGAATTTATACGAGGGAAGTGATAGCGAGTCCGAAAGTGCTGACCTTAACTCGTGGACGAGATCCGGGGGCCCTTTGATGAGGACAACCTCAGCAGATAAGTTTATCGACTTTGTACAGAACTTGGATGCCGGTTTCCAGTTGAACAGAGGGTTATTAACTATTGACCCCAACAATGCTCAGATGGGAGGTGGTAGTAGTCGAGACCCCCCGTCGTCCTGCCAAAGCCCGAGGATGTTGATGCTCGATAGAGCAGCTTCAGATACCGATTTCGATCAAAGGGATATCACGTACCGGATTCCCGTCAATAGTTCAAGCATCATTGTGGCTGAAGGTGACCTTCTGCAGGCCGAAAGGAGTCATAATGGCATCGTGTTCAACGTCGTGAGGAGAGGAGACGTGACGCCATCGAGCCGGAGCCACGACTCGGACAACAATAGTGCCATGCACGCTGAATGCGTCCAACTTGACAGTCACGAGAAAGAAGCCGATACTAGCTCAGTGTCCGAGGATGGTGACCATGAAAATCAGGGCGGTAACACCAATACTGATGAAAACGTTTCCAGTAACAACGATGTTGTTGATGATAAGCGTGTTTCAGATGCCTGAGGTTCATCGAGTTCCATAGACTGATCATCGACTGCTCTTAGCAGAATTAATTGTATCATCACTTGATCAAGAACAAGGAGCATATATATGTAAGGGTAGTGACTGGTTGCAATTGTAAATATGAATGTATTTAAGCTGTTGCTGTACAAAAAAAATATATATTCTGAATTTTCTAGACTGTAGTGCAGGTTCCAAAATGATCATTTTTTGAAATGAAGTAGAAAATCTGAGTACACAGCTTCCAATCTTGGGCCTTTTAATTATCAGAAGCTTATTGATTCAGATTTCATAGTTTGCTTAAGAGTTTGATATATATTTTTACATTATTTTACACTGCAAATATTGTATTTCTTCTTTAACAAGATTTTGCTTGGCACATTAGTTTTTTTTATGTTTACATGGTCTTGAGATATGACATCTCTTTTGGGCTGTTGGGCAGATGATTTCTGAGTTGCATTGCATTAGAGCTGTGGTTAGGTCACTCCAAAATTAAACTTGATATGCTTTTGGATTTCATTCTTTTGTTTTAAAAGAAAGTTCACGGCGGTTATCCAAAAGTTTTACGGGAAAGTTTGCTGTTGTTATCTGAAGATGCACTCTAAGTGAAGTCCGCTTCTAGATTCTATATTCTTAATACAAAAAATGTGTTGTAGATCACTATTCTCACCTAACTGGCCCCATCGACCAAGCTCAAACCCTTGGCCGACTCCAATTGGCTACCCCCAAGTGCCATGTGTCAAGGTCACTAAGTCGGTCAATCCTATGCTCACCGGTGATTTACGTCGTCAACTATTAAACACACATGAAAATATACAATTTACATAAAATTAAATTCTACACTAGTACTCACAAGAAGTCAAATCCATACTTTTTTTTTATCCTTCGTAAGATTCAAACTCTGCCTTCTGCAGCCATAAACAAAATAAAACTTAAAAATTTATTTCGACTTAATTCTTCCAAAAGACTGAACCCCAACTCTAAGGGCCCCCACACCCCGACCAGACAGGGCATTTGGGACGAACATTTACGGTTGCTTGTGGCTTGAAAGATAGATATCTTTGTATGAACAATTTCTGTTGATAAAATAAATATTGGTGGTAGCTCCAATCAGAGTCTAGAAGTTAAGAAGTATATGGGGTATCAAACTATCACGTGAAAACAATTTGAAAAATAAATGTTGAGAGTACGGTATTAAAAATTAAGAGAGTTTATAAAGTCATTTGTTAAACTAACTAGTTTTTGGCCCGTGCGATGCACGGCATAAAATTTAAGTAACTTTATTATTGATAATATTTTAAAAACAATAAAATAAAATATTAATCATGAAATTAAAACTTATTCTGAAATGTATTTTTCTTTAACAATATTAAATTGGTTGTTATATCGAACATCACATACTGTTAGCATATATTATAAAGAATTGTGTTATAACATACCAAATGAGATTTAAAAAGTGTACATTAAAATAATTATATATATGTATATACACACACACACACACACATTTTTATAAAAAAAAAAAAAAAATTAAGTTAGGAAATCAAACAATATACAATAAAAAATTATGAAATTAAAAAAATTTTCTTATATATAAAAACATTTATTAATATGATTTGCAATTAAAGCCTATAGTACATATACTTGACAATATATAAATAAAAAATACAGTATCATCATCATACATTGAAACTAACTATGGAAATCTTTTCTTAAACATTGCTTAATAATAATAATTATATACGTACAACATATATAAATCTAAACTAAGGGTCTGTTTGGAAACCCGGAAAATGATTTCTGTAAATCATTTTTCGGGTTTTCAATGTTTGGAAAGAAGGAAAATTTGAAGTCAACTGAAAATGAGGTACTGGTCAATGGAAAATGAGCCTATTTTTAAGGAAAACAACTTCCTCTTTAAAAAAGGGGAAGTCATTTTTCGGATGTTAACTTATTCATTTCTTCACTTCAAGAGCAGTTGACTTTCTTCATCTTCATTGGCTTCTTCATCCTTTGACTTTTGGGCTTACTGGTTTCCGGCAGGTTTCCACCGGAAACCTGAGCACTGGTTTCCTAAGCTTTGGTTTTCGGAAGAAATCTTGTTTTCGTCGGAAACCAAAGGTTTAAAAAAAAATAGTAAACAATCCATCTGGTTTCTGCACAGAAACCAAATCTTGGTTTCCGGCGTGAAAACCAGATGGTTTCCTGCCGGAAGTCATGGTTTCCGGTGGAAACCAGATCTTGGTTTCTGCCGTAAACCAGACATGGTTTCCTGCGCGGAAACTATGTCATGGTTTCCTGCGCGGAAACCATGTCATGGTTTCCGGCGGAAACCAGACATGTGGTTTCCTGCGCGGTGTCATGGTTTCCGGCGGAAACCAGATTTTGGTTTCCGCCGGAAACCATGAATATTATGTTTGTTTGTTTTTTTTTAATAAATAATATTATTTGATTTTAAAAATAAATATTATTATTTATAATATTATTGTAAATTTTATATATTTTAAACAAAATAATTAATTATATAAAATGTTTAATTATACAATTTTACATCATTTCCAGAAAATGAGCCAAACACCAAAAGATAATTTTCCATTGTTAAGCCAAACACAGGAAAAGAAAATGACTTCTGGAAAATGACTCATTTTCCAAAAGTCATTTTCCTGGTTTCTAAACGGACCCTAAATATGAAATATTTCATGACATGAAAGAAAAAATAAAATCTGCAATGCTAAGCCCAATAAACATTTAAGTATCTATCCATATAACCTAGTTACGTTGCATTTCAACCCAATACCCGAGCCCATTAACCCAATTATAAAACCTGATTACCAAACCCTAATCCATATTTTTTTGACGATTGCGCTTCCGTCTACTCTGTTGCGTTCGTCATTCTCTCTAAAATGTTCACTGACTTACGCGAACTTTCTCTCGATTTTAAATCATCGCACGTCCAAGTAATCCACTGCTAAAAAAACTTTTCAGATAATCTGACCGTAGCTTTTGACCGTTGTGGAATTGCTTTCTTCCCCAAATGCCGATCTGAAAAATCGGGTGACCGGAGCAGATCTAAAACAAACTAATAAATACAGTATCATCTTCATGTAAAACTTATTGTTTAAAACGAAATTAAGAAATACATCATATTTTCTAATTACTTAATATCAGTTCAGTAATTATTTGTTTAAACTTATTCGTCTCTCCAATATTATTGTTCATGCAACTGATTTAAATTTTAAAAAACTATTTTTCAATTTAGTAACTTCTTTTAAAAAAAAAAAATTCCCTCTCAAAACTATATTAGAATGAACAATTAAATTGTTGTCGATCAACAAAATTGTAAGAATAAAAAAACAGGTTAATCTTATTTTTTAAAATCGGATACTCTAATTTTTTTTTCAGTAAACAATAAATTAATTTATATAATAAAATGTTAACTTAAAAATACTGGAATGTATTACATGCTTCATCATTAAATAACACTAATTGTAGATTAATATGTATTGAAAATAGATAAGTATGCTGCATTATATACCTTAAAATGATGCAATTTCATTTAATTTGTATTTAATACCTTAAAATGATGCAATTTCATTTAGGCGGGAAATTGATTGGCAAAAAAAACATTTTGCTATTATATAGAGTAAGATTAATTAATTAAATTCAATCTTTTAATGCAGTTTGACTTATGTGTATTATAGCTCAGTTGAGTGAGTCGCCATTTTAAATATATATATATATATATATATATATATTAATAATAACAACTTTTATATATTTTAATAATTATGAGGAGAAAGAATCATGCACAACATACCAAATATTCTGCCATATAATATTCTCATCACCTCCACTTTTCACGACCATGCCTTATAGCTTGTGATTTGAATTGACAATACACCATGCATATATTAGGCATATTCCATAATGTTAAGCTAAGGAAGGTGCCTCGATATTTCTTCAGCAGCCATATTGGTTGTACACTTTCGCATGGGGAGTAGTTTTCAAAACACCAATTAACCTAACTTGCAACTAGCTAGCCAGCTACCATACTGCATGTTATGTTCTTGAAAACAAAAGCTTTCCAACATGTGCAGCTTATTATTGGAAATTTAACACGACTCTTCAACGTATGATACGCATTCAAGAATGTGTACGTTCCAAATTAACAAAAAGTTGACGAAATGTGGATTGGTACGTATGATACTAATAATTCGTATCGCTTTCAATCACCCAAAGTATGTATGATTTATTGGTTGTCGTGGCTAGTGTCAGGACCACGTACAAGATACTTGTACTGCTCTCATACTATTTAATTTGGCCCTGTTTAGTAAAAAAATTGACATATAGGCTAATTTTGATTTATTTTACCACTATTAATGGTTTGATTTAGTTAAAGTATCAATATAAATGTTTGATTAATTAGTTTTTTGCAACTCCAAAAGGTTAAAATTCAAAAAGCTACTCCAAACAACTTTTTCAATTAGCTTTTTGAGAAAAGAAATTATACCAAACAGCTATCAGCTAATTTACCAAACACTTTTCTACAATCAGCTAATGTTATCAACTATTTATACCATCTAATTGACACAATCAGCTAACAGCCATTTTACCAACTAATGTTATCAACTATTTATTATTATGTCAAAAGTTATAACTAATAGCGAAAGTACAATTTTATTTTCTTATACTTGTATAGCAACCAACACCTTCGCCCAACAGTACCCGGTGTAAGTCAATACAGTATATATGTGCCGATGAGTATGTACTTCAAATTTTGTCTGTTATTTTATACATCTTATACTTAGGACAATACTATATGATGTCAAATTAAAAGATATGTTTAACCTAAAGTATAAGTATTTGTTAGTATAAATATCAAGTATAGCTAGATATATGGAGTTGTAAACACATTGAGTGGTCTTGCTGCATAATTGTCAATAATGCTGCATAGAAATATAATGGATAAACTCTACATTACATTATTAATACTGCAGTGTCCTTATCACATAGTTGATGAAATTTTGTGCGGATCTGACCCATCTTATTCATTATGATAAGGAGATTGCTAAGGTACCAAAATGGCAAAATTCCAAACTGGACACCAATGATCGATATGCTAGTCTACGAAGGATCATAAAGAGGTAAATTATCGGCTCAAACTAAGCTAAGAAGGTCAATAGGCCACCTTCACTAGGAGTCCAATTTGTAACCTTGTGGTCATTAAATTAACAACTTGACCAATTTAGTTGTGATTGTCCTTTTGATACATAGTTTATATGGGACTATCAATTGGTATACCATGGCCCAGGGTCCATTTTGCATTGTGGAGTGTGGACCCTAGTCCAAAAATTATGTGTATGTCGTTAATATATTATGTACATACAATTAACCATTTATTTGTCTGTTGTTACCATTTGATGTGTATGTACTTCCTTCAATTTATTTATAAGCATATAAACAATTAATTCCAGGTACAAAATATGTCATTTGCAAACACATAATCTGAAGATTATTTTGGACTAAAATTTTATTACAGAGACTCTGATCTCCTTTCCAAAAAAAAAAAAAAAAAAACTCTGATCCATGGTATAATTTGTCATGGGATTATACCATCCGGGGTCCCACTAGGTCATTATGCCTAGTTTGGCCAAGAAATCCATTTGTAGAAAGATGCTTACCAACACGACCGGTTTTGTGAGAGATTTGATTCAAATTTGTGATCTGTGGGTCACAAGTTATTCTTTTTGTAAACTTTTTGGCAAGAATTTGCATGCTGGGCATCACCTTCTGATCTGTTCTTATCAAAGCTTTTTGCAATATTTCTCTTTTGAAATCACTGGAATTGATGAGATATAAAAGCTAGCTTAGCACTGGAAAAGTGGAAATTATATATTGAGATCTAGTACATGCACTGAGAGCATGCTTATCTGTATACTTGTGTGCTTTATCAGACAGTACAGAGAGCTTTTGAGTACTATAGAACTTGTCTACCATAATTAAAGTTTTATACCAAAGATGAAACTCTTTGTGAGGTGTGAGTGACTGTGAAAAGTTCTGCAAATAATTCTTGTCTCAATGTTCAGAGAAACTGCATGTGCATATAGCCCACCTCTGTGGAGTTCCCATCATGTGGCATCAGTAAATGGAAGACTAGCAATAGATTGAACCCCACCCTAAAGGTCCCACCAGCCTCGATCCCTGAGTCTTAATGGATAATACCGACGATAAATTACAAGATGTGTTTTAACTGTTTACAAGATTTTTTTAAAAATACTTGTATATTGGTACGTACAGGGTCAATTTTTTTTTATTTACGGGAAAGCTAAGCACGCAGCTGCTATCCGAATGTGAACTCTGAGTGAAGCCCGCCTTGCAACTCTATCTAGTAAAGGACTATCAAGGAGATAAACTAACCTAGGTTCAATTCCACATAGCTGATCGGCTCAAACTAAGAAGACCAATAGACAGCTTCGTGGGGAATTGGACTTGGAACTTTATAATCACCAAGCCAACCGTACTTCCGACCAACTTGGCTGAGGATGTCCCAATAGGACTAATTCTATATCAGTATATCACTTTGGATAAGAATCGAGCCCAACACTCTGCAACTGTGAACAAATCAATCAGTTGAATTATATCCAAAACGAAGAAGAATAGAATAGTTATTAGCTGATGAAAGGTATGTGTTTAGTCTCTTGTAACCAGCCAATTAGGACAAGTTTAATTAATTAATGTCAAGTGTTTTGTCTCTAACCACCAAATTTGAATTATTTTGTGTCATGTGTGATGAGACTGTGGGTGGAGTGTGTGGAAACTCTTGACATATCCCAGCTAGGCCAATAATAGCACAATTGGACAGATGAGACATATTTCATCATCTAAGTCTAACACTCTAACCTCAGCACATAGAATAGGACACTCCACTAAAAGTTAAGTGCCATCTTGGTTGATTGATTCATAATGTATTTATTCAATGTTTAAATCGTGGGCCAAAAATAATTTCCAAGAACATGGTTGGAACTGCACATGAATATTAAATACATTATATTATACATGCATGCATACCAAATTATCAAAAGAAATTCCAATAACAAGTGGAATGAATACAAAGGGGTCAAAGAAAGCACACTCTTAGAGTCTTGGGGTTCAAGTAGTTATTATAATTTGATAATAAGTTATGTCATTTTAAAAAAATTGAATTTAATTAATTCTATCTATATGCACGTAGAAGAATATGATATGTATATATAAATATTCTCTCTTTCACTATCAATTAAGTTCGATTTTATGTTTTCAATATGAGATGTCAATAATATTAATGGGCTATGAATTGTCTGATCTCGATATTGAATTGACCAAATTAAATAAAATAATCTAAAGTATTCGTTGGACTTGCAAGCACAACTTTAATTTGAGCCATGGAATTGGCAACTTGGGAAGGTCGGCCCATGGCGATGCACAAATGATAGAGTTCTAATCTTAATGAGTTTGGCAAAGTTTTAATTAGGGTATAATATTAGCTATATTATGAGACAATATTCCAATTGGAATGTAATTAGACATGATCTATCGACGAAACCCTAACCTATAAGTCATGTCGTCTCATAGGCAATATTAACCTTAAGTCTAATGAATAAATGTGAAAGCTATATAATCACATACGTACATCTATCATAAATGGTATCTCACTAATCATGTTACTAGTGGAACAATAGAATTTTACAGAATTTTTACCTACCACTTAGATTCTCGATCTCCTACATTTTTATAGTATGAACAAGATAAACATAAAAACTTATGTGTTACCATTATAGACATGTATTAAGTTATAAATTAAATCAAACTAAATATATATACCCAATATTATTTCTTCTATTTTATAGCAACAAACTCGTGTTGTCTCGCATTATCCCCAAGCTCTCAATTCTTTTTAATTTAATATTATTAATATTAACATTTCGTTTTGTGTTGGATCGAAATAATTAACATATACAAATTAAAGTAGGATTAGATCGAAATCCATCATCCAATCCAAAAACAAATACTTATTATCGTCAAAGAATAAACCTAACTCCATTAAAGCTCGATTGGATATAGTTAAGTGGTGGGCAGAAAAGATTGGCAAACCTTATACCATAAACTATGTGTCTTATGTTATGAGTTTTTTTTATCTTGTTTTATGAAATTTTATACTTTATTAAGAGTATGAAATCTATACCTGAAACAAATTAGTAATTATGTCTTATGTTATGAATTTCTGTGTCTTGTGTTGTGAAATTCTGTGCATATGAGCATAATTTATATACCTAAATCATATTTGAAAAATAAGTAAATATATAACATGTGTATGTGTCTTATATTATAAAATTTTGTACCTTACGAGTATGAATTCTATATCTTGTTGTTTTAATTCAGGATTATAATATTATGTGGACCCTAATCCACCATATAAATTGCCATAGACCGGGATGCATAACAGTCTGCCCATCTTCCCGTGCGCTGTCTGTTGTTACTTTACGGTTTTGCTTCAATAATAAATGATATACTCCGTAATAATTAATTTGAATTCGCGTATTATCCGTGTGCTCTAACTTTCCTGCGTGCTACCTACCACCCAATTATTAATTTCATGATACTTGTATCTCATTAGTTAAGATTTTAAAGTTGAGAGATTTAATTGGTCAAAATAATAGTTAAAGATCAAATTGATAATTTTTCTGTAATTATGGTAGGGGAAAATAAATTATTTATGATATTTATTTTAGAAAGTTTGGCAATATTTTGAGAAATACAAGCAAAAATGTGGGTGTAAGGATCGATTTGATATTATATTTTAATGATATATAAAATCAAAACGATAACAGGTAGCTAGCTACTTTATTGTCATCTTATTATCACATGATTAATTTTGTTCTGTTATTTTAGTAAATTTTACTCCTATTTCCTGCTGTATTTTCAATAGTTTGATCATTTTGTTGTTAGTGTTAATGGTTTATCTAAATATATTTATTTTGTCTAATTATTTCATACTATCATTTTAACCCACCACTTCTAAATCTAAATATATAAAAATGAAAAAAAAAAAAAAAAAAAAAAAAAAAAGGTTCTCTTACGAGTTCAACCGACTACAATTTTTTGTACCTCTCAAAGATGAAATTACTTTTCACTGTTTATATATTTATAAATTATAATGTGGCATATTAAAATGACTACATTGAATGGTCAGATTTTTATTTGTATTTAAAAAAAAAAAACTTGTTTATATTAAAAACTTAAGGCCATAGGAGTGAAATTGACTAAAAACTAAGATAGGGCAAAATCGAACCTTTAATGATAATAGTTTATTATTTGCTTTTCTTTTATTTTGGTCTCATAATATTGTATATATCTTACATTTGGTCATTAACTACCAATTTTTCATATCTGATGCATAACTAGCAAATTCCTTCCGGTTCATACAACATTTGTTTTTTTCAATCAATTACTCGATCAACTTTTTTTTTTTTTTTTTTTTGTATATATGATGGCTGTGTAAGTTATTTGAATTTAAGAACCATCTAAACAACACTATAGAATATAGTAATTTTGGGGTTAATGTTGATGAAAATCTAACAATATTTGTGAGAAAGTTGGTCAAAACGACCAAATATAACAAGAATTTGATAACCATATACCAAATGTGAAAAAAAAAAAAATGGCAATCAATGACTAAATTTGAAAGAAGTATAATAGTCAAACTGTTAAAGGGACTCAAAGTGGGGAAAAGAAAAAACATCCAATGATAAATATTGCTAAATTAATATTTTAGATGTGACGGTAAATAATTTTTAGTAAAGTAATTTCAGTATTGCTATGTTCAGAGTACAAAGTATTGAGTGCGGTCGTTATATTGTGCACCGCGTGCATAATTGATTATGTATCGTGTGTCAAAACGGTTCCGTTTCTGCAGTTATAACGGAGTGATACTACAGTGTGTCTAAACCGACACTGTCTCACGTATTATTTTTATATTATCAAATGAAACTGCAGTTATACAAAATGATACTGTAGTTGTGGTGAAATGAAACTACAGTATATATAAAATGAAACTGAATAACATTTCACATATTTAAGTGTATACTGTACAATGAAGCTGTAATTATATTGAAATGATCATGTAGTTGTGTTTTAATGAAATTATAGTGTATATAAAATAAAATTTACTAACTTTTTCACATATTTGAGTGTATAAATATTGAATGAAACTGTAGTTATATCGAAATGAAATTGTAATTTGTGTCGAACTGAAATTACAGTGTATACAAAATGAAACTGAAGAACGGAGTTATTTGTTGTGAAGATTCTGTTTCTTTTCATTAAACAAAACGACGTCGTTTTGATGCGCGGTGCATGATATAATTTGCTTATTGAGTGTGCCCCCTTGTTATTACATGGGCTAAGATTTTATACTATACATTGGTAGCGGCACAACAGTCTCCTAAAAACTACAACGTCTTCCTAGTAATTGAGACACTCTCAGCTCATCCATAAGTGCACGCCCTGGCCCTCCATAACTCATGCTTTTTTATGAGGCGGTGCTCTTAATAAGTGCGTGGCTCTTGCAACCGTTCCATCTACTCTCTCTAACAGTTACTGTTTGACTGTCTTTATTGCTTTGACGACTTAGACCAAGAGCGTCGGGTCAGGTCCGATTCCTGGTCCAATTATTCTGTCAATATGATTTTTTATGGTGTCATACAACATTTTTGTCATATTTTAAAAAGAAATTTAAAAAAATCAAATGGTTATATACTTATAACCCTTATTTGTTTTTTGAAAATATTTATTTATTTATGACAGAATAAAAAATAGCTATTTTTAGGGCGTAGGATACAGTGCCAAGTTCGTATGAAAATACTTTTCTTGGCATATTTTCTAAGCTGTTGTACCTAAATTATATGCCAATGATTGACAATGATGAAATATTGCAAATTTGCAATAATTCATGTGAACATGTGATATATGTACATAGACATGTAGTAATATTCTTCTTAAAATTTTATTATTATTTTAAACCTATTTTTTATCAGGTGAAAAAAAAATTAAAATTAAACTAAATTAATGTTAACTATTGTATACGAACGGGGTTTACTTAGTGCACACATTTTGAGATAGTGACTGCGAATTTTTACCGTCATCCAAAAAACCTAAACTAATTTTCATTTTCAACTCCCATAAAATTCTATAAGTAGGCACATAATGCTCTTTTTCGTGTGCTTTTAAAGTTTCTAAAATGCACTTCTAGAACTTTTGAGTTACACTTTTAGAATTAATATGACTTTTATAATTTCTTATAAGCACTTCTAATAATCGTAATGTACACTTTTGTCATTATTAGAGTACATTTTGTGTTTAAATCCTACACTTTATAAATTAAAGTTTTTATTTTGCACTTGCATATACACTTCCAAATATGCACTTTTAAACTATTTCTTACTGCACCTTTAACTTTTAACTTGTCCATTTTCAGTTTTTCACCCTTAGCTTCTAACTATGCACTTTAAAATATTTTATAATGCGTTTTTTTTATGGTGCTTTTATGCACTTTTACAGCTTCAATTGTATACTTTTAGGGTCCGTTTGGAAACCAGGAAAATGACTTCTGGAAAATGTTTTCTGGAAAATGAGTCATTTTCCGGAAAACATTTTCCTTTCCGGTGTTTGGTTGCATTCTGGAAAACTGTTTTTGTGTGTTTGGTTCATTTTCTGGAAAATGAGTAGAATTGTATAATTAAACATTTTAATTATTTTATTTAGAATATTACAACATGTATAATAATATATAATAATATAATATTAATTTTAAATATAATAAAAAATAGCTAAGTTTTTCAACAAAAAAAAAACTAATAATATATCAAAAATATTATGGTGGTGGTGGTGGTGTAGTGGTAGTGGTGTTATTCGTTATATAATAATAATAATAATAATAATAATAATAATAATAATAATAATAATAATAATAATAATAATTGGTGGTGGTGTGATGGTGGTGGTAGTATGACGATGGTGTGGTGGTGGTGGTGGTGGCGGCGACGGTGGTATGGTGGTGGCGGCGACGGCGGTGGTATGGTGGTAGTGGTGGCGGCGTCGGTGGTTGCGGTGGTATGGTGGTGGTAGTGGTGGTGGTGGTTGCGGTGGTATGGTGGTGGTGGTGGCGGTGACGGCGGTGGTGTGGTGGTGGTGGCGGTGGTATGGTGGTGGTGGCGGTGGCGGCGGTGGTGTGGTAGTGGTGGCGGTGGTATGGTGGTGGTGGCGGCGGCGGTGGTATGACGGTAGTGGTGGCGGCGACGGTGGTTGCGGTGGTATGGTGGTGGTGGCGGCGGCGGTGGTTGCGGTGGTATGGTAGTGGTGGTGGCGGTGGTGGCGGTGGCGGTGGTGTGGTGGTGGCGGCGGTGGTATGGTGGTGGTGGCGGCGGCGGTGGTATGACGGTAGTGGTGGCGGCGACGGTGGTTGCGGTGGTATGGTGGTGGTGGCGGCGGCGGTGGGTGCGATGGTATGGTGGTGGTGGGGGCGGTGGTATGGTGGTGATGGCGGCGACGGTGGTTGCGGTGGTATGGTGGTAGTGGCGGCGACGGTAGTGGTGGCGACGGTGGTTGCGGTGGTATGGTGGTAGTGGCGGCGACGGTAGTGGTGGCGACGGTGGTTGCGGTGGTATGGTGGTAGTGGTGGCGGCGGCGGTGGTGTGATGGTGGTGGTGTGACAACGGTGGTATGGTGGTGGTGGTGGCGGTGGTATGGTGGAGATGGCGGCGACGGTGGTATGTTGGTAGTGGTGGTGGTGGTGGTATGGTGTTGATGATGTTGGTGTAAAAGTTGGAAAATGACTTCCCCCAAAAAAAAAGGGGAAGTCATTTTCCATAAAATTGCCTTCCTTTTCCATTGACTTCCACCCCATTTTCCTTTGACCAGTCATTTTCCAATGTAACCAAACACCAAAACCCCGGAAAATGACTTCCAGAAGTCATTTTCCGGGTTTCCAAACACACCCTTATATTATACACTTTTATACTTCCAAATGTATACTTTCAAATGTGCACTTTTAGTGTTCTGTCGTAAACTTTAATTAAAACAAAAACATAGCTTTGAATATAAACTTAGGAATTGAAACTGCTAAATCATAAAGAAAATCAACGAAAACACTATGAAGCGTTGTATTAGGTGATCTGAAATGGATGGTCAAGTGGATATATAAAACACAACTATAATATTCAAATGTCACGAATTAGATTCTTACCAATATATTCTTGATCAAACTCATTACACAAAGTCTTTTTAATATAGTTTTTATCCAATATACATCTTCAGGTCTATCTTGTCCATGTTCATGTATGTATATATATATATATATATATATATATATATATATATATATATATATATATATATATATATATATATATATATATATATATATGCTGCTGTATTTAATTTAGCTAATTTGCGGTGTGCTCAGACTTGTCAACCAGGCATTATCAGAATAGCTGTATTTATTAGAAAACAGGGATTAGTTTATATACCCAGGATTGACAATTCCTGGGCTCCTTGATTAACTCCAATTAGACAGCTGCCTGCATGCATGCCCAAAGTACACACTGGAATGCACCGGAAATTCATCAGAACCATTGTATATATCCATCAACTTTTTAGCTTTATTTCTTAGCTTTTAGATCTCCAGATTTGAAGTCGTTTGAATGTGTTGCATGGATTCGATCAGGTGAATTCTGCTGATCTGATATCCCAGCAAAGGAATCAAGAAATTCTTAATTGAAATTAATTTCCTGTTCAGATATTATATATTATGGGTCTACTTATGCAGCATCTTCTTTAAATTTAATTTAATTTTTTTAAAATATGGTTTGTACAATAATTGACTAAAATTTCACATAAGATCCGGCTGAGGATGATATGGTGCAATGAATATCACATAAGAATTGAATTTGAAGGGAATATATTATGTTAATCAATTTCATTACCTTCTCTAATACATTAGTATCTCCTCGTAATGATTAGAAATGATTAAGAAGCTAGATAAACCAACCGATTATACATGCAGCCGCCCTAACCACCATGCATATATATAGTGATTAGTGCATATTAGATATGATGCCCGGTCTAATATCAATAATAATGGATGTATGTGGAGATGATAGGACTTAATTAAATTCTTAGCAAAAATTTAAATTATAATAACAGGCTCATGTAGTCATGTGTATGGTTAGTCTAGATGACACATATGTAGATGGTGAGAATCATAATCTTTAGATTATTGAGTTTTTTTTTTTTTTTTTTTTTTTTTTTTTTTTTTTGATGAGCAAAATTTATAGTTACTATCTGAAAGTGTATATTAGGTGAATTTCGTCTTATTACCCTGATCAGTAAAGGATTGTAAAGTGATAGGTTACTCTTAAACACTATTGTTGGTGAGACTCGATCCCAGTTATTGTTCTCAAACTTGATTTATGTGGCTAACTGAACAGTCTATACAGATAAGTTTGTAAATATTCCCAAAAGGTTGAATCCCCAACCCCGACCCAACAGAGTATCTGGGGGATGTAAATCATGGTAACTCAATCGAACCACAGAGCGACCTTTGCTTACTATGCACAAGGAACTCCTCTCATTTTGAGAGATTATTGCTCTCACACTATCATGAGTGGGACTCAATCTCTGATCATTCTTCCTAAACTTTACCTTTATGATCAGTTTGTAATTGTTACTCGAATGTATGCTTTCATTGATGTTGAGGCCAATTAAGCTCCATCATACGTTCACACTTTTTGATTTTGATGACTTTTTATAATTAAATATACTATCTATATGCTGTAGACAAAAATAATAATTGTCATGTTTCCACACGCATTATTAAATATTATGGTGGATAATATAAAAGAATTAAAAAGTAAAAACCATTATATTGTTGTGTTTAATTCAAATGCAAACTTTTGTTATTTATCCATTATTTTAAGTCAATATTTTGTAAGTTTTTAATATATTTACATTTTATACGAATTCAAAATCACTAGACATACGGCTATGCGCTTTCTAATAGGGGAATTTTCCCTCCTCTATAAACAAATTATTAGTTGATTGTTAGGCAAGATGCCACTCATGATAGGCCTTTTGGTGCATGGAAACTATTAGTAGAGTATGTATTTTCTTATGTTAAATGTGTTTCTTTTTACTTGTGGAATGTGAATGAGATAATGTGATCGGATTGTTTATGTAACTAGAGGTTTTGAATTTGAGTCATGAAAATATAATTACTACTCACCGCACAAACATAATTAGTTTCAATGTGTAAATACTAGAGTTATATAATTTATCTTGACATGAAAAACTTATGGTCAAATAAAAAAAAATGTTCTTTGAAAATTTAAGAAAATTGTTCTAAGTTGAAATATTTAGAATTGCTTTCGTAATTTAAAAATTTTAAAAAACAAGTGCCATGGTGGTCTAATAAAAAAGAAAAAAGTCAGAAACATAAATTCTTAATTCTTACTTCGACCTCTATATATACCCCACCTATGATATGTAAGTTTTGATGCATGAAAATTGTATGAACAATGATGAATATATTGGATATGGATCCGGAGCAAGGTCGGTGGAGCAGAGCAAAATGAGTTCGTTTGGACTCGGGGCCTTAGGCCGGAGCCTCATGTTGGACCATACCCCTAGTCGCTTAGGCCTGGCGACAGGCTTGACCTAGGCCTTGGCCTGGGCCTCGACTTGGGCCCCGGCCCAAACCCTCGGTTGACGGCCCAAGTAGTTGTAACTAACTCCTCCGTTTTATGGGGACGGTTAGGGAAATTTTGAGTATAAATATTAATCTAATCATCTTGTTAAGATATCATCATCTTTATTGTCCAATCACATATTCACTTGTAATCATCTTACAACATTTCTTATTACAAGATTTGTTCCCGTGACATATGTTTATTGTCTTTTCGTATCATTGTTCATTTACTTGCCTTATTCTTTAATTACCGTGTTTGTTAATTTAGACCCTTCCGAATTAATTAAATCCATCTACTTTCACATTTCAAATATGTGTTTCCTCTAAAAACTTATGAAACTATATCGAGTACGTTGAAATAATTAGAGTCATTTTCATTGTTTAAAAAAAAAATACATTTCATGGTCTAATTATAAAAAAATAAAGTAAAATATTTAATAATATTTTAATATTAAACATAAATTTTCATACCTTGCACATACAAAATGCTCAGTGTATATATACACTTATTAGTAGGACTTTGTTACACCAAGAATTTGGATGTTATGATTATTTTATGAAGGAAATTTCTTGAATCAACTAAGAGTAAAGAGTAATATATATAACAGAAACTCTTGAATAGTCAATCAAACTTTATTCACATTGATGATATTGTATTCATGATTAAATTTTAAAAGATTATTTAAAAAATAAAAATAAAAACCTAATTACCTAACGAATACAAAAGTTTAAAAACCCTTTTTAAATTCTACGGAATAATAAATACTCTTTCCAAGCTTCCCTCTTTCTCTCACTACGAAGCTTCGCGGAAGCCCGCTATGGCTACCTCCGCAACGCGCTTCTTCCATTTAATCCTCTGTTATTCCTCTCTCATTCCACCCAGCCCCAAACCGTTCCTATCTCTGGCTTCCTTTCTCTTCTTCTCTCCTCTCCATCCGCCATGAAGCTCTTCATCGCCATCCCTAACCCCAAGAAGCTTTTCAAGTCCAGGAAGTCCCGTTCCGTTTCCAGATCCGATGATCCGTCGTCGTTCAGCTCCGGAACGACGTCGTCTTCAGCGTCCGATTCGTGTGACTTGGTTAACGGCTTTAAGAAGAAGAACGGTTTGTCGACGCCCACCAGCGTGCTCCCGGCGTTGTCCAGCGAGATCTCCCCCGACGAGTGGTCGGAGATTTCCTCCGAGGTTTACGCGGAGCTGGTGCAGGCGTTCAAGCTGATAGACAGGGACGACGACGGGAAGATTAAGAGCGAGGAGCTGGAGGCTCTGCTGAGCCGGGTGGGAGCCGAGCCGCCCAGCGAGGAGGAGCTGAGAATGATGCTGAGCGAGGTGGACAGGGACGGCGACGGCTGCATCAGCCTCGAGGAGTTCAGCGCGCTCAGCTCGGCTTTCGCGCCGCCGTCCTGCGACTCCGAGATGAGAGCCGCATTCGACTTCTTCGACACGGATCACGACGGGAAGATCACGGCGGAGGAGTTGTTCAGCGTGTTTAAAACCATCGGGGACTCCCGGTGCACGCTAGAGGACTGCCGGCGCATGATAAGAGGGGTGGATAGGAACGGGGACGGGTTCGTGTGCTTCGAGGACTTCAGCCGTATGATGGAGCAGCAGAGATGATGATTGGTGCCGCATATTAATTTCTTCTGCTGTTCTTGATTTGGGTGAAAGAATAACTCCTCTTTTCATTTTTTTCTTCCTTTTAATCCTTTTGGGGGAACACATGGGAGTGTTATATGGGTCGGATCGGATTTTGAGAATGATAAATATGGATCGAATCGGTGAACGGCTTGGATTTGATCCTTCTATAAGTTGTACCAAAGCTGCCGTACATATATTGTGACAATGATGAGAATGAAATCCAACCTTGGTTTACCACTCAACTGAGAAATAGTCTTTTTTTTTTTTTTTTTTTTCATTTTGCTGTTGGGATCTACTATTAAAATCCAAACTCCCACGGTCTCATTTTACGTGGTTCAGTTAAAGATGCTTGACTAAAGTTATTTCATTAATTTAATCATAAGCTGAATCAATTATAAATAGGATCGTTGGAACGATATACCATTCTTTATATTATAGTCGGACATAGAAACAACTTTCCTAGCAATGTTATAAAGAAGCTGAATTCATTAGATGGATTTAACGCTTCTTTAATACCATTGAAAAATTGATCAAACGTAGGCAAAACTAACTTTGGTTGAAAAGTCTTCTATCTATCGTTCATTGACAATAATCTATCGAGCTGAGATGCAGATGCTCTTTTACATTGTCATCTTTGTCACCCAAGATGAAATTCACTCCATGACCAACTTATATGTTCTACAAGAAAAGAACTCGCCAAAAGAAACGATAGGGAAAACAAACTCGTCACACAAACGAGAGAAAAACACATAAAAAAGCAGAACACAAAAGATAAGAGAAGCAGACTCTTGAAATTTATTTCACGGATCCATGGGAATCAAACCACATCTTTATCCGAATCTGGCAAAATTCTGAAGTTATTTTTAATCTATTTTTTTTATAATATTAAGTTTAGTATTAGTATATAAAATTTATATATTTAGAAATTACACTAAAATATTATTGAATAGAAAAATCAAATTTAAAAATAAATAAAAAATATTAAAAAAATAAATAAAGAAGAAAGAGTTAATTTGACTAATGAATAGTAAGTAGGACAAATAAATTGAGACAGGGTGAGTATTTTTTATAAGTAATTTTATGAATTTATTAAAAGAAAAAAAAAAACAAAAATTCAAGTTGGCATTCAAATGAGTAATTCGAGCATCAAACTGACTCGATTGTATTTTTCTACAAGTTTAGGTGTTTACTTTGAACATGTTTTAGTTCAATTACTTCGTTATATTTTCTTTCAAAATGGCAAGAGTTTCTTTGGCCTTTAGCTCCCAGAATTATGTTCTTTTTGTTGGATTTCAGCGCTACACTATTTATTCCCCCACGATTTAGTTGTCATGTTTATTTTCCAGTGACTATCTAGTTGTCATATATCTTACTTAAAATCAATTGATGATAAATATGTAGACATTAATCATTTAACCACATCTCTCAATGATAAATAAGCCACAACGTCAGATAGGAGCTAAACTCGACCAGCTCGGCCGACGCCCAACACTTTTACTTAGCTATTTTCCGTGGTACACATAAGAGGTAAATCCGTAGCTACAAATCTCACTAGACAAGCTCAATTGAAAAAATGTTGAGAATAATTAAATCACTGACATTTTAATATAAAAATCATATTTTATTCACTTGACCATTTATTTTGGACTACCAAGCACCCACTACTCTCATTTTTTTTATTTTTTGAGTACTATTGCGTCTCAATTAAAATAATAGTATATACACGTTTGCAGTGTACATAATATATATACATTTCTAAAATAGAAATTTTCCTCATTAATAGTCGACACTACTCGTGAGTCGAGCCAACCAATTGACACGGAAACGACAAGATCAGAGTTCTAACGTTAACATTATTTTTTGGATTCTGCTGCATTGATCTCATAAAATTTTAAATTGTTCACCTTTTGTTTTTATTACATTTTATTTTATAAATTTTCATTGTTATTTTACTCCATAAAATAAATGTCATAAATAATTTTATTTTATTTTCATTGTCTAGCTCTCTAATAAAAATACTATTCACAAACAAAAAATTATGCATTTTAAGATGAAAATATTAACGACTTATTTTCCTAAAAGGTTGAATCTCCAACCCCAATGACCTCTATCTCGGCCAGACAGAACATTTGGGAAGATGTAAATCACAGTGACTCAATGACTCAGCAAACATGACTAAATGTTGGTGCGAACAAAGAATCTGTCCACTTTATGTATAACAACTTGCCATTAGAATGATATGTTATGGGTAATTAATTAAAGCAACATGTTTTTTCAAAAAAATTAAAGCAACATGTTATTTCCATACTAAAATCATTGCTAATGTTTATTTTCTAATATATCATTATTAAAAGTTTTAAAAATAGTTTTTGTTTTTATTTGCTAATTGAGTAATTGTGTATCAATTCACTTGTCACAATTTAATTACAACAGGAAAATTTTAAATTCACAACCACTAAAAAGTGATAAAAAGCTTAAGTTTTATGTCAGAAATACTATTTTTGACTAACTTAATAATCACTTTGGAGATTATCTAAAAAAAAAAAAAAATCACTTTGGAGATTCATAAAGATCTTTCTTAATATTATTAACCACTAGTTTAAGTGGTCGATAACACCAAACACTAACAAAGATAGTAAAAAATTTGAACAATTAAGTTGCTAGATTGTTTACCAGGACTATGTGGTCTAATGGTACCCGGGTATGACTTTCATTTGCAAAATTATGAGATTGAGCCTCAGTGGTTCTTTGTGTTAAGTATATGAACAGATACTACAATGTAATAAAACTATTAACTTTTAAAAAAAGTTGCTAGATTGTTCTCGAATTTCTGACCATGGGTGGTTAGAAAATGACAAAAAATTTAACCATGAGTGGTAAAATTGCTAAAAAATTAGCGAGGGTGATGAAAATTAGGCTTACTATTAGGGCTATTTATCTTTGATTATTTATTAAAGGTGATTGAAATTTGTGATGATTTTCCAACCACTTTTAAAGGTGGTCAGAAAAATTAAAAGTTTCACAAAATTTCATTTAGTTTTCAGTTGGTCATAAAAGTTAATCGAAAATAGGTGATTTTTATAAAATTAATCCATGTAATAATTAAACGTTTTGACAAAATTGCCACGTGGGTAAGATTTTCTTAAAATATACTCATTTCATCCAGATTACTATTCCCTACAATAATCTCAGCAAGAAACACGCTGATAATACTTTGACCCAACTCACAAATCGAGATGTTTTTAGTTTTGACTAAAAATTATAATCGGATTAGTTAAATAAAACTAAGAAAAGTTCAATTTATTAATCTGTTTGCAATTATTTATTGCGTTAATTTTCCGACGGTGGCCATTGTACGCTGGTACAATTATATATTGCATTAAATTTTCCTTAATAAAAATAAATACCAAAAACTTGTGTGGAGATCCGTGAGACGGGTCGAGTCAAGATAAAATGTAATACTTATACGTACTAGCAAATGTAAAACTAAATAATGAATAAAATGTTTATTACTTATATGAGAAAATATAATACTTTTGAAAAAAAATGTAATACTTTTACAATTGAGTTAATTTTCAAAATGGTCCTCCGACTTTGACTTTTTTCAAATTGACCTCTTGACTTTTAATTTTTTCAAAATGGTCCTCAGCCTTTTGAATTTTAAGCCAAAATGATCATCCATTAGTTTTGGCGTTAAAGTTGGTGTTAAAATGAAGGGTAAAATTAGAAATTTAAGTTTTGTACTCTAATTTAAAGCAATCTGTGATTCCTTTCAGCAGTCTGCGCACATATGACTTCAAATTAGGTTTTTGCTCTCATAAATCTGCAATCAAAATGTGGGATAATCAACTAGAAGGCCAAATTAGTTCATCTTCAACTTCATCCACAAACTTCTCAAGACAAATATTTCTGGCCTTCTAGTTGATTATCCTACATTTTGATTGTATATTTAAGAAAGGAAAAAACCTGATTTGAAGAAATATGTGCGCAGGTTGCTAAAAGGAATTACATATTATTTTAAATTGGAGTGCAAAACCTAAATTTCCAGTTTTACCCTTCATTTTAACACCAACTTAACGCCAAAGCTAACAGAGGACCATTTTGACTTAAAATTCAAAAGTCGAAGGACAACTTTGCGGAAATTAAAAGTCAAATGGCCAATTTGAAAAAATGCCATAGTCGAATGACCATTTGAGAATTAACTCTTTACAATTTGATATAAAAGTATTACATTTTTTTTTTTTATAAAAGCATCATTACTTTAGTTAAAATTATCTCGTAAAATATATAATAATTTTTAGTTAAAATATAATATTTTTTTCATGCATGAATCCGAGAAGGGTTGGAGTATGTGTACATGCAGTACGTAGAACATGGAATAGATACATGCATGCATGCGCCTGTTGTAAGAGGTTAAGAAGCTCATTCAGTGTACATAAATTTACTATCTCTAAATTGAACAAGATTAGATGCGATTGAACAGTGGGTATAGTATATATTAATTATTTTTTGTCCATTTGTTTATTTATTACCACATATATATTTGTTTACACAATGGAAAGTCATGTGAATTCGCTGAATTGGTCGGTTTAGGGTGTGAAGTGAGTAACTTTTGTACATTTTGTCCATGACCCCATTGGACTAGTAGAATATGAAAATGAAAGCAAGCTCATGCATGTGGACACATTAGACAATAACAACTTCTTTTTTTTTTTTTAATATTATTAAAAGTTAATATTGATTAGAGAAACTTCAATTCAATCATTTTGTAACAAATGTCCATTGGTATTATAAAAGTGGTTAAAACCAACGGCAACACTACTCCATGCGCTTGTGACCTTAGGAATGACGGGCACGTCAGTACTGACTTAGCTCAATGGTTCAGTAGACAGTATTTGAGAGAAGAGAATAATGTTTGAATCTCGGTGTCGACAGTGTAGATATTATGCCTAAAGTGGGCAGATTCTTTGTGTACACCGACATTTGATCCTGTCTGCTGAGACACTGGGTCATTGAGTCAGCGTAATTTACATATTTCTAAATGCTCTGATGGGTCGGAGTGTGGGGACCTTGGGGTTGGAGATTCAATTTTTCGTTTGGTATGGTATTACCAACATGACATCATTTGTCTATATATATCTATAAGGTAGATTTTTTTTTAATTAATTAATTAATTAATATTGAAGGGATGTAAAGTCTTGTTTGGGACGCAGAAAGTTTCTCACAAGTTTTCCACATAGGTATATGGCCATATGGGGATAGAGTTTAGTTGAGGTGTGCAGTCACTTATCTGGAAATTTGTATATTATATCGTTTTCCGACATCATTTTTTCTTTGGAAGTAAATTTCCATGAAGCTTCATATGCTATATGATTCTATGTATTAAATGTGGACAAACGGCGGAAAGATACATGGCTGGACTTTTGTGTAAGTTGGATGGAAATGCAGATATATATATTGATGATTAAAGGTCAGCTTAATTGGGCAGTGTGTTTTTTGGACTCATGGGGAGCTGGCTAATCAATTGTCTGTTGTACTCGAAATTTCTTTGTCAGTATGACACTATGTCAACTCGCAATCACTATTTGTACACAAGATAAATATTAACTTTAATTGGTAAAGAATTGCAATGAGGTAAACCAATATTCATATGTTATTTATAATTGACCAATTTAATTAAATCAAGAAGACTCGTAGATAAGATAAGTTTTTTAACAAGATTAAGTTGGTCAGAATGTTGACTTGGTAACTATAAATTAAATTACAAGCTTGACTCTCAGTGAGAGCGGCTTATTGACCTTCTTAGTTTGAGCTTATTAGTTATGAGCAGTATAAATTGATTTACCTTATTGTGGTTCTTTATCAGCTAGGGTCTTAAAGTAGAGTTTACTCATTGCACACTCTCGGATAGTGGTTACAAGTTACCATCATCACTCAAAAGCTCTAATTCTGAGCAATTATATTATATCGTGAACTACTGACATATATGCTTATTTTTAGTATGCTACAAATTCATTTTTAATGTATTACCGAGAAATGAACATGTAGTACACTAAAAATGAATGTGTAGTATACTAAAAACAATAATGTATCAATGATATAACCTGCGAGTGAGGAGGACGACTGCCAAACTTAGTTGGCGGTTGTTATATAGTGGATCATGGTTCATAGTGCTATGTGGGCCATGTTATCAAATGAAACTATAGTAGAATTAAAATGATAGTTTAGTGTTGCTAAAATGAAACTAGTGTTTGTGAAAAATGAAACCAAAAAAACAGAGTTCATTCAACAACGTATTGTCAAATGAAACTGTAGTATAATTAAAATGATACTTTAATGTTGTTAAAATGAAACTAGTGTGTGGAAAATGAAACTAAAATTCAGAACCATACAATAACATATAGTGTCAAATGAACGTGGAGTGTAATTAAAACAATACTTTAGTATTATTAATTAAACTAGTGTGTGAGAAAAATGAAATAACAAAATAGAACTCATACAATAATGCATATTGTCAAGCTGTAGTATAATTAAAATGATACTTTGATATTTCTGTAATGAAACTAGTGAGTGTGAAAAATGAAACTGAAAAACAGAGTAACATTGTCAAATGAAGCTAAAGTATAATTAAAATGATACTTACTTTATGGACTATATTACGGTGATGGTCCATAGTAAAATATGCCCTTAGTTGGTGATTGGGCCTTGGACGTTTAATGGGCTTAGTGGGTCATTAGTCTGATTGATGTCCCTATAAGCAACCTAACTCTAAACCCAAACTGTGAAAGAGGTGGGCCGGGTTTGATTTCCCCTAGTATTCAGGGTTAATAAGCCCACTAGTAGGTTCCAGAGCCCAGACTTCACTCCGATCCTCCTCCGTTATTGTCCGGCCGGCGGCCAAATCTCTCCACTTTGCACTTTTGCCCTAGTATAGCCGCTACTGGAAGACTGGAACGGTGGTTCTTGCGTAAAACAAAAGGTGAACACAAGTAACTTCCCGGCGATATACGGAGATGTCGTCGTTTAAGAATGCTATTCCAAGGCGAGCTCACAAGGAGCGTTCTCAGCCGTAAGTGATTGTTCCTGATTTCAGAGCTCGGCTCAATGTATTATGCTCATTTGTTTTGAATGCGTTCCTTATATTCGAGCCTGATTGTGTTTCTTTTTACTGGCATTATGGCAGAGAATCGAGGAAGAAATTTGGACTTCTCGAGAAGAAAAAAGACTATGTTAAGCGCGCACAAGCTTACCACAAAAAGGAAGAAACCTTACGGGTAAGTTGATCTAAATTGCAGTTAAATTTGAGGATTGCTTTGCATGAAGGTCGAAGCTATTGGGTAGGTGATTAATTAATAGGTATAGATAGGGATGTTGAGGTTAGAATAATTGGACTTTAGAGGGCGCCTGAAACGTTATTGTTTGCAATCATTTGCTTGATACTCCTGTAAGCTAGAATGGAATTGCTGGAAATTGCCAACTCCTAAAAGGTTATATTCAAGTTATACTTGTTTTTGCATTACAGAAACTCAAGGAAAAGGCTGCTTTCCGGAATCCAGATGAATTTTACTTTGGGATGATTAAATCGAAAACTGTTGGTGGAGTGCATAGACCAGAGTAAGATATGTATCATTATTGTATATCATATTATTATCATTGATAAACTTGTATCTTATAGATACTAATACAATCCATCTTGTTCTACACTTTTGAAGGAGTGAAGCAAATAAATACACTCAAGAAGAGCTAATGTTGATGAAAACTCAAGACATAGGTTATATTCTGCAGAAACTTCAGACTGAGAAGAAGGTTCATGCCCTGTGCTTAATTTTCCTTTTGTATGAAGTACTCGAATGCTTGTGGATTGATGTAAAGCTCACTATCTCTCTCTCTTTTCTTTTGAAATCTTAATGCAGAAAACTGAAAAGCTTACTGCAATGTTACACTCTCTTGATAATCAGCCATCAAATAAACGTGTCTATTATGCTGAGGACAGGTTCACACTATGAGCTCTTTTATGCTCTTGATCTCTTTTACTGGAATTATCTTTTTCTTGATTGAAAAATGTACTGATATGAGTATATGACAACAATTGCATCTGATAGAATGTGAAGTAGTTATTTTGGTTCTTATTTTCCCATTGTATAACCACATCCATAGGTACTTAGTTGATTGAGCTATATAGAATTGAATGTAAATGCATATTTGGCATATTTGTGCAAGTAGAATAATGCCTGTGCTTAGTTGGAACTTTGAAACTCTTTTTATCTAGCACAACTTTTTCTTTCAACATGCCTATGAGAGTTCTCATTAGTAGTCTTAGAAGAAGATTTTAATTAAATGAATTGTCCCTCTACTCCTTTATAGACCAATTGCTACAACTTTTTTAAAGTTCTGCTGAAGCAATCAGAGGATAAAGGGAAAATGGAAGGAGTGCTTTTCATCTTGACCGCATTTTTGGGCTATATGCCGAGAACATACATTAACCAGAATTCAATATATTTTCTAATTGGTGTACTACAAGGTTATGACTTGAATGTGCATTGAGGGAGGCCTAAAAGGAGAAGTATAGAATCTATATAGCCGACCACAACTAGATTTGGGTTAATGTGTGGTTATGTATGGTTAGGCAATCTTCCTAGATTCAAAATGCATTAAGCAATTTGGTACTCATCATATTAAGTGGTAATGGTGTTTTAGATAGATTAGGGTGCAGTGTTTCCATTATTTTCCCCTTGTTATATTTCTTTTGTACTATGGAGTGCATTTGTTTGTTTGTTTGTTTGTTGGTTTGTTTGTTTTTTTTTTTTATAATAATTAAGAGCATTTATCCTTTTACTGTATACTGGGTGCTTTAATCAAGTTGCTTACCTGTCAACCTGTCCACTTACTTCTAGAGAGGAGGCTGAAGAGATCAAATCAAGAATATCTGAACATCGTAACATGCCAACGTCCGATGACTTGCCTGGCAGTATTAAAAGGTAAATATGCATTTCAATTTGATTTTGGAATGTTCATATCAATTATGCCTCGAGTATAGAAGTTCACCATTATCTGTAATAATGGCATATATCATTTAGCTTTCTTGTCATGTATGCAATTATGCATGTCTTGAACAAACTGTATATATGCTTTCTTTTGTGCATCCTAAATACTATCAGAAAAATTCACAACCGAAGATGCACTTTTATAGAATAAACTTATCCAAAAATAGTATGTAATATATACAAATATAAAGAGCAACGCATTTCCAATTGGATGAATTTTTAGCTTTGCTTAGCAGCAATCTCAATGCACAGACACTATCTTTAGACTGTTGCATGAATACTTGATGTATTCGATTCAGTTGGTTTGTCTGACAGAAAGTTAAGAAAAGAACAATGGAAAAGCGGGAGTTTTCTTGTTCTCATTTTCCTTGGGGAAGGTGGTTGGTTGATGTTTCATCATCCTTTCTCAATTTTTATGTTTTGGTATGCATTTCCTTGGGTTTTGGTTTCCAAAATTATTATGCCACTTGTAACTTATCTCGGTGTTACATATCTCCTTTCAGGAAAATAGCTTCTTCCTACAAAGAGCTTGAGGCAAGAAACAGCAGAGTGAAGACTCTAGAGAAACTATACATGGATATGGCCATGCAAAAAGAGTTACAGGTCCTTTTTTTATTTTTAAATTTTGTGGTTATATATTTATCTTTTCTGTTGGAATCGACACAACAATAGAAATTCTTTTGGATCACCAGAAAAAGGGGAGAAAGCGCAAACTTCGCGAGGATGAGATTGTAACCCCAAACACAAAACCAGTTTTCAAGTGGCGGCCAGAAAGGAAGCGATGAAATTTTATACACGTGAAGTTTCCAGTTTATCATCATCACTATAAACATCTTGCGGAGTTGCCATGTGATCAGAAGTTTTGTATGACAAGTATTGGAATCTATATAGATGTCATTTTGTAGGTTTTTCACATGTTAACTAGGCTCAACTGTACAAGAAATATTTGTGCTGGCTTGGCAATACTACATCTTTTGTTAGATTTTCTCTCTGTAATAGATGCTGGAAGCAAGTTCAGGTTTTGGATTGAAGGTTCCTTTTCCTTATACAAATGGTTTAATACATGAAATTATGGGGCTTCAATTCTTCATTTTCAAAATTTAATAATCGATAACAAATTATACTATAAAAATCTTATGATTTTTTAAAAAACATTGTTTAATTTTCAATTCTTATATTTCTAAAAAAAATTGTAATAATAACCTACTAAACCAGTGACCTAAGTCCGTTCCAGTTCGTCTTTTCTTTTTAGTGTTCTTCTACCTCAAACCTTTATTTTTATTCAGCGAAGTATCCACATTTACTCCCCACCCGTCACCTGAGATTCTGAGAACACAGAATCGTTACATTTCTATGCTCCAATTTTCCTCTATTCTCAATGCTTGTAAGAGCCTTCGAACTCTCAAGCAAGTCCATGCATCCTTAACCGTTTCATACGGCCGTAGTCTCAGTGCTGTTATTATTTCCAAGTTGACGCCTTTATATGTAAAGTTTGATGATATTCACAACTCTGTTTCGCTTCTCAGTTCTTTACAAAAGCCTTGTACATATCACTGGAACTGGTTGTTAAAGGCCTGTGTTGATTTGGGACTGGCTGAATCTGCGTTTTATGTTTACAATCAAATGAGAGAAAAGGGTGTCTTGCATGATAGTTATACGTTTCCAATAATAAACAGGGCCGTAGCGTTGAGTTTTGGTAATTATCGGTATGGGAAATTGATTCATTGTTTGGCTTTTAAAATGGGTTTTGATTTGGATGTTTATTTCTGCAATACATTGATTGAGAGTTATACAAAGAGTGGGGGGCTTGTTGACGCTTTTCAGGTGTTTGAAGAAATGCCTCAAAGAGATTTGGTTTCTTGGACTTCGATGATTTCTGGGTTTGTTTCTGAAGGTGATGGTGTTGAAGCATTTAGATTGTTCAGAGAGATGCAGAAAGAGATCCACCCCAATTCAGTGACGATAATAGTGGTTTTGAAATCTTGCTTAAGGTTTGTTGAATTTATACAGGTTCATTGTTGTGTTATAAAAAATGGACTCTTGATTGACCTGTCTATTAAGAATTCCGTTTTGAAGAATTATTCTAGTTTTTTTAGTGTCAATGAAGCAGACGCTCTTTTTGGTGAAATTGAGAGCCCAGATGTTGTTGCTTGGAACATTATGATTTCCTTGTATTCCTCTAGAGGAGAGATTGTGAGAATGATAGATTGTTTTCATAAAATGTTGGCTGAAGTGGAACCCAGCATTGAGACTTTAACTACAATGATTTCTGGGCTTGCAAATGGTGGGAATCTTTCCCAAGGTTGTGAAATACATTGTTTTTCTCTAAAAAGTGGACTCATGGATGGTATCTTGAAAAGTTCTTTGTTGAATTTTTATGCCAAGTGTTGTGAGTTGGAGAGATCAATTAAGTTATTCAATGAGATAACTTGCAAAAACTGTATAGTTTGGAGTGCTATGATGACTGGTTTCATAGAAAATGGGCATTTTGAAGAGGCTGTTGAATTATTTCTGAAAATTTTAGTTGCTGGAGACAAACCTGTTTATGAAAACCTAGAGAACCTTGTTATTGCTTATACTAGCATGGGTGCTTTGCAACTGGGCAAAGGAGTTCATGGATACCTTGTGCGGAATTTGTTTTATACATTTGATGGGGGCAATTCTCTAATGACCTCAATCTTGAACATGTATATAAAATGTGGAAACATCTCCACTGCAAGAACTTGTTTTGATAGAATGGTATCAAGAGATGTTATAATGTGGACATCAATGATAGATGGCTATGGAACCCATGGACTTGGTTCTGAAGCTCTGCGTTTGTTCCATGACATGGTAGAGGAAGGAACTAATCCGAATAGTATAACTTTTTTAAGTTTATTGTCTGCTTGTAGTCACTCTGGCCTTTTGACAGAAGGTTGTGAAATCCTTCACTCTATGAGAACAAGGTTCAATGTTGAACCTGATTTGAATCATTACACTTGCATTGCTGATCTACTGGGTCGGTCAGGCAAGGTCAAAGAGGCCTTAACCATGATATTGAAACTGATAGTTTTACCGGACAGCAAGATCTGGGGGGCTCTCCTTTCTGCTTCCCAAGTACATAACTATCAGAAAGTTGCAGAATATGCTTGTCGCAGACTCATGGAAATGGATCCTGATAATGCTGGTTACTACACTCTGTATAGCAATGTTCAAGCTAGTGCTGAAAGGTGGGATGAAGTTGAAGACATAAGAAGTGCTATGAAAGAGAAGTTTTTAGTAAAGAAGCCAGGGTGGAGCTGCATAGAAGCTGGAGGATTGCTCCATGGTTTTGTTTCAGGTGATAGATCACATCCTCAAATGGAGGAAATACATCAAGTGTTAACGTCTTTTAAGTAGAAAAATGTAAGTTTGATTCTTTGCTTGGTAAATAGATATTTTCCTTTTTTTTTCAGTGACAACTTAACACTTGATGATTTTTGCTGTTCTATGTTCTTTCTGTTGATAGCAGTATTGGTAAAGCTCATTTCCACCCAAATATATGTCTGTGTATGTATGTATGTGTGTGTAAAATATTAGGCCTCTTCTATTGAGACATATTTAGTAATCTTGTGTGGATACTATATCATTGTAAATTAAATATGTCCTATCCTCTTTGCATGGAAATGTCTGAAGTTTCTTCTTTCAATTTTTTTTTTTTTTTTTTAAAATAAAATTGTTTCCCCCATTATTTACAAATTTCCTTTTATTTGATTAACGCCCAGCTTGTCTATGAACAACCCTCATGAACATGGCTATCTGAGTATCTGGTATATGACATGACTATAATGGTGAATTATAGATTGACAATTGATGCTTGGTAAATGACATGACTATAATGGTTTGTGCAACAGTCATCCAATGGAGTTCTAGCATCTAGCATAAGCTCCACATATATGCTGCATCTCCTGGGTTTTCTTGTAACTATAGATCCACCATGCAGGCTGACATTCTATGATTAAGAGTCACTAGGTAATCATTATGAAATATTCTCATTAGACACAATCTATTGGCAAGACCAAGTTTGCCATTATTGGAGATTGATGAGTGTTGAAGAACCACTAGTTTTAACATGCTGCTGACTGCAGGTACTGATTATGAAAATCATCAGACACAATCTATTTGCAAGATCGAGTTTGCCGTTATTGGAGATTGATGGGTGTTGAAGAGAAACAAATGAGTAATATAATGGACATGAGTGCTTTCCTGGGTGGATTTGCAGTTTCTTTGAACACATGATCATCTAGGTGATGATTGTAGACTGTAGTTCCTATATGCATGAACAATACCCTGTCTGCCATTTATGACTATGAACCGATATGCACCTTTCATAAAAGGTATGCTGCTACCAATGTGTTGAAAAAGAGCTTTTTTTGCATTAATCTCATTCAGAAGTGCCTTTACAATTTTCTGATGGAATATAGGTGTGTGCCAATTTCAACATATCCATGGTCGCGTGAGCTTTTGAATTCCAACTATCTATATTCTCACTATAGAAATTGTGAAGAAGGTTGTTTGCTTGAACTCTTGAAGATCTCATAGTGGAGGCTGACATATTCGACGACTTCTGGTAAGCTTTGTTCTCTAAATGGATGTGGAAACTATCAATTGTCCAATTAGTGTTTTAAAGTGCATTATTCAAAAGCAAATCTTCCCATCCCCAGAACCAGTAAAGGTAAAATGACCATGGCATTGCCATTTATACAGGTTTAAAAAATCACAATTTGCACTCAGTTATTACAGAGAATGAAAATGAACAGATAAAGATTCTAAAATAGTACACATAATTGAGGTATAAATAAACTGAAATTTTCTTGCGAGGGGACTGATCAATTTTATATATGGTTATGTCCATGTAGAGTAACAGTGCCAGCTCTAAATTTATAACATATGATGTATCCACCCTGTTATGCAATTAACTTGTAGCCAAATTCTGATTTCATTGGCAAAAATTATTTCAGTTGCATGGCTCTAAGTTCTATATTTCAAGTTCTTTATCATAATGTTCATTCGGCAGCGTGAGGGCTTTCAAAACAAGTAGAAAAACAATATACCATTATCGGTTCAGCAGCTCGAAGTTGATCTCAATAAAATGTCAGGTCAGTCACATGACTCATCCTGTTAGTCAAGCATGGCTAATGTTAGCCTTTCTCTTGACAATGGTTGCAACATCAATATTATTATTCATGTTGATGATAGTTTTAGTTTCTTTACCTCTTTCCATAGAAACTGAAAAACTTTGCTTAATTAATAAGAACTATGTTTCATAAAACTTAACCAAAGTAATATCAATTTTATATAAACATTCAGCATGGATTTCCTCATGCAGGTACAAAATACAAAGTGATTATTAATGCTTGCATTCATGTCACATTATTCTAGCTGAAGGTGATAAAGCGTATGGATAAAAGTTTTGAAGTCCCAAATTACCCTCGGAGGGGTTGAATTGGGGTGTAAAATATTGTGCTTTATTGCCTAGGTGATTAAGTGCCTTTAGGTCAAGATTATAAAGTAATCTAGATAGGCAACAATAGACCAAAATGTAAAAGCAAGGATAGAAATTGGAATTCTCAAAGGCATAGTTCCCTATTGAGTTCAACAATCCATTATTTTTTAACTTAAGTCAAGTCTAGTCACCAATGCCATGCAACCATTTTGGGACAGAGGGAGTAACAAGGATATGAAGTGAAGAGAGTGATGGCTTGAATGGATGTCTTAGCTTCAGAATCAACAAAACTTGGTCAGAGGTCCAATTGTAGACTCCAGCTGCTTAACTCAATTATAAAGCATAGTTCTGACTGAGATTATAACTTTTAACCACAATAGAGCACCAACTGGGTTAGATTGTTTGGTCAGACTTCAAAATGTTCACTGCAACAGTTTGAAAATTAGTCTTCATAATGTTGCAAAACCAATTTAGGAAATGGTTGGCATTCCTAGTTTCCTACTGAGGTAAGCATTGGATTGCAAAATGGTACATTAGGAATTAGCCTTGGAGGAGAAATGGTTGGAGGTTCAACTGACCCTTATACCAAGTTCAACACTATGGCCAACAGATGGACTTATCATCCCAGTGTTCTAGTTGACGAAAGGATAAGAAATAAAGTTAGTGGTTTAGCCAAACATTCAACCATGCTCACCAACCAAATGTAGTGTTACATTTAAAAAAATTTTGCAAACTAAAATGGAAGTAAAATAAGCTTTAGTCAAGGCTCCTACTGCGTAATTATGCTCAGTGGCCTATATAAACATTGTTTTGCAGCTTTAGACTCAGATAATTTTTTAACATTTTGGATGAATTATTGACTGTGCTTAATGAAAAGTAATATCAACAATTGATCTCTATAAATTAATACTTAGCCTATCATACTTCACTTGAGTGATGAGTCCTGAATCTCCATTAAAATTGATCACTCTTTTAAACCAAATATTCTTCAGGTAGATTGGGTAACCTATCGCACTTGACCAATCATTAGCCACATTATTTGTTAATATTAAACCAAGATGATTAGGCGCTTTGTGCCAACAAGTTTCTGCAACAATTTATACAATAACAAGGTCATGAGAGAGTAACTGTAGTAATGGAAGAAGAAATTCACAATAGAATACCTGCCATTTTGTTAGGTACAAACATGCAGGCATAAATACTATATCAGTTAAGTTTGCCACAATTCAATTACTAAGGAGATTGCTTTATTTGCCAAATAAAAATAATCAGTGCAGACTGTGCAGTAGTTTTCTTATATTTTATGGCAGTACCACTCCTTGGATCACTTTTATGGTTGATGATTGAGATTTTTGTACTAGTTGTCTTTCTAAATTTTGCTTCACCTGTACTCCAGATACTACTTTTAACCTGTAACATTTTGCTGCATCCTTTTTGGCAAGTTTAAACTTTGATTTCATGATGACTATGCAATAGTGCAATTGACAATTTCACATGATTACTGAGAGAGGGCAAAGCCTATATTTCCATGATAGGGGACCTAAACAGTGAAATTAAATGATATAATTGGAGCTCCTAAGAGTATGGTGGGAATTATATATTGTTCATAGTTTATGGAGATCTAAGGCAGTCTATATGCAGGATTGGCATGCTATGATAATTGAATTACTAAAATACCACATTAACATTGACTTAATGAGCTTTGCCCACACACCTGTGTCCAACAACTTAAGATTGTTGACTGCTATGCAGGGTTTGATTATTCAAGATGAAGAACTCATCATATCTAGAATAAGAGATCTCGCTCCATAGTTTCATGGGGATGTATGCCCTGTTTCATTTTCCAGAAGATGATTGAAGGAAAACTGAACCAGTCTTTGAAAGTTTATTGTCCCACCAGATATCAACTGTTTGGTTGATTATTCGGTAATCAAATTTTCTTTCTCCTGTATTTGCAGATGTCTATATATGTTATATCTTTCTAGCCAATTTATCCCTCAGTATCAAACTATCAATCTGTGAGTGATATAGAATCTGTTGTTTCTGAGAGAAGAATAGACAGCTAAATTTTTGTCCTCATAATTTTGAAACAAATTTGTAATATATAATAATTTCTTCATCCTATAAAGAATACAAAATTCATGTCATTTCACACTACCATGAAATTGGAACTTTGAAATTGTTTCATATTGATGTGTGTGTGTTTTTGTCTGTAGTTCTTTGCTACAGAAGAGAGGCTAAAAATGAAAATTGTAGTGAAAGGTCTGTAGGGTTTCTTCAATCAATCAAAATGGGGGAGCAATTTGAAAACTTGGGAAAATCATGGTACAATCATGTATGCCTGTTTTGTCTGTAATTGACAAGTTTCTCTTTCAACATCTATCACTGTTCACTAATCCTGAATTTTCTTCTCCTAATTGACAACTTTTCTCTTTCATATAACATCTATCACTATATATATATATATAATGATCTTGAATTTTTCTTAGTTTTTTTCTCTTACATTTTTATTTTTCTCTTCAACTGATCTGTGTTATCTTATCCCCTTTGCCAGCTATATTCTTTCTCCCTATCAACCCTCATAAGATTCTCTCTCCTTTGTTTTTCTGTATGTGTTAGTTTCTGGAATTCTGGGTTGGAAAGGTAAATCTGATCTGATAGAATTATTCCAATGCCACAGAAAACAGTAGTGTAATCTCTGGGCTCAGAGCACTGCTGATCTTCTACTACTACTACCACTCACAAAGTCACAAGATCCCTTCAATGAAATGTCCATTCCTCCTTTCATTGAAGTTGGAGCTGGAAAGACTGTAACCCAAGAACACTTGAGTCGCACTTGATTTATATCCATGCATGATTTATAATATCTAATAGTTGTTATTCAATGCAAAATTAGGAGGAAATTTCAATTTTGGGATTATAGGGGTCTTGTTAATTTTAGTCCTTAACTTTTAAAAATGTTAATTTAGTACCTTAATTATGTAATTTTTGTCAATTTTGGTCACTCCGGCCAAATTTCGCCAGAAAATTTTAATAATTAAAATAATAAGGATATTTTGGTCGTTTCACGCCTCTTTTCTTCTTTTCCGGCGAGTCCATCCCTTTCTCTCCCGTTTTCAGCGTTCTTTCTCTCCGTAAACCTTATCTTTAATATCATCAAGCCTCTTTTCCCTATCATCTTAGTTCATTTCATTCGACGGAAACGGGAGAGGAAGGGATGGACTCGCCTGTGAAGAAGAAAAGAGACGTGAAATGATCAAAATACCCTCATTATTTTAACAATTAAAATTTTTCGGCGAAATTTGGCCGGTAATTTGGTCGAAGTGACTAAAATTGACAAAAATTACATAGTTAAGGTACTAAATTGACACTTTTAAAAGTCAAAGGAATGAAATTAACAAAATCCCTATAGTCATAGGACCAAAATTGAAATTTCCTCGCAAAATTAGAGTATGCTTACTATACACATATCTTATATATCTAAAGGGTAGTAGTCTAATATTAAGATTCCACCCGTGTTGAAGTTTTGATGGAAAAAGTAAATTACTGAATGTGCGTCAACAACTTATAGGGTTTTTCAAAGGGTACTTGTACACCGCTATTTACAACAGGTCAGTTTCATAATCTTTACACTTTATGATTGTGAGTGATGTAAAGGTAAAAACTTTATTTGAATTAATTAATCAGTTGAGTTATGAATGGAGAATTCTGTTCACATGGCTAATCACTAGGGGTGGGTAATACAAAGAGCAAGGTCTATGCAAATGGGAAGGTAAGGTGAATAAATGAGAGGGAGAGAGAGAGATGAGAGAGCAACAAACTGCAAAGACCCATTAAATGAAGCCTTGACATGACAAGACAACCCCACGCTTGTCGGCTCTTTTATCTGCCCCCACCCTTTGATTATAGGACACTTCACTTAAATTACTACACTGGAATTATGTATAGTGTCTGTATCCCTCCCCCATCTGCTTTGCAGTCTACACAACAGATGGTTTTCTGCACTGTCGAGAAAACTGTCAAAACCCCTTTCTCTCTCTCTTTGACTCATTCAATGTCTTTGTTTAAATTTGTTTAGTAGCCTTTAATATTGGCCCGTGGGTTCTGGTTTTTAAGGTTATCCCTTTCCAGCAATGCCCACATATACATACAGCACACTGTACTGTGCGGGTTTTATTTGCTTCTTTCTTCTTCTTCTTCATCCCCCTCGTGTGCTTGCATGTACCTACACCCACTGTTTTTGTACTTGTGCTTCAATTATTTCTCTTCTGTTTTATTAATGCCATGACCAACCCACTACTAAGATCAACCTCTGATCTCTTGCTTCACTTTACTTCATCCTCTACATTTACTCTTTTACCTTTACTCATTTCTTTTTTCCTTTTAGTTTCTATATAGGTGAGAAAGAAGAAAACAAACAAAATAGGTCACTTGGATGAAGACCGGCAACCCCTCGTGCATTATTAACCACAAACAGAGATCAAATGTTATTGGGAAACTAAATACATGAAGGTCCCCTTCAAAAAAAAATAAAAATACATGAAGGTCCAGGTCAATATTACTTGTGCTCAGGTGGCATGTAGTGACCTTTCTTATGTGAGAGGTCATGAGATCGAGCCTCAATGGAGATGTTGTGGATTCTTTGTACTTTATTAAGTTGAAAAAAGTATATTTGAACAGATACTACAATGTAATAGAGTTAGCATTAAAAAAATAATAAAAAAAAAATACATGAAGGTCCAGGTCAATATTGCTTGGATGAGTTGTGAACTAATCTGCACTTTTAATCTTTCAGCTTTTACAAAATGGCTAAATATGACTAGAATGCTTAAACTCTTAACATGGGTGAAATGGATGGATTTTACTCCTTCAACTATATATATTAATTTACATACGTGAGATAGAAAACAAAGAACTAGGTTACTTAGATGAAACCTTGGCCTGCCCTTGTGCATTATTAGTCACAAACAGAGATCGAATGTCATTGAAAAAGTTATAACTCAAACGCATGAAGGCCCAAGTTAAGATCACTTGGATGAGTTGCGATCTAATCTGCACCTTTAATCTTTGATCTTTTACAAATTGGTGGAATATGTCTAAAATGCTTAAAATACACTAACATCTTTGAACTTTTACAAATTGGTGAGGACGTAAGAACTAATTTAAATCATCAATTTTGAGAGATTTAAAGGCTATGAACAAAACAAAAATGAACTGCACAACAAAGTGGGACAGAATGCACAACAAACTGAGTACGAAAAATTAAATCCATTGTATAGAATTAATTCACAGCCATTGACTTAATTAAATGAAAGGATCAAATAAGTCCTCACGTCTTCACCTAAAGATAAGTCCTCATTTGATATATATATATATATATATATAAAAGTTCCAGAGACGGGTGAGTGCTTCTCGTGCGATTGTGCAGGTAATTAATGTGTGTAAGTTTTGTACTTAATGTGCGTGAGTCTTGTGCTTAATGTGCGGAGTGTGTAGTGATTAAGTGCATGAGTTTTGTACTTAAAGTGCGTGAGTCTTGTGCCTAAGGTGCATGAGTTTTGTGCTTAATATGCGTGAGTTTTGTGCTTAAGGTGCATGCGTTTGTGTTCTGAATGTATTTTATTTGTGTGTTTAATGTGCGTTTATTGTATACTTAAAGTGCATCAGTGTAATATTTAATGTGAGTTCACTCACACAACCGCACGAGAAGCGCCACTCGCACTTGATCCCTTCCCTATATATATATATATACCTCATCAATTCATTGTTTTGTAATATATGAACAACAATTATTTTCATTTCTCACAAGAAAACGTATTCTCACCTGATCTCGAATATGTGCTTGTGTATGGGATCAATGAGAACAAATCTTGAGGTAAAAAGGATGGAGTACTAATACTAGCCATTGATTTTAAATGATCAATGACTCTAAAGTAAGGGAAAAATCTAGTGAAAATTTAGTAAATAATTTAATTTTTAAAATATTAAAAGTGTATTTGATGATATATAAAAGTACAACCGTCTTGATTGAACTTTTACATATCAACGAATTCAGTATTTATGCGCAATGAAAATGAGAAGTTAGGGCTGGACATAAACATTATGGCTACTCATATAGTATTAATTAAGTGCACATTTGCATCGCGCACATGCGGCTTTCATTATTCATTAATTTCTACTGCAACATACATTTTGCATTGAAACAATTTGTATGCCATTAATGTTTGAGCTAACTAGCATGTATTGCATCAATTTGTATTCCTTGTCACTATATGAGTTACGTTTCAACCAATTCAATAAATATGCATATTATATAATAAATATTAAATTACAGTAGTAACGAAAATATTAATGATTTTGCGATTATTCATTATAGAGTTAATACCAAAATGACCTTCGACTATAGTTGTTTTTTTCAATTTCGTCTTAAACCATTTTGGTGACCTAATAAAGTCCACATATTTTTGTGTTTTTGCTCAATTTAGTTATCCGTTTGTTATTCCGTCAAATTGGTGATAAATAAAGGGATAATTCAGTAATATCAATATTGTCCTCTCTTTACTCTCAATCCTGGAAATGCAAAATCTCTCTCTCTTTTACGAATTACTCCCAGACCTGCGAGTCAAATTTTATATTCGCAGGTTTTGGAGTAATTCGTAAAAGAAAGAATGATTTCGCACATCGCAGATTTAGGAGTAAAGAGATGTCAATATTAAAATTACTGAATTATCTATCTAGTTATACCAAATGGACAGAATAACAACCGGATGATTAAATTGAGAAAAAACACAAAAGTCTGGATTACATTAGGTCACCAAAATCGTTTAGGACGAAATTGAAAAAATCATTATAGTCGACGACCATGTTAGGTATTAACTCATTTATTATATTTGGCAACTCGATACTCATTCAGGTGATTTATAGATGGTCCCAAAAACTAGAGATGCAACAGTACTAGTAATATTGTTTAACTTTGTACCAAAATTTTGTTTTAATCAAAAAGAAATTAACACAGTAATATAAACAAATATATATTATATTCCTGCAACTGGAAGTGCAGTTGGTTGCAGCTGCTTTGGATCTGAGTAGGAAAGATGGATCAAAGGAGCTGAGAGTGAGAGTGAGAGAGAGGTAAAAAAGTTAGGCAAAAAGAATGAGAGGAAAGACTGGTGGAAGAGACGTAAGATGAGCAGTTCATAATCGCCATCCTCCAGTTTTCTCTTTTCTTTTCCAGTTTTTACTCCAATCGATGACCTAAAATTATGCCAAATTATTAGCTACGTTTTATACAAACATTAATAATTAATAAAGAATTTGATCCAAAACTCCCCCATTAACAAGAGTGCATCAGGACAAACCTCAATTAACTTGGTTAGACTTTTGACTTGGTAGTCACAAATTTGACTCTAGTAACAACTTGTCTACTGGTCATTTTTTTTAAGTTGGTCAGCTAAGAACAACTTAAGTTATGATTATAAGGTAAATAATTAACCCAACAATTTGGACACTTGAAAAGTGGATTGCTAATACCATTACCAATTGTTATACCATGGACCATAGTTAATATTGTATTTTGAACCTTAGTCCAAAAATTATGTGCCTTCTGTTAACATATTATGCACTTACAGTTAACAATATATATATATATATATATATATATATATATATATATATATATATATATTGAAGGCATTTAACATGGTAATTACATACACATAATATGATAACTACATATACATAAATTGTTAGATGCAGATACAAAATATGTTAATTGCAGATACATAAGATTTTGGTTAACATGTTATGTGTATGTAATTATCCTGTGATGTGTCTTTAATTTGTTTACAGATACAAAATGTGTCAATTGCAAATACATAATCTAAATATTACTTTTGAGCTAAAGTCTACAATGTAAAGTAAATCATGACTCATGGTAAAATTTGCCAACAATTACAATACTTTTATTTCAAAAGTCAAATTCGGAAATGCGATCTCGATTGAATTCAGATTAATTTTATAGGAGTAGTTCTATATGTATTTTCATTTTCTTTTCTCTATGATTTTGCATGTTTTGATTGCTTAATTTTATAGGGATCATGATGTTTATTTATTTCTCTTTTCTTTCTTCAATTAAATTTAAGCACAAATAAAAATAAAAGTTGAAAGTAAGTTTTTAGGAGTACATGTAATATTTTTCATTTTATAGCAGTAAGAATAGTGAATGTTGTATAAAATAATAAAGTAATTTTCTTCTGATAAAGGACATGTAAAATATTGCACGTGAGAATCAGTGCCGTTTCACCCAAGTCCAGAGATGCCAACCACAGCCTACAAGTCCATCCATAAATAACACCAAAAGTATCCGCATATACAGTTAAATTGATCATAGAAGTGAAGTTTGAAAAAAATTGTCAGAGTCTTACCAATAATAATATGAGTAACTTTTCAAAGTAAGGAGCTTCTTATGTGCAGTAAGTAAAAGTCTAACTTTTATAATTCAGCTGAATTATCATATATTATGTTTGGACAAAGTATGAGAAGCCCATAAAATTGAGGATTCAACCTTTTGAAAAGAATATATACAATAATAATAATAATAATAATAATAAGAACAAAAGCTAAAAATTATCTTGGTTGTCTGGAAGCAAGGAAAATATATATATAGAAAATGGTGAAGAGAAGGGGAAAAAAGAGTGAAGTTAACAGTGGTAGTCGTAGGTGCAGAGTGATGGGTTGGCGAATGGCGAGTGAGACGATGAAGGTGATGGGACCGGGGGTGATCGTACGGTGGGTAGGCGTTGTCTGTGAAGTGTGATGAATGATGATGGTCTTCGGTCTGATAGATAGATGAGAATTGAGTTCTGACAGTAGGGCGGGGCGGGGGGGAGGAGAGGTCACTCAAATGTCTATATCATATCAACCTGACACCAATTAATTGACTTGTCAAATCATAACTTTGCCTATTCCAACAACACCACCCAATTCAATTCCACACCCTCCACTCCCCATCTCAATATTCTTCACCGTAATTTCAATTCTAACTCTAATCAAATTCTTTAGGGTTTGAAATTACTAACACGCAGTTTGATTGGAAGGAATGAATCAGGTTGAAAAAGAATTGTAATTTGGTGAAAAAAGATAAAATAAATATAAAGTAAAAATTCAAATTACAGTGTTTGGTATGCAAAATAAGATTACGGGGAAATGAAAGGGAATAACTAATACAATGACTGAAATGCCCTCATGTAATAATAATAATAATAATGCCTTCAGTGACAAAAATGTCTTTCCAATCTCCAATTCAACACTGAATTACAATTCATAGGGGAGTCCGGAATTGTAATTCAGCATTTAGAGGGAATTGTAATTCAGTGTAATTGCAATTCCCTCCAATCAAACGATATAATTGTGATCTCTGCAGAATTGCAATTCAACTATACCTAAACTACCTCCAACCAAACAGCCCATAAAGGGATCTGTAATTCTACGAAATTGTAATTCACTATTTTTTAGGTATTGAAATTAATACTCCTTAATGAATTTCAATTCAGCAATAGATTCAAATGGAAAATTGAGGAAAACGACAAAATTACATTTGAGTATTATTATTATGAGTATTATACAAATGCATTTTAATATTTATACATATACTATCATTTTATTTATCGTTACCAAACAATAAAATTTAAATTCTTACTTCATTTCTACATAATTCTTTTTTCACAAAATTACATTTCCGTTCTATCCTAATCCATTCCTCCTAATCAAATGCTCGATTAAGAAATAAGGGTAAAAATATGCCACCAAATTATATACAAAAATTTTAATATTATAACCTCTACTTCATCAAATACTGGGTAAATAGGTCATTTTGGATTTGTTGACATGATTTTGGTTGTTCAGACATTCAATTGTAAATTTTATGAGACAGATGACCTAATTGCAGTTTCACGTGTAATTTGAAAAGCATATTCCTATTCTTAGTTAATTTTCAATGCTTCAGATCTTAGAGCAAGGTCAATAATTTGGTTTTTGAGTTGATTTTTTTCAGGTACATCTAAGAAAGAGAGGAGAGAGTGAAGAGAGAGAAAAAAACAAAAGACTGCCAACAAAAAATAAAAAAAAAGAAATTAAATTGTTATTTACGTGCCCAGTTGGGGTGTGCACTCAACAGGTACACGTTGAGCGCACCTGCAAGCTGTATTATTCAATTCTTCTCAATTAATGGGACCTCCAAAAAATCCCTTCTCATTAGTTAGAAACCCCTTCTCAATTTTTTGTTCCGAAAAAACTCTTAAAAATTTATTGATGGCGTTGCTCTTATCTGAATAATATTTTACTCCCATCCCTGTCTGTCAACCGACCCAGAATGTAAATCTAGCTGTGTTTTTTAATGTTGTCTGGTGCACCCATTACAGCATGGAATTGGTGTGCAGTGTAGTTATTTGAAGGGTGATTTCAATTGCATGCAGTGATAACATCTATCTCAAATTATTCCTTCTGTTGAAGTTGGATGGGCATTCATATATATAGGACAACCACAAAATTAATACACATATACCTAAAAGTCACAGGTTACATTTCATTCTTGCCTAACACCGCTTATTGACTTTCGCGGGATCGATCAAATAACAAGTCAATAATAAAAATAAAGAATTTCATTAACGTTCATATATAATACTGTGAGAATGAAGTGAACAATATTAAAAAGTGATTTTGGTTGTATGGAGTAACATTTTTATAAATGTTGCTGCAATAGAATGTGCTACTATTCTTCAAATAAATCGAAGAATTTTCTGAAAAATAATGCATTGTTTGGTAAATGGCTGTAAGCTGATTTGGTTAATTAGAAAGTAGAACTAGTTGATAACATTAGCTGATTGTAGAAAGGTGTTTGGTAAATTAACTCTTGGCTGATAGCTGTCTGGTATAATTTCTTTTCTAAAAAAAAATAATTAAAAAAGTTGTTTTGAGCCGTTTTTTGAAGCTACAAAAAGCTAATTAACAAACACTTATATTGATTTTTTAACCAAGTAAAATAATTAATCATGGTCAAATAAACTAATTTTAATAATGGTCAAATAAATCAAACTTGATTGATAGGCTAACTATTTTACCAACCTGAAAATTATATATTTTTCTTAATTACTTCTATAAGGCATACTTGAGTGTTGAGTTACCTTTTGTTTATCTGATTCATCCATGATTCCACTAATCTACATATGACTAGACAAATCATAAGACTATATAACATGCACCTATCCAGGTTTTTGTCAAATCTTAGGTTGCAGATTTGATGTCTCAGGCCTAGCTAGCTAGCATCTAAAGAAACTCCAAAGTGGGAAAACTGAGAGAGATCAGAGATAGAATACAAATCACCTTTTCCCACCACCAAGATTGAGGTTTTCTGTACATATATAATGCCATTCAATTCAAAGGTCTGTGAAAAGGGTATTAATCCAGTGATTAGTTCAGCTAATCAGTTTAGACAGCAGATCATCATATCTGATATGGATTTGCCACAACATAGGATGTGGTCATGAATCATATCAAACATCAAATTAAAGATTAAGGAAATAATGGGTTTCCACTGGTGAATGAAAAGCTAATCAACACTAACTGAAAATCACTGTGTATGGTAGCTATCTAGCTAGGTAGCTGAAGTGCTGCCACAGAAATCTGAAGCCACATTCATAGCTTAGAAAAGGGGAAATCTTTGGGGGGAAAAGGTTGGCATTTTTTTTTTTTTTTTTTGGGGTGAATGTAATATAGGCAGCCTTTTAAAGCAAGATTGTGTAAGATCCATATGTTATTTTGTTGTTGTTTCTTGGGTGCACTCATAGTTCTGCATAGGTTTCATTCCATCCCATGAACAATTGCATGCACTGTTTCTATCTGCACTTCAACATTTTCATCTCTCATCTCATGTTGGAATCCTTCACAAACTAACGCACTGTCCACTGCATACACTATTTTCTTACACTTTGCATAGTAGATAGTTACGTTTGGATGACACGTAATTAGTATCAAATACTTACTACTACACCAAATGTTATAGCTAGTAAGCTAGTAGTGCAGGACAGACCTATCTTGTCATATACTTATAAAGTAACCAACATCATGTTTTCATAGGAAATGCTGAACTTGCCTCTTTAGGCCTCCACCCAACATCTATGTTGGGTGAAGGACCGTTGAAGGTCCAACAATTGTTGGGTGCAGTGGAGGCCTGAAGGGCCAAGTATAACACCATGCTTTTCGAAAATGTGGTGGTACGGTATAAGGAAATAACGTCGCGTCTTTGCTACTAGCTAAATCTTTTGGCGTAGTTGTAGGCGTTTGATCCTAACGAATGGTATCAAAGTCAGGTCACGTTTTCAAGTTTGAGTCCCAACAAGAATAAAAATTGTGCAATTAAAGTTGGCAAGTGGGGGGGGGGGGGGGGGGGGGGGGGAGGGAGATGGATGGGAGAATTGTTGGGTGAAGGGATGACTGTATATGAAAATAAAGTTAGTCTCTAACAATAGACATCTCCTGAGATAAAATTAATTTAACTGAGTTTTGGTCAGGTTCTGTTTAGAACAACTCTCTTTAAGACACATGAATTCGAACTTTCAATTTATATTTAAGTCACTTGCCTTTTGGTAGATGTACTTGTCACTTAAATTTTATTGGAAAATTTTTTATCATTGGTGTATGTTTGTTTTAATTTCATATGTCAAATCAAATAAATGTATAGTACAGTACGTCCAAACAAGAATACAGTCAAAATGTGATATAATTGAAATGCATTCTAGTGTTATTCACCACATTAATTTTAGGAGTTTTTTGTGGGATCATACCGAAGAAAGAAAAGACAAGAAAAAAAAAATAAATTCTCCTTGCAAATACAAATTTTTGTAGGTCTTGTGAACTTATTAAAAAAAAAAAAAAATCTCATGTAACGTGTCTGGCGCACTATACGTGTCCAGAGGGCGCGTGCACGTACTGCACGCTCCATCTAGGCGCGTGAAGAACTCTTTATTTTTTTCCTGATAGTCTTGTTTTTTTTTTTTTTAATATATTTTTATCTCTCTTAATGACTTGAAAAAAAAAAAAAAAAAAAAAAAAAACTCAAGCTATTAAGATGCTCTAACTATGAAATATGATGTAACACAATAGATTTTGCCGTAACTGTTTACAATTTTATTTTGAGCTTAACTTCTGTACATGTAATGTAATGTAGATTTGGTGTGGTGGGGACCTTGTTGGGCACAATTGCCCTAAAATATTCTCTCACATGCCAACAGGAATATTAAACAAATGAACAATTCAAGCTAAGTAATATAGGTTACCTTACCTAGGATTTGATTCGATCTTAAAACCACACTTTAACAAATGTATTTGCACAAATTAATATTGACCACATATTACAATTGATTGATGTTTTTGGATCCTATGTCATTTTTTTTTTTTCTTTTCCTTAAATGTTATTTGTATTAAATTTTTATGATAAATTGTGAATGATTTAATACAATTTTATTTGATCAATTAATAGCATCTTTAAAAATTATTCTGTAATAAGTAAAAAAAGTAAAATAACATGTATTACCAACTAAATCTTTTTGGATAAGGCACATACAAATTAAACAATGTTGTGCTTCTTTAATTGTATAATTATGATAAATATATTCTTTGAAACCATAATAAATACTCTGAATTTAACATGAAAAGACATTCATATTTTAAAATATTATATAAAAGCCCCGTGATAATCAGATTCTAGAATGAATAAACGATGTATTGATGTAATGAACTGCAATGGTAACATGTACCATGCATTTACTTTTTAGTATGCTTACAAATATTTCTCAATTACCCATTCTTTTTTTTTTCTCTCTCTATCTCTATAAGTTGTTAGCATTGTTAACTGTAATCACTTATATATAGTGTTTACTTTGTCATAATATATCTACAATTTCTTTTTTATTTACATTTCTGTTTTCATTAACACTTTAAACTTATCTTCTTATATTAATTATTTAATAGGGGTAATACACTAGAGTTGACTAGAAATTAAATAAATATTGATGGCATACACTTTTTTTGTGTAAAAATTGTCAAAACTAATAGGGGTGGTCATCATCTCATTGGGCACTTAAGGAGGTATTATGCAGGTGTTGTGATGATAGGGAAGCCTTAAAACAGGAGAAAGTCAAAGGGGAATTGAGAAGCACAGAAAGTGGATGTTTTGAGAGGGGCCTTAGCTTTCATAAATATGGATTATGTTCTCCCAAAAGCAAGCAACATCACCAAAATATCTCTTAGAAAAAGCAATTCAAGATGCAAAGCCACCAAATTAAAACAAAACACCAACATTAGCCTATTCATCAAATTATGAATTAATTAAATAATCAAGCTCATACATGGGCTGGGAACCAACCACTCTTAACTTAATACTTGAAGTAAGGCCCTAACTTCTTCTTTTTTTTTTTTTTTTTAATAAATGGAATCTATCTTGAATAATATTTTCCGTAGTGTCGTAGTCTGTTCATGTACAACTTATTTTATAAACGCTTTAGATTCATATATATTGTAAATTGGTATATTTTATTCATATAAAAAAAATCTGAATATATTGCATGGCATGTAATATTGTGTGCAGACGATGCAGTGTTTTAGCCCTTGTACGTAAAATTTATTTTATAGACGCTTTAAAAATTATATTGTAAATTATTATTGAGCAATGTCTAAGTCCAACATCCTGTTGTGCTATTTAACCATAACCTTGGCTACTGTGCATTTTTTTTTTGACATGTGGTTGTTCTTTTGTTACAAGTTATAACTCTCGAGTGTAATAGTAAATACTTGATCTGCCTGTATGGGTAGCTTAATTCGTTCCTGAGTGGTAGATTGTGACAAGGACACATGATCAAACCTTAGTAGCTGCAGTAGTGTGAAAGTATCAACCAATGTGATGAGTTCCATGTAGGCACCATGCATGCACTGGTCCTCCACCTAATGAGCCGCTAAGTTACCGTGGTTTGACCCTCCACTATCTTTTCGGGGCAGTGTGTGGGAATCTTAGGACAAAGAAAATTTTAACTTTATGGACAAGTAAATACTTTATATTGACAATTATTCTGTATTTATTTAGAAATTTTAATTATATTTTATTCCTGTGATTAGAAAAGTTTATACATTGGCCGGAAACAAAGGAGGAAAACTTTAACTTTGTATTCAATTAAATATATTATCTTGTGGCAATCACCACTTACTATATTCTGCAGTTTGTCTTCTCCCCTTACCAAAGGCATCCCAATTATGGTAAGTTTGATTTTTTAAAAAAGAATGCTTAGATATGTGCAGTGGGATTTAATTTAATTAAAATTAAAAAATATATATATTTCCACTTTTCAAGATTAACCCCAAAATTAAAATATTGTTAAATCACTTCCGGAAGGCTATTGGGCTCTGCAACAATCTTTATTACTGTATTTCCCTAGTAATCATGTCTTTGATGTCCTAATCATGCTTTATTAAAGTCACCAAATTGTAAGACTTTAATAGACTTGTAAAAGATGAAGAAGCCATCGGAACCTTGTTAATTTTCGATGTGTGTGTCAAACTTGTCAATTCGTTTTAAAATAATGAAGAATTAATTATTTTTTGTTTTTAAACAATATATTATTTGAAGCATTATTTGTCAACATCTTTAATTTTTAATTTGAATAATTTTGGACTCGTCCGGTTAGTCGAGTTCAACCTCTGCTCGATTCGAGATGTGCATTGTGGCGAATGATGTGATTAAATGGTTAATGTCAACATACTTATCACCAATTGACTTTAAGTAGGATATAACAAGTAGATAATAAAAAATTTTGTGGTTAAAAGTGTTTGACTTACAGCAACACATGATGACGTTTAAAATTAGACACAATTTGTATAAGGATAGGGGCATAGTGCCAATTTGTTGAGTTTCTCTAACTTTTAATGTGAAATAAATAACCGACTAATTGTGAACAAATTTTGAATAAGATACATTATCCTTGCTTTGCTAAAAATGCAATAATCCGATAATACAATTTTATAATCTTTTAAGTAGATAGTTTTAATTTTAATTGTTGTCTTATCACGTACACCCAAAAAGAAAGTTATATCTTTACTTCCATTTGTGCCAACTTGACTACTTGAGAATCACAACTTGCTATGATTTTTTTTTTTTTTTTTAAACTTGTTAGTTAGACAACTGGGTTGGATAAAATATAAATTATTTCATATCAACCAGGTTAACAAATTTAGATTTGTGGGTCATCATTGTTAACGTCTGATAAAAAAAAAAAAAAAAAATACCCAAATGAGTGATGAATCGGAGTGGGTGGTGCATTATTATCATACCATAAGTTTACGAGTTTAATTATTGCCAACATTCTTTCTATCGAGTTCGTTGCACATGATTTTTCTAATGATATTTTCCACTGTTAAATGATTTGCGAGTTATTACACAAAAGTAGAACTTACATGTGAAGACTTCAAATAGTGGAGGTGATTTTATCTTTGTCACACAAAATAAATCAATAAAATGACAATTAAAAAACTTTTCAATTTCTTGATTTGTGTGTCATGTTTGCTAATTTATTTTAAAGAATGAAAAATTAATCAATTTTCTTTTACAAGCAATAAAAAATCAATAATTGGCCTAATTTAATTGGCCCAATTAAATAAATATTTGTGAGTCTAGTACAGTGACTTAAAATTAGAAAGTACATCGCATTTTGTATTGGAGTTGTTGGCTTGCCATTGCCATTGCCACTGCGACTCTCATAAAATAAACAAGATGTCACCTTGGTTTTGGTCATCTAATTATTTTGTTTGATAACTCTTATTATTTTCTGAGATAAAAACTTGTGTAAATAGTAGTTATAAAAGGAATTGACAATAAATTTATAATATTCTATGTAGATATGTATTCTTAAGTTTAATTTTGAATTATCATATATAAAGACCCAAAAAGAAAGTCATATGTTTGCTCCCACTTGTGGCAAGAGAATCACAATGCAACTTGCATGCTCATGATTATTTCACACTTGTTAGCTAGCCAGATAGGTTCAATAAAACATGAATTATTTCATATCAATCATCTCCAACAAATTCACGTGCAGTGCCTCTCTTAATCCATCTCTTATTTCATTGCAAGATGTTGAATTATCACCAAGAAGTGGTTACTACAATATCAAAAATTATAATTAGTAGTGAATTTTTTTTTTATTTTTTTAAATACTGATATAGTGATTAACATCACGTTTCAATAATATATATATGTTAGACTCGTTGTTCAAAATCTCCATTCCAACAATAAATACTATTTCTTTGATCTTATTTTATCTTTCTTATTTGTTATTAATTGTATTATTTTACCATTTCAAGGCACTTTTTTTTTTTTCAATTAGTCGACTAGATTGCACTGTTAACTATACTCAAGGGATCTCTTTAACACCTTTTTCCTTTTTCCTTGTTTTTATTCATAATGGAAGGGAGAGTATCTCATAAAGAGTTTATAACACACTGATTATATCCCTTATAAAATTTGTACATTTAATCAAATACAAAATTGAGATAACAATCAAACAATATAATAAACATAACAACTAAAATGAAATTGAAAAATAACTGATGTTATGTTACAACATTGCAGATCAAATTGTACTAGAATTCAGAAAGAATATTTATTATTTGGGCAGTTTATCATTGAAAAAGCTATCATTTCCATGAAGAAGAAGAAAGAAGAAGAAAGAAGAAGAAAAAAAAAATTGTATATAATTATTGTAAATTTAAGCCATCATGCTGCTTTGACTACATACTCTATAACCCTTTTGATTTTTTTTCTTCCTTCATTTTTTTTCTTTTTCTCAAAGGACTACTCAGCCATAAATAGTCAATGCTTCACTTTCTCTAGATTATAAAGAATCCAATTAGGACAACCTAGCAAAATTAGTCAAACTATTGAACCACAAAATTATAAGTTCAACTTGTAACGGGTGCCGCTTATTAGCCTTGGAGCTAGTCAGCTATAAGTAGTATAGGTTGGTTTACCTCATTGTGATCCTTTGGTGGTTAGGGTCACAAGACAAAGTTTACACAATACACTCTCAAATAAATACTGCGAGTTTCTCTTGTTACTACCAAAAAAAAAAAAAAAAAAAAAAAAAAACCAATTACACCAACCATTAGGTGCATTAAAAGGAAGAACATCATGGCGAGGCATACAACAATAATTTGTGCAAAGACCAAAATGGGGCATTATTATAATGTATAGAAAAATTATATATCTATGTTTGTGAGTTACACCCTTGCATTCAATTGCCATTGTTTTGTCAAACCCTATTTTATTTGTCAACTTTTTGGTCCATCATTTCATCAAGTCAAAGCTGGCCAGCCTCACTATTTATTCCATTAAGGAAGTAGAATATTGTGTCTCCCCTCCAAATAAAGGTTGAAAGTAATGAGAGGTGAAGCGCCTCTAATGCTAGACTATGGCATTTTCATGATTCCCCGATGAATGGGAATTAGTTTTTTTTTTTTTTTTTTTTTTTTTTTTCTCTCTCTCCCAAAGTGTATCTATACCTATTCCACTTGATTTGATGTACTCTCTCACCTCATTCATCTATATTTATTCGATCTCAATCGTTTTTGATATATATATATATATATATATATATATATATATATATATATATATATATATATATATATATATATATATATATATATATATATTTATTTATTTATTTATTTATTTATTTGTTTATTTATTATGAACTTACATGCATGACGTTTGCAAGATATAAATATGTGCAACATTAAAAAAATGATAGAAATTAAATAATATTTTAATATGTTAAATTTGTAATTAAAGAAGATTTTAACTTAGTTGGTCGAGTTGATACCTTAATCGTTCGAGTTGATGCCTTTGTCTTTGAGCTTGACTATAAATCCACCATGCATGTTTGTTGCTTCTTTGTCTTTGAGCTTGACTACAAATCCACCATTAACATATATGGAAAAACCAATCGTGCTAAATTTGACCATTTAGTAGCCACAATAATTTTAATTATGATTTTCTATACAAAATTTTTTTGCCCACTTTCCTACATGGGACTCTCATCTTTTCCCAATAACACAAGTAGTAATATCTAATCAACAAAACACAACAACGACATCAAATCATAGACACGTCCATGTAAATTATTGGTTTGAATGGCTCTAACATGACAATATCATATTAACATTTGATGTGGGCTCCACGTAAAATTTTGCAACAACTACAAATATATATATTTTCTATTGTATTTTTTTTTATATACATTTATATAAAGATCGAGATCAAGTGAGATTTAAAATTAAATTTATTAACTTATTACTAATCGATTATAGAGCTAGTTTGAAATGCATATCAAATAAATAAGTAAATAAACACTTCAAACTAGCATTGTAACGTTGTTATTAATATAAAAAAAAAAATCAATGTTACGTTTAAAGTGATATGATATTGAAACATAAGACTATTGTTTACATAATATGATAGATTTCTATATTTCTACTCTATCGTGCTAATACACGTCATAACACACGACACATAAGTATTCAAACTTTTTAAATTTAATTAGTTATTATTCTGTGAAATTCAACACTCTTGATCTAATTTCAATCAATCTTTTTTTTTCTCTATTTGTCATAGAAAGAAAAAAGAAAACCCTAAACTGACTTAACTCAATCTGTATATCATTGACATATCTAATTAAGTATATTCAAAAAAAAAAAAAAAAAAAAAAAAACAAGTGGTTCACTGGTTCAATGTTTAAAATTTGGCAACAATGTATGGATTAGTCTAAAGTGGGTAGATTTCTTGTGCGCATAAACAATTTAATCCTGTCTAATTTGACTCCTTGTGACAGTTGCCTAATAAAAGTAGTGTGAATAATATTGGAAATATGAATATTATTTTCACTGTGCTTAATAAATTCACTAGATCTAATGTTCATTTCGTTACATAATACTTTCGATACGTCTTTAAAAAAATATAGTCTTTATGTTTATTAGGCTGAGATTATCCCAGCAGAGTCTCCATTTGCAAGATGATGTGTCATAATAAAAAAGCATTGTTTATTGGATTGGGTTGTCTATGTCGCTAGCAAATTTGCTAGGTTTTGACAGCAAAAGTTGCCACCAACTTAATTTTTTTTAAAAAAAATATTATTTTATTATTATATTTATAATATGATATGACTGTGAGACTCATTTTTGAAAGTTAGAGAGATTTGTGTGGATGTAGAACAAATATTAGAGAATTTGCAAATTTAATAATATGAAAATGTGACATATTTTAAAAAGTGAGAGAAATTTGCAGGGATAAAAGATAACCTCAGCTATTGCATAAATTTTAAATTGATCAACAACACTATAAGTTAATAAAAAATTGCATATATGACAATCAAACATAAATAAAAATTAACCAACTAGGTAGGACAGTTGGTAATTTGTTGCTAATGTGAATACCAAGGTAAGAGAATTAGCTATTGTGTATATTTGTGTCATGATAAAGATTTAATTTCTAAGCTTAATTTTTTCAAAAATAAGAGTCATATTTTACAAGCATGACCTAACTCATAGTCGCAGAATGGTAAGAATATCGAATGTCATGCAATAATTATAAAGAATAATCTAGTATAATAATGACTCATCAATAAGTGAATACATAACATCACATTTTGTTGGGAAATATAGCATTAGTTAAAAAATTATTCAATGTCATATACTATGTACAATATTGTTTTGCATAAAAAGTAAATGCTTTTGTCACATATCACCATTTTTTAAATCTCATTAATTTGATAAAAATGTTTCTATTATTTTCATTTTTAGAAAACGTATAAGAATAAAATACATTATTAAAATATCCAAATAATATTTCATTCCTATTCCCCACATTTCAACCTCTTGTTTGGTATATAATGGAAAGCAAAATAAAGCCATGTTTTGAGGAAACATTAAAGACTAATCATACATAGTGGATGGCAATATCAATCGTATGGTAAATGGTTGTTTTCATACCATATTAATGTCTATTGTCCAATTATATAAAAAAAAATGTAATAATATTATTTTTATAAAAACAAACAAACAAATAAATTTTGATTTTGTGATATGATCTAGTGGTACCAAGTTGCACCCTCATATGGGAGGTTGTGAGTTTGAGTCAGTGGAGACAACAATATTAACTCTTTTTGCTTCAGTAGGTTGAGAAAATAATTATGAACAAATACTACATGACATTTTATTATTTATTTGAGAAATGCAAGTGTCAATTATATTCAACCCTGTGTTTCTAATTATAAGTTTTTTTTTTTTTTTTAATGGGAAAGCTGAAAGTCGTTGCTCAAAGATGCGATATCGATGAAACTCACTTTGTGACCATAGTTGACAAATGATCATAAGGAGGTAAACAATCATAAGTTGTCCATAACTGATAATCTCAAACTATGAAAACCAAAAGACAATTCTCACAAAGATCTGAACTGAAAACCTTGTGGTTACCAAGTTAATTATCGACCAAATTGGCTGAAGTTTCCCTGATTTATTCATTTGACTTTGGATAGATTGAATGCATTTTTAATTTTTTTTTTTTTTAAAATTACAATTCAATCAATTTTGAATGTGAAAATAAAACAAAATTTCACACTAATATTATTTGTGAATCGAAATGTTGATATGATGTATTATGGTTACCTAATTCATAATTACAATTTTTTTAAACTAGCTAATGTTTAACCTTTGCAAACATTAAAAAAATTAGGTTATTATGAATTTAAGAAAATAAAAACATAATGAAGAAATGTTTGAGAGTACAATATAATAATATATATTTAGTCAAATATATATTGAGTTAATACCCAAAATCGTCCTCGACTATAGTGGTTTTTCTCAATTTCGTCCTAAACGACTTTGGTGACCTAATATCGTCCCAGACTTTTTGTGTTTCGCTCAATTTAGTCCCAGACTTTTGTGTTTTTGATCAATTTAGTCCCTCATTTGTTATTCTGTCCATTTGGTGTTAAATAAATAGACAATTCAGCAATTTTAATATTAACATCTCTTTACTTTACTCATAGACATGTGAACTGTGAAATCTTTTTTTTTTTTTTTTTTTTTTACGAATTACTTCCATAATTACTCCTAAAACTGCGAATATAAAATTTAATTTGCAGGCCCGAGAGTAATTCTTGGTGTAATTCGTACAAGAAAGAGGAATTTCGCACTTCATAAGTTGAAAGTAAAGAGAGATCAATATTGACATTACTGAATTGTCCCTTTATTTAACACCAATTTGACGGAATAACAAATGGGTGACTAAATTGAGCGAAACACAAAAGTCTGAGACGATATTAGGTCACCAAAGTTGTTTAGGACAAAATTGAGAAAAAACACTATAGTCGAAAACAATTTTGGGTATTAACTCAATATATATTTCATAACATACAATCACAAATACACAATAATTGAGTTTGGGTAACTTTATCCTTTTTTTTTTTTTTTTTTTGGTAATAATTTTTCCATTTCCTTTTCTTTTTATTTTCTCCATTAATTTTGGGTGACAAGACAAGTCAAATGTCAAATCGGAGGATTCAAATCATAAGACAGTCAGTGACGTGTTGTCAATCAATTTTCAGATTTTTCTTCTCTTGTTAATACTTTTCTTTCTTTTTTAGCATTTGTCATCACCTTGTACTGTAGTGGTATTTAAATTAAATTATTCAATGAGTTATTTGAATTTGTGAATAATTATTTTCAAAATTTTGTCTTATTATAATCTAATTGATTTGTACTTAAATCAAATTCAATTTTTTTTCCAAAGCAATTGAATTTGGAAAGAGAGATTTTCTGAGAAGGTAAAATTTGCTTTAAGTTGACAAATATAAATATATGATACAAAAAAATGATGTTAATTCGGAATGTTTCACAACGTTAGTAGTATCACTGTCTGTATTACTCACTATTGTCAAATAATTTTAGTACTTCTTTTACGCTTATTATTAAATTGTGCTATAAATCTTGAAATTATACCTATACTCTTTAATAATGTGGGAACCAACAACCTTTGGTCCCTATTAAGAATTTTATTCTTTTCTTTTTCTTTCACTCCTATCAATTAGTTAGGACGCATGATGGAATATATACTCTCCAACAAGTTATTCGGCAATTTCAACTTTTTTTCTTCTTCTTCTTCAGATTACTTTTGAAATATTCTTCCTCTCTAGTAACCAGCAATGACTATTAGAGAGTATCCTTTTGCCCATTTTTTTTAGCCATTCATGATTCAAAAAATGAGAGTCTCTGACCGTTGTCCTGATCAATATGCTAAAAAGAAGAATTATCTTGTTTATAATATTTTAAAACTTAATTTTTTATAATAATCATATTTTAATATTTGATCTTAAAATTTAATTTCATACTATTGATGCACATTTCACCCTTATTATTTATATATTTATATTGACAAAATAACAAACGACTTCAATAACATCTTCAATTAATGAACATTATTTACAATTTCTCAACTAGATAAAGAAGATTTGAATTTTAAAAAAATTAAAATTATTTTCCATAACTCTATATATAGACCCTAGTTTCTATAACTAATTTAATGAGTTTGTCCATATCTTTTTTTTTTTCTTTTTCTTTTTTGTTTCTTTTGTTTTTAATGATAAATAGACCAACTTTTATGAAAATAACATACGGAGTACATTATTTGTACAAATTTAATGATAAATAGACCACAAGCAATCACTTAATAGTTAATACTCCGTGGTTTTCTAAGAAAAAGAAAACTCAGCTTGCACTCAATCCAATGAACCCAATGGAATTAAGACATCTTTCAAAGTCTTGCAACAAGCCAACAATTATCTAATTAAATAAGATTGATAAGACAAGTGAAATGACTAATTTTAATACTCCGTAAAAACTATACAATGACAAATGAGTTGCAAAATATGAGGTTGTCATTTTGGTCGTCTTTGTAATTTTTTTTTTTATTACGGAGTAATTAGTTTGTTGGTGACGTGGTGTTGTTGTTGTTAAAAGTGAGTTAAAATTGAATAAATATAGAAAAAATAATGGATGAATTGTAAATATGATAATATTATAGTAGAATTCATTTTGAAAAACGATAAGAGTATCTATTATCTATCTACTATCTACTATACTATATATACTAATAAGAGCCCAAGAGAGTTAGGCCTATAATGGGTAGAAAAAATGGCGGTCACAGGTTTTAATTAAATGAATGGCTCAGATTGATTAAAAGATGGATCATATTTGAATTTTACACTAAAATTTCCTAAAATACCCACACACCGTTACTAATTCCGTTAAAATTTTAAGAATTGCCGTTAGTTCACCGTTAACTTACTCATTGATTTCAATAAAAAAAAAGGTCTTAGGTTCGAACCTCATCCCAATCAAAGTTGGCATAATTAGTACTCTATTTTACTCTTATTAAATTATATAAATAATAATTTAGTAGTTACAACAAAAAATAATACATATGCATTTCTTTAATTTAGAATTATGTGTCCACAATGTCTTTATTCAAAAAAAAAAAATTATTCATTATCAATAAATTAAATAAGATAAATAATTTTATTAGTTATACTGTCTTTATTTTTTTTAATATAAAAATTCTTTATATTCAAATTTATTAATTGATTATATTCGCTACATTGTCCTTACAATGTCTTTATTCAGTGAAAAACAAATTATTAATTATCAATAAATTAATTAAAAGAAATATTTTCATTAGTTATATTGTCTTTATTTTTCTCAAATGTAAAAATTTTTACATTCAAATTCATCAATTGATCATATTCACTACATTATCTATTATCTTTTTTTGTGCACTATTTTTCTAATTAAATATCAAAGTTATAACATAAAATAATGCTATGTATTTATTTACCAAGTATTTTATTAATACCATGAAAAAATTAAAAAAATATATAATTAATAAAGCCAACCATATTAACTACTTGAGAGATTTTGTGACAAAGAGAGTATTCAAATCACACAACAAATTGAAGTGAGAACTACCTCGCAATGTCCTTGTTTGACAGTCAGTAGTTAGCGGTTAGCGTTAGCAGATTTGACCAGCGAATTTATTTAATTATTAACATTGGGTAGAAAAAATGACTGCCAAATTATTAAATCAAATGAATGGTTCATATTGTTCAGGTTTTAATTTTTTTCTTTTAAGATTTTCTAATTTATCCTTAATTATATGATTATCCATTTAGCTTTTCCGTTAATTCACCGTTAGTCTAATTCTAATATTAAAGTCTAATATAGAATTATAACTACACCATTAATCTAATTCTAATATTAAAGTCTTAATAGAACTTAACCACAAATCCTAATGTCGGAATCTCCTCAAACAATATTAGTATATATTTAATATTTTATGCCCTAATTTTTATTTGTTCTCCCTTATGTCCCTATTTGGTTTCAACCATACCTATACAATTATTTTATTGACAATTATAATCAATATTGACTATATTATCTTGCATTTGTAAACTTAGAATTACCTATTTAACCCGCACGGGCTTAGCTCAATGGTTTAGTGGGTAGTATTTGGGAGAAGAGACCAAGGTTTGAACCTCGACGGCGGCAATGCGGGAATTATGTCCAAAGTGGGTAGATTCCTTGTGCGGCGTATCAGCATTTGGCCCTGTCTGCTGAACCATTGAGCCACCGTGATTTACAACTTCTCACAATGCTCTGTCAGGTTGGAGTGTGGGGGGGCCCTTGGGGTTGGGAGAAGAATTACCTATTTAAATACGCAAATTCAACCTTCAATTATCTATGCATGAACAATTTCAATATAATCTTGCCTTAATATATTTTAAAGTACTTATTTAAAAAAAAAAAGTATTGGATATTATCCCAATCGCGCAATGCGCGTAAAAAACTAGTTATAAAAATAAATTTTGAACATATAATCTTCAAACTTCTTACTAAACTAAAAAGTATTAATAAACTTACAAATCAAATTGGTAGTTAGATTGTTTATTTAAGATTTTAAAGTCAAATTTCAACCCCTTACCCACCCCCCACATATATAGAGGAAAAATAATTTGAGAATAAGCCCCCTCCCCTGCAAAAAGTGTAGGTTAATTTCATTCAATAATGTGAAGACATGTCTATAATTATTACGATTCATTGAGAAATAGTTAATAGTGGATCCATGAATAATTAATAGTTTACACATTTGTATTCACTATTATAAATTTTAAGTGTATTGTCAGTTATTCGCAAATGACTATCAAGTGATTGCGAATACAACTTAATAATTACAAAAATATTATCGCATTTTTTTTTCTTCTTAATTTCAACCATTGATCATCTTAGATTGACGAAAGCAATTAGTCCACTTTTTTTACAAAGAGACTTGTTCTCATTTTTACTTGATTTTCCATCCATCAGATCTTGCAGATCAATGGATTAGATTTGTCTTCACGTTCTCACCTGTGACATGGTTCTCATATGATTAAAATTCTATATATATAGGCTTATGATCTAATGAGAACACATCTCTAGGAGATCTAAACCTTACATCTGTAAAAATCGGAAAGATCATATCATATATATATTTTTTTTAAATGGTGGTGGCATTTTTATAATTATCGTCAACTTCACTTCGCAAACTTGAACACTCGAATATGCAATCTGTAACAACTAAATATACAAACTTGGATAAATTTTAGAAACGTAATGAAAATGCTAAATTTTAAATATAAACCATAAATGCTAGACTCTAAGTAGTAAAAAATGAACTCCTAATCAAATAAAACAAAAAACAAAAACAAAAAAAAACTCAGTCATAGATTCTAAAATCCAAACCCTAAGTGCAATGCACATTCGCATTTTTATAAGTGTAATTTCTTAATAATAAATGTGCAATATGTTAATACTAAGTGTGTAAACCTGAAAAATTATGAGAAGTGTAGATTTTAATGCTCAAGTTTGCATTGTAACATTGGTGATAATTACAAAAATACAACCACGTTTTTTAAATATGATCTGATCAAATTTTTTAAGACGTAAGACTTAGATTGGTTATTAGTTTTCTCTTATTACCCCCCCCCCCCCCCCCCCTCTCTCAATATATATATATATATATATATATATATATATATATATATATATATATATATATATATATATATATATATATAGGGTCGCATTCAGGTGCGAATATGTGTTTAGGAGAGAAATGCGAACCAATCAGCGCGAGCCACGTGTCAGCATTCATTGATCGGGTGCACCTACTTTCATCTATAAGTGCACCTACTTTCGCCTGCAAGTGCATGTAATTTTGTCTTTTTAACATTCATTGATTTGAGTTTGTTCTGTTTGTCATTGTTTTTGTTCTTGCAATGAGTTCAGCGAATAGTAGTACACATGAAAACCACCCGCAAACATTTATGCACTTAGGTGCAACTACTTATAGGTGCACTTAGCATTGATGCTCACTGTAAATTTTACTTGCACCTATAATACATTTTACATGCATACATTTTACTTGCACCTCGATGTTCAATTATTTACGAAAATGCCACCACATTTTTTTAAAAAAATTAGTGTTTCTCATCCATTAGATCGTGACACGTGGACGAATATCAGGCATTCGCATATTCGCACCTGGGCGCTCCATTCGCACCAAAGTGCAATTCTCTCTCTCTCTCTCTCTCTCTCTCTCTCTATATATATATATATATATATATATATATATATATATATATATATATATATATATATAATGGTTTTCCGTGCGGTTGGACGCACCTTAAGCATTAAAATGGCGCACCTTAAGTACACAACACACACACCTTAAGCACACAAACAAAGTACCTTAAGAGCACAAATCACTCACCTTAAGTACATAAACCACGCACTTTAAGCACAGAACAAAGCACATTAAGCACAAAACCGACGCACCTAAGATTTTATAATGGCTCACTGCACATTAAGCACAAACTCACGCACATTAAGTACAAAACCCACGCATCTTAAGTACAAATCTCACGCAACTTAAGCACTAAACTCACGCACTTTAAGTTTTACCACTACTCACATTAAGCACAAACTCACGCACCTTAAGCACAAACTCATGCACATTAAGCACAAAACTCACGCACCTTAAGCACAAAACTCACGCACTTTATGTTTTAACCACTACTCACATTAAGTACAAAATTCATGCACCTTAAGCACAAACTCACGCACATTAAGCACAAAACCCACGCACCTTAAGCACAAATCTCACGTACCTTAAGTACAAAACTCACGCACATTAAATTTGACTTAGACTCAAAAATTACCAAATTACCACCGCATTTTCTTTTTTTTAAATTTTGGTAATCCTGAACCTTGATTTAAGCAAAATCAATGGCTCAAATTTAACCCCACAACCACACCTGAACTTAATTCTATATATATATATATATATATTATCAGTTTAGACTTTCAGTAAAGATGGTGCACACATTCTTCAATTTAATTAAGTAAAAAATTCATAATTAACTTACAGTAGACAATTTATTAGTCACAATGTATATTCCTAAACTGCACTTGTAATTTATGATAGCAAGTTTTACTAGTAAATGGGTGTAAGGAAATATATAAGCTCCGGAGTGTATTGTCATCACTCTCCACCAAAAGCAAAATTGTGCATGCTGGACTCCAATATAAAACTGAAATGAAATTAAACAAGTTTACAAATTTGGCTGTAGCAAGTGAATGATGACGTCACTATGTACAACCTTCCACATGCTGTCATTAAAGCTGTAGGAATTCTCTTCAAACATTTTAGGATACCAACTACATATTGAAAAAAAAAGAAGTTAAAAAGTATTGCCCTATAATTAAAGGGCCATAAATCTAATTTGTATTAAAGTATTAATAATGCAAGTAAACTTTGTCTCATTGTATAATTTAAGGAAAATTTTACCATACTAGTATAGATGCAGCTGGGATGTTATTAGAAATCTTTGTGGAGAATGGTTGTGTGGTTTTTGTGCGCTATGGAGTCGGTGTGGCTATAAGTGAGTATTGTCGAGAAACTTTGGATGGTTTATCATAATATGTTTATATGTTAGAACAAAAATTTTAGGTAATTAATTCGCTTGTTGGTGCAGGGAAAGTATTATTGAGGGAGCAAAATTAAGTCATTTGTTTAAGGCCATATAAAATTTGTTAATTAGAGATTGAGTGGCGCGCCATATAATATTTGAACAATTTTCTATTGCATATTAGACTTATTGAATGATGCTAACTATTTTATTTTATTTTATTTTATTTTGCTTCTCTAATCAGTGGATGAACCTAGCTAAACTAGCTTCTGACTTCTTAGATTCAAATGGCTTGTGGTTATTTTTATTTTTATTTACTTTGTTATCGAAAGGATGAAATATACAATTTAAAATTTATAACCTTAAATTATTTGTTTTTGATTCTCTAATTAAACTTACATAGTAACTTAATCACATTATTGTTAGTATATAAGGTTATTAATTTTTGTATTTATTATTTTTTTTCTTGTACTCGATATGATTATTACAGCATAACTAAGGACAACATTCTCAAAAAAAAAAAAAACAAAAAACAAAAAAAAAAAAAAACAAAAAACAAAAAACAAAAAACAAAACAAAAAAATAAAATAAAAATAAAAACTAAGGACAATAAATGCATTAAGCTAAATGACATGATATGAATATCCTTATATAACAAACTCATATGCTTAGAGAAAAAAAAAAATCTGGGACTTGTTTAGACTCACCCGTTGTCACGAGACTCAACTAAACTTATCGAAGTAATCTTTAATTGTCAAAATACAGTCCTGAGAAGCTTCAACAAAAAGAACTATATCGTCAATAAAAAAAATAAGTGTGAAAGAGTAAGACCATACCTGGAGGTGTGTATCCCTTTCCATCTCCCTTGTTGGACCTCGTCTCTAATAAGATGATTGAGCCTTTCCATGCATAGAACGAAAAGGTGAAGGGAGATAGAGTGCCCTTGTCTAATACCCCTAATAAGTTTAATCCAATCCAATTGCTGACGATTTCATATAACGCTCAATCTAGTCGTTTCCACGCACACCATAATATTGTGGATCCAATCCTCCTTCAAACCCACCTCCTCAAGAGTGTCTTTTGTAAAACTCCAATTGAGTCTATAAGCCTTGTCCATATCAATTTTAAAAATCATATATTTCTTACCTCTCCGACTCTCCGAGCAGTGTGCATAGTATGAAACGTTTCTTGATAAATGAGAATATTATATTGTCCACAATCTGCATATCCGGGAACAAACTCATATGTTTAACCCACATACCCTCCTTACAAATATAAAATTATATTACTGTATTTTATAAGTGAAATTTTTCTCGTATTTCGTTCCTTGCATTTTCTTATGTTTTAGTTTCATTGTTTTTCATTTTCGTACTACATAGATAATGATTCAACACCTAGTTGACTAGTTAAAGGCACTATATATGCCTGCCGTGAAAGGCAATAAAATAAGGTGGCTTGCAAATTGTTTATTTATTTATTTTTAATTTTCGTGATGAAGGGGGGCAGTATTTGCTTTGAGATATTTTATATAATTAAACTAATAAAGGGTTGACCAAAAAAAAAAAGAAAAAATGAAATAGTTTAGTTTCGGTGGGACAAACTAAATCAAAAATTGAATAAATTAGAAAATCTCTTCTGTACACTGACGATATCATTGATATTTGATATGATGTCAAATGTATGTTTTTTTTTTTTTTTTAAACTACGTAAAAAGGGACATTAATGCCACAGAAAATGAAATGGAAAGTGATTTTGCAACTTTAAAAAAAAAAAAAAAAATTGTTTTGATCCTTCTAGGTTTATACTGGGTATAATAAATTGCATGTGATGTACTGGGTATAAAGGTGAGGTAGCTGCTATATATATATAAGTAGGTTAGGGTGAGTTCAAGCTAAGCTAAGCTATGATTCCATCACTAAGTGCTTGGACGATGATGTCCGGACGAGAAACTTTTGACTGTCAATTATTGTGCTGTTTCTTGCTTCAATTGGCCTCTTTGCTCCTTTGAAAAAGTTAACTATGTTTGGTGATTGGATTGATTGGGTTTGTGTTTAATCCATACCTACCTAAGCTATATGTCATTTTGTTTTGAGATATTACATTCAAGTTTTAAATTTTCCTGGCATGAAAAGATTTTAGAGTGTGTTTCCTTCATGAGTTTACATTACGAATAATGACAACTTTTTAAAACATAACGGTGAGATTTGATTATCACTTCAATTAAAAATTACATTCCCTAATTTATAAAGGTAGGCAAAAATTTTGTGTGAAACCGTCTCACTAAGAGTCGGGTCGGGTCAAGAGGAAAATGTAATACTTATATGCACAATAATGTCATACTTATACGCTCAAATGTAATACTAATCAGGAATAAATAATTTGTTACTTATAAGGGTAAATGACTAAGTGTAATACTTTTGCATTTCGATTTAAAAGTATTACATTTTTTCTCAAAAGTATTATATTTTTCCTTATAAGTAAGGGGCATTTGCCAACATTACTTATTATGGAAAATATAATACTTTTGATGGAAAATATAATACTTTTACATCAAAATGTAAAAGTAATACATTTAAGTAACAAAAATTTTATTCGTGATTAGTATTACATTTGAGCATACAAGTATGACATTCGCATGTTGATTCGACCTGACCTGACCCGTCTCACACAAGTGTGACTCAAAAAAATATCATTCCATCTTATTCGTAATATGATTTTTAAGTTTGGATTAGTGATTTTAGATTTTTGTTTTCATTTTTTTTTTTGTATACATTGATGCTTTGGATGTCGTTATATTATAATCAATTCACTTAATTTTTTTTAATTTTTTTTTTATATTTGTAAAACCTTTATTCTCATTATAAGGTAATACATAACCAAACATCAATATTAGTAACCATTCAAATTACACCATACTACCAAACATGTAAAATATTTTCATCAAAACTCATACCATTATCAAATATTTAATTTCCATTCCAATTCTTATTCATATGTGCAAACCAAACATACCTTAAGGGTCCGTTTGGAAAGCAGGAAAATGACTTCTGGAAAATGTTTTCTGGAAAATGAGTCATTTTCCGGAAAATATTTTCCTTTCCAGTGTTTGGTTGCATTATGGAAAACTGTTTTTCTGTGTTTGGTTCATTTTCTGGAAAATGAGTAGAATTGTATAATTAAACATTTTAATTATTTTATTTAGAATATTACAACATGTATAATAATATATAATAATATAATATTAATTTTAAATATAATAAAAAATAGCTAAGTTTTTCAAAAAAAAAAAAACTAATAATATATCAAAAATATTATGGTGGTGGTGGTGGTGGTGTAGTGGTAGTGGTGTTATTCGTTATATAATAATAATAATAATAATAATAATAATAATAATAATAATAATAATAATAATAATAATAATAATAATAATAATAATTGGTGGTGGTGTGGTGGCGGTGGTATGGTGGTGGTAGCGACGGTGGTGGTTGCGGTGGTATGGTCGTGGAGGTGGCGGCGGCGGCGGTGTGATGGTGGTGGCGGTGGTTGCGGTGGTATGGTGGTGGCAGCGGCGACGGTGGTTGCGGTAGTATGCTGGTGGTGGCGGCGACGGCGGTAGTGGTATTTGTGTGATGGTGGTGGTAGTATGACGGTGGTGGCAGTGGTCGTGTGGTTGCGGTGGTGGTGGCGGCGACGGTGGTTGCGGTGGTATGGTGGTGGTGGCGGCGGCGGTGGTTGCGGTGGTATGGTGGTGGTGGTGGCGGTGGCGGTGTGATGGCGGTGGTGTGGTGGTGGTGGTAGTGGCGGTGGTATGGTGGTGATGGCGGTGGCGGTGGTATGGTGGTAGTGGTGGCGGCGATGGTGGTTGTGGTGGTATGGTGGTGGCGGTGGTGGTAGCGGCGACAGTGGTTGTAGTGGTATGGTGGTGGTGGTGGTGGTGGCGGCGACGGTGGTTGCGGTAGTATGGTGGCGGTGGTTGCGGTGGTATGGTGGTGGCGGTGGTATGGTGGTAGTGGTGGCGGCGACGGTGGTTGCGGTGGTATGGTGGTGGTGGTGGCGGCGGCGGTGGTGTGAAGGTGGTGGTGTGGTGGTGGTGTGGTGGCGGTGGTATGTGGTGGTGGTGGCGGTGGTATGGTGGTGGTGGTGGTGGTGGTAGTGGTTGCGGTGTTGGTGGTGGTTGTGGTGGTGGTGTGATGGTGGCGGGGGTATAGTGGTGGTGGCGGCGGCAATAGTGGTGGTGATGGTGGTATGGTGTTGATGATGTTGGTGGTGGTGTGATGTTGGTGTAAAAGTTGGAAAATGACTTCCCCCCAAAAAAAGGGGAAGTCATTTTCCTCCAAAACAAGCCTATTTTCCAAAGTCAACGGAAAATGATTTCCGTTGACTTGATTTTCCAGGCACATCCAAACACTGGAAACTTGGAAAATGATTTCCAGAACTCATTTTCCAGGTTTTCAAACACACCCTAAAATTACATAGAAAGATATGAATGGATATATTGATTGAATAGCGATACGTTCTATGCATTTTCATTTTGACTTTTACATTGTTAAATCTCTGTCGAATTGACATTCGTCCACTTTTAACTGCCACACCTCTTTGTAATTTTGATGTTTCTTGTTTGGTTTATTTTTACCCGTTGAGCTAAAGGGAACCCTTTATATCATTGATTGCTACTGAGTTGTTTACCCAATACAAATTAATTAGGTATGAAAATGTTAACAAATTATTCACATATAAAAAATAAATACAAATAGGCGTCTGTACTAGTTTTAGTTTAGAAGCCTATTGTCAAAAAAAAAACTTTATGTCCCTGTAACTATGGCCTAATGCGTAAAGTTGACACTTTTAGCTTGAGCTATACGCATCTAGAGTAGTACAAACACTTATTTTCTGCTACTACATATGCGAACAATGCTTTTTGTACTAGTGAAATAAAACGTATCTGATGTAATAATGTTGTGTGCAACTGCTCGAATCAAATGTTTATTACTATGTCGTCAAAAGTTATAGTTAGTAGCGGAGACAAAATTTTATTTTCATATACTTGCTGTGTAACAGTCAGTGCCACGTTTCGATGTCATGGTGTTAGACCCACCCTTCCAAGCCACCGCCCAATGACAACAAATAAAAATTAGGAAGTATTGTTATAAGGATAATGTAGCAAGACTAATATATAAAATGAAAAAAAAAAAAACTAGAATTCATTTTGCAAAATACATGCAATAACTAAATATAAAGTTAAAGAGTAAACATTAAAAAACAAAATAGGATAAGTAAGTTATTGTCCAAAATTATTAGATCTCTTATTCAGTTAACTGACTGATTAACTGAATGAATACCCCTAATAACAACGAGTAGATTAAGGACTCATGTACTAAAAAGAGAACAAAATAAATAAATAAAATTTAATTTGCATCCTCACTTCATTTTCAATTCCAAGGACCATCAACTGGACTATTAAAAAATGATTAAATTATGATATTATATATCTAACTTCAACTTTCATCAGTTTGAGCTCCCATGCACTCTCATCATCTGCTCCCTTTTACATTCTAATTGCTCCCCTTTCCCTATTTGACTACTTGTGATAACCTGACACAAACAGTATTGCCCAATACCTCTTACATACATATATACACTATAATATAATTCTATAAAGTTATTATTTTTTAATTTAAAGTAAAAATTTGTATTTTTAAGTTGTACAATTATGTTACTCTACTTATTTTAGTTCCGTTGCAAATATTTTGATAAAAACAAAACTGTGAATCTTCATTAATAAAAAGTACATTCATTTTGTAATTTTTACCAAAATTACTTACTGATCCGACATGAAATATTCCATCTTAATAACTTGTGATCAAATTAAATAACTTTTGGCCTTTTGCCAATAACCTTGTAGTCTAGTGGCTCGAAGTGACTCTTCCATATAAGAGGTTATGAGTTTAAGCCTCAGTTAGTAATATTAAAAAAAAAAAAAAAAAAAAAAACTTCTTTAAACACTTTAACCCACCCACCCCTACAAACCCCCTCTCCTCTCCCGACCCCACACACACACACACACAAAAAAAAAAAAAAAAAAAAAAAAGGAAAATCTAACTACTCCCTAAACAGCACAGCTAGCACTATCGAGGGAGAGTAATCACTCAAGCAGTCTTTCAAGGCTCAAAGCTAATGCCACATGAAATTCACTTATAATCAATATTATACATAGTCCAATTCAAATGATAACTTTTTATGTTTCACAATTTAATTATTTAATTATTTCATATTAAATTACTATATTACGTCAAATGAATATATAGTTACTATGCGTACTTCAAATGGGCCAGATAAGAATCTTACCCCAAGGGTCCTTACGTTCCGCCTAACTCACTGACATTGGTAAGACTCGATCCCGAGTCATTGTTCTTAAACTTCACCTATGTGACCAACTAAGCTGTTCATACGGAAATAACAAACTCAATACATATACATACGATGTTATATATCATACACACCGATATAAAATGCAAAGTAAGCATATAAGCTAAGAAGAATAATCTTACTAGTAATATCGTAATCACATAGTATCAGAATTTAGAAATTATAAATATATTCTCGTCACTTTTTATAAGCATGGGATTAAGATTATAAGAGTTGATATATATATTTTTTTTTTTGAATGTTTATAAGAGTTGATATAAATATATTAAAAAGGAAAAAAGATTTGACGGAAGTAATAATTAGGCCGGCTTAATGGAATGAGTGGAAGTGACCTAAATCCACCTAGAGTTTACTATCTATTCTCTTCTTCTTCAAGTACTTGCGCTCTCCTCTATAACGTATCTTTCATCTACAGAAACTCCCTCTTTCAACTCTTTCTCTTTCTTTAATTTTTTCCTCTCTACTGTTTAGTGTCACAGCACTCCACTACTTTATTTTTATTTTTTTTCTTCACCTTTCTCTCTCTCTCTGTCTGTCTCTCTCCCCAGGCGAGTTTTTTTAATTCTGAAGAAATGACTCTTGAAGACTCGTTAAGATCTCTGTCTTTAGATTATCTGAATCTGCTCATCAACGGGCAGGCGTTTAGCGATGTGACTTTTAGCGTGGAGGGGAGATTGGTTCATGCCCACAGGTGTATCTTGGCGGCGAGGAGCTTGTTTTTTAGGAAATTTTTTTGTGGGCCGGAGTCGCCGGGGGGAGGCGGCGGCGGCGGGGGAGCGGACCCAATGGGGTCGTCGAGGATGGGGGGAGCGTCGTCGTCGCCGCGGGGATCCGGCGGGGGGCAGGTGATTCCGGTGAACTCGGTTGGGTATGAGGTGTTCTTGTTGATGCTTCAGTTTTTGTACAGCGGGCAGGTGTCGATTGTGCCGCAGAAGCACGAGCCGCGGCCGAATTGTGGGGAGAGAGGCTGCTGGCACACCCATTGCTCCTCCGCCGTCGATCTCGCGCTGGACACCCTCGCCGCCGCGAGATCTTTCGGGGTTGAACAGCTCGCTTTGCTCACCCAGGTTTTCACCCACCACCATTTTTGGGTTTTGATGATTTTTTAAGGTTGAGCAAGCTAAGATATTATTAAGTATTAACACCCCATTTATTTTCTTTCTTTTTTTTTTTTTTCCCCCAAAAATGAAAGGAGTGGAATTTTCGTATTATCTTATTTGATTATTTCCTCACTGTTTCTTTTTATATATATATTTTTTTATTTCATGGCTTTCATCTCTTCTTCTTCTACTAAACAACTTTTGGATCGGCGTCCCAGGCCAGAGTTTGTTAAATTTGATCTCAGAGAAACCAAGTACTTTTCTTCTTTTTCAGTGTTTCTTTTCCAGAATCTGATCCAACTGCTAGTCCTAGATTTTCTTATCATATTTCTCAGCTAAATCCAAGCCCACACACGCTCTCGTCTTTTGTTTCTGTTTTTGTGAAAAAGGATCATATCATGTGATGTTCTTCTCAATCTGTTATTACTTTCTTGATTTTATGTGACACTACTTTGGGTTGAGTTTCTTGAATTGGGTGTTCTCCATCTTCATGTTCCAGATTTCCCAAATTAGTATCTTTATGTATTATATTATATTATATTATATTATTCAACCCCCACCAAATCTCTCCTATGCAATCAACTTTAATTTCCTCATTTGGTACCCAATGGACTATTATTAATGCTGGATGCCTACCCTACCTAATTTTAATCAATTTTCCAGAAATGTTGGCATGGGTTTTTTCTAAATGTGTGAGTTCATGCAATGGATTGAAAGTTCGATTAAGTTTTAATCTCAATCTGGTCGATTTTTATGTGTGGTAAGTGTTTTAATATAATGTTTGTTTTTTTGTTGGGGTTAGCAGAAGCAATTGGCGAGCATGGTAGAGAAGGCTTCGATTGAGGATGTTATGAAGGTTTTGATTGCTTCGAGGAAGCAAGACATGCATCAGCTATGGACGACTTGTTCTCATTTGGTGGCTAAATCGGGGCTGCCGCCGGAGGTGCTGGCGAAGCATTTGCCGATCGAGGTGGTGGCGAAGATTGAGGAGCTGCGGCTGAAATTCTCGATTGCGCGGCGGTCGATATTGCCGCACCACCACCATCACCACCACCACCACCATGATCTGAGCGGGGCGGCGGATCTGGAGGACCAGAAAATCCGGCGGATGAGGCGGGCGCTGGACTCCTCCGACGTGGAGCTCGTGAAGCTTATGGTAATGGGGGAAGGGCTGAATTTGGATGAGGCATTGGCGTTGCATTACGCCGTGGAGAATTGCAGCCGCGAAGTGGTGAAGGCGCTGCTGGAGTTAGGGGCGGCGGATGTTAACTACCCGGCGGGGCCGGCGGGGAAAACCCCGCTCCACGTCGCCGCGGAGATGGTGTCGCCGGACATGGTGGCTGTCCTCCTAGACCACCACGCCGACCCCAACGTCCGTACCGTCGATGGAATCACGCCGCTCGATATCCTCCGAACCCTAACTTCCGATTTTCTCTTCAAAGGCGCCGTCCCGGGGCTGGCGCGCATCGAACCCAACAAGCTCCGCCTTTGTCTGGAGCTAGTCCAATCCGCCGCCATGGTCATTTCCCGGGAAGAAGGCAACACCGCCGCCGCCGCCGCCGCCGCCAACAACCCTTCCTCCGCCGCCATTTACCCGCCAATCAGCGAAGAACACACGTCCAGTATTAGCAGCGCCAACATGGGCAACCTTAACCTGGACTCAAGAATGGTGTACCTAAACCTCGGAGCCGCCGCTCACCACCAAATGGGGTGCAAGATGAACGACGGAGACGAGAGCAGCAGCCGCCATAGCCACCATCGACATAGCAGCGGCAGCGGCGGCGCCGGCGGCTGCGATCCATCATCAATGTACCACCATTCTCACGACTACTGATGATCATTATCTTTGTTCTCATCATCTACTTACGTACGTCACGTTTCTCTCTTCTTAGCTTCATCAACAGTCCATAATATGTTCAAATTCATGGGTTTAGGAAAAAAAACAACAAAACATTAGCAAAGGTTGATATTTTGATCAATGATCATTTGGAACCTCATGGATGAAAAGTAGTATTACTATTCCCAGATCCAAATTTTCCATATTTCATCCTTTTTTCTCTTCTTTCCTTTTTTGGTACATATAATGAGAATGTTGCTCAACTATATAAGTTAAATGTTTAATTCACCATTAAACTAGATTTGACATTCAATATTTTCTTCTCAAATTCATTAATTTTTCATTCATTTTTTTTTTTGGTCGGTCAGCCCTGCAGGGTTTATATATTTGTTATTTATTGGTGGGTTTGTGTTAATATATATTGAACCAATTGAGCTGTCTGTGCATGTTAAGTTAGTATATGCTGCACGTAGGGTAGTGGAGAATGGCAGTATATGTTGAACCAATTGAGTTGTTCATGCATGTTGCGTTAGTATATGCTGCACAGGGTGGTAGAGAATGGCAGTATATGTTGAACCAATTGAGCTGTTCGTGCATGTTGCGTTAGTATATGTTGCACAGGGTAGTAGGGAATGATAGTATATGTTGAACCAATTGAGTTGTCCGTGCTACACTGGGTAGTGGAGAATGGCAGTGAGGGGTGTGGGAAATTGGAAGTATTTTAAGTTAGTGTGAATATGGGATGGGATGGGACAATAGGAGAATCATATCGCAGTGTGGGTTTGATGGAGAGAAATGAATTAAAGAAGGGGAACAGGTCAATCTCTTCAACACTTTGGCCAGTCAACTCCTCTTGTTCTTATTTGGCATATGAAATATCTATTGTGATGGACTATATATATATTTTTTTATTTTCTGCACTCAATAATTTTCTTGTCTCCCATCACACAACTCACCGCCCTCCCATTTCATATTATTTCACATATTTTTATACATATTTGCATTTCTAGTTGTGGCTTTTAATTTTGGTGTGTCTAGCTTTACTTTTTCGGGAAATAAAACAAAAATATCATCTCATTTCAACCCTAATATCAAAAAAGATGTTTCAATTGTTAGTTTGTTACATACTCATTTAAGTTAAACTTTGAATTTCCATATATGTATGTGTGTGTTGAATAGACATATATTGATCCAGTACGTTCAATCTTGAATTTTCGTATATGTGTAAGTTGAGTGTGTGCAGATTAAACATATGCTTATATACCCATCTAGTTTGGTCTTGAAGCTTATATATATGTGCGCGCACTATGGCGGAGTAGATATAAACATATATACTGATCTAGTTAAATCTTGATTGGATTTTATATATGTGCATATACTGATTTAGAAATATGTTGAATTTCATGTAGTGTGTGTAGAATAGATATATGCATGTAGGGTTATATGTTATTTTAGGGTTCAATTCAATTTTTGACTTTGGGTATAGAGCGCTTTAAATCTCTAGGCCAGCTGTCCCACCTAAAAAAGGTGTCTACAATTCAACGAGGAAATTCGGTGAAAATTGTGAGTAGACCCAAAAAAAAAAAAAAAAAAAAAAAAAAAAGCTATTTCAGGGACATAATTAAAGATCAAGAATATAATCTTATGCATGCATCCAACATTTTAATATTTGGTGTTATTTATTAATATATATTACTCAGAAATGTTAAAATGATTTGTATATATGAAACCAAATTGACATATAGAATATGGGGTATTATTTTTGTCCTATATGTATACACAACGTACCAACACTTATTGTAGCTAGAGGTGCAATTATTAGCAATAAAGAAACCAAATTAAAGATAATGAAAATTTATATATATATATATATATATATATATATATATATATATATATATATATATATATATATATATATATATATATATATATATATATATATATATATATATATATATATATATATATATATATATATATATATAAATGCATATGTATTTTCAAGAATGGATGTTTTTGTTTTCTTGTGGTGGGTGGGGTTTTGCTTTGGCTCTTTTAGAGAGTCTTGGCATGAGCTGGTCCCTTCTCCTTCTTTACTTTATCTTTTTTATTTTTTTTCTTGATTGGTTTCGATCAATAACTGTATCTGAATATATATATATATATATATATATATATATATATATATATATATATATATATATAAAAATTAAAATTTATTTTAATTTTTGAGACATGATTGGCTTTAAGAAATTGATTTGGTTGTCATGCATGAATGCAACACTGATCGTGACTACACAACGGAGTTATATTATTAAAATTATTTGATTATTTATTTATTATTATTTGTGTTATTAAATATTCCCAAAGATATATATAATATAATCCCAACATATATTATGTTGCCTGCTCCCCATCTCTCTTTGTATCCACGACAAATGACTCCAAAGTTGAAACCTCTATGGTTTTTATGTGTGCATCGTCCGACAAAGGAAAATGGAAACGAATTATTATGAAATATTCCACATTTTTTAATGCCGCATGATTATTACAAAGCTTATAATTAATTATATGATTTATTTTTAAGATCTGAGTGATTATAACTAATGGTAACTGTCACTCCCAGTTGTACGTAATCAAGACCTGAGTGGTGTTAATGGTCGGTAACTGTATATGTATTGATGTATTCATCAAACTAAAATATATTGTGACACCAAAAAAAAAAAAAACTAAAATATATTGTGATGGAAGTTTGGAAGGTCGAGTCCAACATCTTGTCATTAAAACGTGATATTGACTGTTGCCTAAGTATAAGAAAATAAAATTGACTCTATATTACTAATTATATCTTTTGACATACTGATAAGTATTTGATCTAAATTGAATCTCATTGAAAGCTGCTATGCAATTGAGGTTGGCATGCAGACTATTTTGGTGTAGTAAATGCACACTATTTGGCAAACGCTTTCTTTAATTTTTCAAAAAAAAAAAAAAAAATCCATTGGTAAATGCATACTATTTGTCGAGATGAAATACTTACTAGTTACTACTATGCTTAAAGCTATAATTAGTAGCAAATGTGTAACTTTATTTTCTCATACTTGCCAAACAATCAGTATAACATTCGATAGCAAGGTGTTGGGCTTGACTCTTCGGTCCTCTGCCCAACTAACAATTAACATTTTTGTTTGATTTATCATTTATCTTTTGTCAAAGAGAAACATAATGATATTAAGGGTCCGTTTAGAAACTTGAAAAATGATTTCCGTTCCTAGTTTTCCTTGTTGGTGTTTGATTCTTGTTTGATTTATCATTCCGTTCCTAGTTTGTCAAACGAAAATATTCATTCTGGTCAACGGAAAAAAGGCTCAATTTGACGAAAAATGTCTTCTTAGCTTTTTTTTAGTCCGAAGACATTTTCCAAATTCTTTGTTTTCCATTTCTCTTCCCTCTCTTCTTTTTTAAGGTAGTTTCCACATTATTATTATTATTATTACCACCACCACAATCCCCACCACCACACCTCGACACAATCACAACATCACCACTACCACCACCATCACCACCAACACCAACACCACCGCCATCTCCACCACTACCACCATCACCAGATATTATTATTATTATTATTATTATTATTATTATTATTATTATTATTATTATTATTATTATTATTATAGAAAATAATATGTTCATTTTTCATGAAAATGAACCAAACAGAAAAAAAAAAAAAGTAATTTCTTAACTCTCAAACAAATAGGAAAAGTTAGTTTTCTGGCATTCAGCCAAACATCAGAAAAATAAAATATTTTTGAACAAAATGAGTCATTTTTTGAAAAATATTTCCAAGATTCCAAACAGACCCTAAGTGAAAATTGTAAATTTTAAATTTGATTATAGTAAATAAAGCAATTGTTGTTTATTTCCCTTATATAAGACCAACAATATACTTCGTATAATTAATTGTTATTACATAGGAGTAGAATTTATTCACTATACCATAAATTTCTCACCTTACCTAATAAAGTAATATATAATTTAACTTGGAATAATTAGTTAAAGTTGAAGTGGATTAGAGAAAACAATATTAAATAATAGAAAATAGAAACATAAGAGATGAGGATAAAAATATATCAGGTGACGTTTTTGCTTTTAGTAATATCTTCTTATTGGTATCACTATCCATATGCTTTTTGGTTAAAGCTTATAAAGTTGAGGTAGCTAGTGAGAGTGAAAGATTAGAATATATCTATCTATATACCTATATGTATATATGATCTCCCAAAAAGAGATAATTAAAGATCACTCAAATTTGATACCCAAAAAAAAAAAAAAAAAAAAACTCATTTAAAAATATTTTAATTTACTTTAAATTTGTTTCACCCAAATTTACCAAGAAAATTGATTTATGCCTTCGTGGGCAGAAGCCATAAATTGGTTTTTGCCTTTGTGGTTTAGAAATCTTTTGGAACAAATAATTTATTTTTTAAATTCAACCAAATAGAAAAATATAAATTTCTAACTTTTAACAAAACACAAAGTAAATTTTCTTTTTATTTTATATAAAATGAATCATTTTTCAGATTTTTTTTTTTTATTTGTCAAATGGATCCTAAGAGATTTTTTTTTTTTTCAAATAATATGTGAGATAGGTAGATCCGATAGCAAGTTGACTTTAAATAAGTTAGAATATAGTGATATTATTAGATATTATGGGTACTAGAATTAAAAAGAGGGCCAAAAAAAAAAAAAAAAAAAAAAAAAAAAAAGAGGATGAAAGGTTGTGAGAACTGAGAAGTAGAAGCTAAGTAGGGGCTGTAGCCTATAGGGCACACATTTAGATAAATAATAAAATATATAAACAAGTGGGCAACATGCTTTGAAGTGACGAGAAAATGACAGATTTCTTATTAAGGATATTATATAAATTAATCACTCTTATTAGAGCCATTGGGCATGCTTAATTAATGCTGGATTCTAGCTTTATTGAAACTTTATTCAAGTGTAACTTTCAAGCTGATCTCATCAAATTTTATGAAAATAGCATACATACATTATTTAATGAGAAAAAAAAATGATATCCTCTAAAATTAACTTTTAATATTATATTTACATCTTGATGTAATTATAACACTCTTTATGTGTATTAATTAGTTTAACAAGTTTTTAAAAATCATTAATAATAATTGGACAATTACAATTAAGTTGAGTAGTAAGTTGTTAATTTGATAAACACAGGGTTTCAAGTTTCACTCTCAGTAGGAACAACTTATTAATTTTCTTAATTTAATCCCGTTAGCTATTGACAACCTAAGTTAATTTACCTCCTTATGATTCTTTACTAGCTAGGGTGCGGTGCACACTAAGAAACTAATAAGTAGCTCAAGAATAAAGCTATTTTCGCATCCTTTTTGCATCTAACCATTAAAATTTATGAATTTATAATTGTGATGTGAAGGTGGGATCGTTTTTAAAAGTGAGAGTATTATAGGGATGTAGATAAAATAGTGAAGTAATTTGAAATTTGATGATGTGTGATCTACTTTTGAAAGTGAGATATACTTACAGGAATAAGGATAACCTAACCCGACTTTATCATTTTTTTCTAAAATAGAATGTAGCAAGAACTTTTTGGGTCAAGATACAATTGCCCTTGCATAAATATCGTGAACCAGAGTCTATCATGTATATTATGAATTTTGGTTTGGATTATGTATATTCATTTAACAAATTATATATTTGTAAATAAATTAAAGGTACATAATATGTTAACTACATATATATATATAATCTGGACCACGTCTACAATGTCCATGGTAAATATTGGTCCTCGATATAACGATTGTTGGGCGCAAATTATGCTGTGCAACCGTGTGCACCATACAGTGCACCATGTATGGTGCACACGGTTACAAAAACGACGTTGTTTTGACTAAAAACGCCTGTCTCACTTTAAAAAAAAAAATCAGGTTCAATTCCCGGCAAAAGTATTTTTTTGTGCATAATTTGAATTATATATCCACTAATTCATAACTATATATCCACAGTGAATGAATAACACAAAATCCAGAATGAATGAACTAAATATCCACAATAAATGAACTAAATATCCATAAATTCATAACTATATATCCACAAATTCATAACTATATAGCCACAATAATGCTGTTGAGGGAATTGAAATTAATTTTTTTTAAATGAGACGCACATTTTTAATCAAAGCGATGTTGTTTTGCAACCGTGTACACCATGCACAACATAACTATTGATTGTTGGGACTGGGAGGCTAGTATTAACTCACTTGGGCTTCATTTTTGGTAAATTTTAAATCATGAGCCCAATTTGGTGAAGTGCACATATAAGGATGACTTTACAAAGATGATTGGGCCAAGTGGTGCAATCATGTAATAGCACTAAGCAAATTTCATAGCCCATTTAAACCTTGTTTTAGACTTTTAGTCCTTGTGAGGCAAATTATGCCCTGGACCCGTGTCCACAATACAACGACGTTGTTTTTAAGAAAAACGCGTCATTCCAGTTTAAAAAAAAAAAAATAATTTTGTCTCGCCGTTAACGGCGTTATTCGTTTGTGCCATTATAAATGTACAGTTATCACATTATGAATGTAAGTTATAAAATTATAAACACAGAATTCTGACATTATTAACTTACAATTATGAACATATAGTGATAAAATTATGAACATAGAGTTCTAAAATTGTGAACATGGAGCTTCGAAAATTATGATTTTACAGTTATTGAATTATGAATGTACAGTTACAGAATTATGAATGTACAGTTATGCAATTATGAATGTACAGTTATGCAATTATGAACACAGAGCTCTGACATTATAAACTTACAATATGAACATATAGTGATAACATTATGAACATAGAGCTTCGAAAATTATGAAGTTACAGTTATTGAATTATGAATGTACAGTTACGGAATTATGAATGTACAGTTATGGAAGTATGAATGTACAGTTATTGAATTATAAACATAGAGCTTTGACATTATGAACTTACAATTATGAACATATAGTAATAAAATTATGAACATATACTCCTATAACGAAGCGATCTGAAATTTAAATAATAATAATAATAATAATAATAATAATAATAATAATAATAATAATAATAATAATAATAATAACAGTGCCTAACGACACTGTTACCCGTGTCCAGCATGCATGCTGGACACGGGTCCATAGCATAACGATTGTCCTTGTGAAGAATGGGATAAAACTGGAAAACTATGATCCATTCCTCAACTTGTGTTACTCTTAAGTTTATTTTACCATAACCCTAAACTTAATACAAAGAAGAAATATTTGCTGTCTTGTCGATTTATAGATATTATATACCAACAGTAAACTATAGCTTATTAAGATTGAAATACAAATTGTAATGCTAAATTATGTTTCTGACTTGGGTTAACTAAGTAATATATACACTTAGGGGTGTTTGGTAAATAATTGTTAATTAGTTGTTAGTTGATTGGGTTAGTGGGTTTGATTAGTTGATAGCATTAGCTGATTGTAAAATGATATTTGATAAATCAGTTGCTAATTAGTTGATAACTGATTACATGCAAAATGACTTTCTGAAAAAGCTATTATGAGCAACTTTTTGAATTTTATCATTTTGAAGTAATAAGTGTTACAAACAAACTAATTAATTAAACACTTATATTGATCGAATATTTAACCAAATCAAACAGCTAATAGTTATTAAATAAGTCAAAATTGATTGATAAACTAACTATGTTATCAAACAAAGCCTTATTTTCCCCCATATCCACTATAGATATACTCTATAAGAATAACACAATTTTCTTTCAAATAGAAATCACAATTAGCAATGACTTACACTCTTAGCTTGCAAAGAATGTGTTCCATTTTAATTAAAAATTTAATATAATAATTAGATTGTACATTTATATAGTATCATTTATTGAATAGCATTACCAAATTAGAGGATACGGGCGTCCAGTTTCAACTAAAAATCTAAATTAATAATTAAATTACACATTTATTATTTTGAGTAAGCCGATTACTTTTTAATAGATCATAAAATAATGCGTGGGCAAAATCTCTTTTATAAGATGGCACCTTTTTATATGAATTTAATTTTAATATTAAATTAAAAGATAAGCTTTGTCACAACCTAACTAAAATTTTAAACCAATAATTAAACTACACTTTTAGTATTTATATATATATATATATATATATATATATATATATATATATATATATATATATATACTCATTATATTGCCAATACACCTTTGCAACCAGACATGTGGCAAGCAGGGACGGAGTCAGAAATTCGGTTGAGGGGGGGCGAAACAGTACAGATGGATTTAGAAAATTTTTCTAGAAAAGGCGAAACATTAAAACAAAAGAGATAATTTAAAAATAAATAAATAAACTACCTAAGAAATAAAATTGTAAATATTGTTGGATATGGACGAAAAATAAAACACATCGAAACTTTATAAAAATATTCATAACAAAATATGAAACATAATTAATAAAATAATTTGAATAGAAAACACATTATAAATTACACATCTTATTATAGAGTGTGTGTGTAATATTAAAAAAAAAAACTATTTAAAAAGAATTGTAAAATTATGTTGATGCTAAGATTGAAATCCTTAACCTTATTATTACCAAAGTTGTGTTCTACCACCTACTCTAACTCACTTCTTGTTAATATTTTATAGTTTCTTTTATACTAATACTAAAACATGTACTATATATACATATATACATACAAATACTATATATGGGGGTGGGGTGAGGGGGGCAGCCGCCCCCCCTGCCCCCCTCTCCCTCCGTCCCTGGACTGGCAAGTTGGCAAGCCTCCAAAAGCACTTTGCTAATCAATCTCAATCTTCACAAGTGTTGCACTATCTATAATCAACTTGATTCACATTCATCTACATTTTAATTTTTAATTATAAATAATTTAATTTCATCCTCATAACTCATCCCAAATGGTTTATCAATTTAAGCACCTTCTCGGTTAAGCAATTCTCCATAAAGGTTCACATTGCTGTATGCCTTTTTCATCTTTTTATCTTCTAATTCATTCTTTTAATGGTTTAGTTCATAATCAACTAGCTATACAAGAAAAGTAAACTGTATTAGAAAGGTTTTGATTGATGAGTTTAATTGAGAAGCATATACTTTAGTGCAAGCATGCTTCAAATGTCGATGCGTACAAGGTATCTGTCTATCGCTCCTAAGGTTTGAATCTTGGTCTCTTCTCTCAAATTTTGTCTACTGAACCATTAAGTTAAGCTCATGCATGCAAATTTTAAGTACTACTAATATTATTATTGGATGGATTCTTGCAAGATGTGTTTTTTTATCCAAGGAGCTGAGTATTGTCTCCATGTTTTTTGTTGAGAATATGAATGTAATACAGGCCGGAGCATTCTCAAAATTAATAATTAAAAAGAAGTTAAAATAAAGTTCACAATCATTATTTGAGTGTATGGACTAAATCATGATTTATGATCTGATTTGCAAATAATCACAATGAAATAAATCAGTTTAAGTTGTCCATAACTTAAGTTGTAAAGAATCATGAGTATTTAAAAAAAAATCTTGAACAAACGTTAAAATGATACTCATTAAGCATATTGAGTTTGAATCCTTTGTCCACCGTAATATAAACTTATCCTTAAAATTTAAAACCTTAAAATTGATTTAAAAATATTCTTTTCATATTACCGACTTGCTAATCCCACGTCCGCATGGCTTTTCATTGTCTCCCGTTTTTCAACTTTTTTCTTTTGGAGGGCATCCATGATTCTATGATTTTTGATAAACCGCCATTGATAAAATCAAGGAATATATTCCACATTAAAAAATAAAAAAAAAAAAAAAACATTAACTGAATTTAATGGTTTCATTGTTCTTTACTCACAAACATCCTCAGCCGAAAGCAAAACGAATCTTGATTTTAATGTCAAATACATGCAAAGAGGAACACTCTAATAGCGGGCATTCGTGTTAGGTGTAGTTGAATTATGGCAAAAGGTAAATCCAAAGAAATGTCAAACTGATATGGCTGCGGGTTGATTTCTTGAAGATTCGATAGAATTGAAGTGAGGTTGCTGCCCGCACCAGTTGGTGGCGCCACCTTATTCCCCTGGTGTGTATATATATATGGTGGTAGCCTGGTAGCATTTGCATAAAGCGAAGGAACAATCAACAATACAAAATCATATCCGCATTGCATTGCCACACTTTCTTCTTGTGTTTTTTTAGTCACCAGCTTTCCACCATGAGAAAGGAAACAGACCAAGTGACCCAACAACAACCTTTAGGTATGATATATATATATATATAGGTCCATAATCAGGTGCGAACTGACCTTAACGTGCGAACCTGCTAACTACTGAAAGATTGCACCGCACAGGTTCTCAAGGCATGTCTAGGAGCAGTTCAGTGCAATCACGTAGTAGTTCGTAGGTTAAATTTAGTTTGCACCTGATTATATATATATATATATATATATATATATATATATATATATATATATATATATATATATATATATATATATATATATATATATATATATATATATGCATGAAACATGTGTAATTGTGATTATCTTCTCGATTTAGACTAATAGACTCATTTTTTTTTGGGACTTGAAAGGTTATCCGACTGAAAACCCTCCGAGTGAAAAGAAGGAGAAGAAGAATCGTTGGGCGCGGAGCAAGCCCAAGGGAGAGCGAGGCTGTATTGAAGGATGGTAAGTTAGTAGCCAACATTCGGTATTTTTTTATTTTTTATTTTGAATGACGAGAGAAAACTCACAGCCACTACCAAAAGGTGTGAACTGGGTAAATTGAGTTGGTAAGTTATTAGGCAACACTCAGTATTCTGATTCCCATCTGATGTGTAATCCATCCTGTGATTTGGTTTGTGCAGCCTGTTTGCATTATGTTGCTGCTGGATATGTGAGATTTGCTTTGACTAAAGCTGAGGGGGCTGGAGTGTCTGAATCTCTTCATCTGATTTCCTTACACTATACTATACCACCAATGTTGTTTTCTAGGATGTAACCATAACTCTTTAAGACTAAAGCTGTGTGTTTCAGTGTGTGTTTCTTGATTCTACCCAACAAAGAGCTGTAATAATGTATGTATAATTAGCCTTGTCTGTTTATTCAGAGCTTCATGAGATTGTTACTTCAGTGAAATCAATCCACCTGGTAAAGATAGAAATAATGCAAAAGCAGCAACAAAAACACCCAAAAAAAATGCATAATCATGTGAATCCATTTTTATTCAGAAACTTGGAGGCAGTAGCCCTGTGAAAAAGCAGCCTTCAAGCATATTAAATCCCAAATCATATGAGTTTCTGTAGCATTTCCAGGTAACAATCTAGCAAAATCATATACAAGTTTATAGGCAAGTATGCGCTTTTGTGCCTCGAATTCAAAGATCAACAAGGGAAAGATAAACGAACCAATAGATGTCTATCACGACGAAGGGAACAGCTTTTCAAGCATGTTATTAGAAAGGATGCGATTGGGGTCCAGCTCTTGGCGTGCTCGGTTGTATGCATCCACAGGGAATTTCTTCCTTAGTCTCGCCTGTAGTGCTTGTAGTTCTTCCTTGTCTTTTGGAACCTGGATATATACAAGGATGGATTATTGCTTTTAATGCAATTCATTTCCAACATCCTAAGACAGCGTAAAAAATCTCATTTTTGCTAATGCCAATTGAATATCTGCTTGCCATGGCACACTAAAATGGTATGACGAGTTGCACTCTCCCAATCAAACCATCCGGAAAACAAACAAACGAATAGAATTTTTAAATATGATTGAAAATTATGAGATTGTCAAGTAAAACAGAGATTGACAGTGGCATTTCCTAAATTGTTTGATACGTACCTCAATCTTGGCCCAATGTTCATAAGCAGAATAATGATCCCACAAATGTGCTTGTGTCAAATGCCTGTAGTGGAAAAATTCCTCGGTTATATGTTTTCTTTCACGAGCATCCATTGTTGGAAGATACATGATTATCCCAACCTGAGATGTTGAATTGAAGTGAGAAGAAACGAAAACAAAAAAAAATGTAAGTAATACAGCAGAATCTTTGGGTTCTCTCGGGTTGTACTTTGGGAAGTATGTAATTTGCTAGGATACACGTCATTGATCTTTAAACTATAATATTCTCAAGATTATGTTTTTTATGCGTGAATTTGGAGCAATTAGGCTGCAAATCATGACAATCCATCTTGAAAAAGTAAATAAAGAAGAATCAAAAACTAAAAGGTTACCCATGAGAAAATATCATCATCCACTGAACTATAAGCCGGACTCATCAGGCTCTTGCTGCAAGCTGTCCATCTCTGCTCAATAGGTGCAGGAGCGGGTATACTTTCTTTCTCTATAAGCTGCATTAGTTGCTCTATGAATTCCAGGTCTTTCATGCTTGGTTTTGAAAGGGTACCCGCAGGAAAACAAGTTTCCGAGACCCATTGATGACCACCGCAATCAAACCCTAAAATTTCATCGCTCCACCCTACCCGGTATCCTTCTGACTTTCTCCAAAATTCGGCCTCAGCTTGGTTGATTTTTTTGACATGGTCTGTGTTCAGTGGATCCAGAGCAAGCAGTTTATCCCTCAATTCAGTAAATGAGAGCTCATTTATCTCCGATTCATTTTCATCTGCAGATTTAATATCACTAGCTGCTCTACTTCTGCAAGTAAGAAGGGTGCAACGGATATCAGTAGAATAATAGAGAAAAACCAAGAAATGATCCAAATACGCAGGGAATAAGATTCTTTTGGAGGGGTGATATGGACCTAACAATCTAGTTCAACGAGTGAAATGGACCTAAAAATCTAGATAAGTATATTGCTGAAATGCCATTTCCATAAAACCACCGAGTAGGGTATAGTAAAAGCAACAAGAAACAGCTTTCTTGTACCTGTACTTCTTCAATGACTCTCGGTAGAGATCTTGTACATGTTGTACAGCTTCTTCTGGAGAATATTTCGGTTTATATTTTGGTGGACCCTTCCATTTTGAGATAGGATTGCACGTTACAACCACAACCGCATCAGTGTATGGAATGTGCAAATATTTGACATGCTTGTTCTCGGATAGCAATTTTCTGCAGTATGCTGACACCATTTATTTACTATTTCAACAAGTTAATATGCCCATATATACATTCCAAATAAGCAGACCAGATTTGAAGCTCATACCATAGATAAATGAGAGGAAAACAAAAGGACGGAACATACAAACAGAAAAAGGGAAAAAAAATAAAAATTGATCACCAACTTTAGAAAGTGCATATTTACTTGTGATTTTTCTTAACGTCTTTCATGTTAGAGATATATGTGTGCTCAACAAGCTCCTGCCTCTCCACACACTGAAGTGTGACCTCTGCAACAACTCCTAAACCCCCCAGTCCACATCGAGCTAGATAAAAGAGCGCTGGATCCTTCTCTTTCGAAATCTCTATTGTGCCTTTTGCAGGGGTAACCAATTTCATGCTGATAACTTGCTCGTCGATTGGGGGCAGCCTTGCACCAGTTCCATGAGCACCAACCTAACGCGAGGAGCATATACTTAAACGGTTGCCAAAAAAATTAACTCACTAGAAGTCTATAAATCACTTCTCCAAACACACACACACAAATGTTTATATGTCAAGTATCTTTCAACTAATAAAAAAGTCATCAAAGCCATGGAAATTTTCATAGTATAGAGGTAATACAACTATACAAGAGCACAAGAGATAGTTGATAGTTGATACCACACCCTATTAAAGATGGCATTGGGCTTATTAATCAACATGGTTTAAAATCAAATTTCACACATATATAATAAGGAAGCAAATTTCCTGCAATATAATAAGGAACCCTAATACCAAATGTTACCAAGATTTGATTTTTTTTTTTTTTTTTTTCACTGAACTTACTTGAACAATGCCACCAACTTGTTGCTCCCTTATAGATGCAAAGTTCTGGAGAGTGAGACCATATTCCTTAATCGCATCCACAAGCTGCTGAACCCTAATGCCGGCTTGCACAGTAACCCTCTTCTTCTCCTTGTCCACTTCCAAGACCTTATCCATCAATGCCAAATTCACCATTCCAGCCCGGGTCAACCCGATTCCATTCGGGGACAACCCCGAACCCACCGGGCGGATCTTCTGCTTCTTCTCATTAGAATCCTTCACAGCAGCCTCCAGCTCTTCCAGAGATTCGGGCTGGAGGAAAGTCCGGGTCTGGACCTCGTGGGTCCCGCTCCAATTGGTGACGGTGTGGAGATCCTCGGGCAAGGGGGCGTAGCGGAAGAGCTGGGCCTTCTTGTGCTTGGCGTCCTCGGGGAAGGGGAAGGAGTAGTAGGTGGCGGCGGCGCAGCCGAGGACGAGCACGGTGTAGCCGATGTACTTGCGGACCTCGGCGTCGGAGGAAGGGGGCTGAGATGAGAGGGAGCAGAGGAGGCGCGGGTGAATGTGGGGGTTGGAATGGTGGTGGGAGTGGGTGAGGAGAGAGCGGAGGGAGCGCCGGAGGTGGTGAGCTCTCAACATTTTTGGGCTTAGAGAAAGGTTCCAGTAGAGCGAGAAAAAGGCAATGGAAGGGATTCTAAGAGAAGATTTCGTCTTCTTCAACTGTGTTGTGAATGAAAGAGACGGACTTTATCCATTTCTGGGGGGTAAGATCACAGAGACGGCCGATGACGATAAGCACCGCCGCTACAAATTGAACTTTCCGTCAACACAATTTCATCACTTGTGGGAACTTCGACTATGCATCACTTTTTTGCTTTGCTAAATAAAATGAATTCACTCAATTATAATTAATTTATGGTGTTAATTATATTTAAATTCATCAAATCGTCACTTTGTCTAGCTATTTGATGTGACCTAGCCTATATCATTAGAATCACAAGAAGGGTAAACTAATTTAAGTTGATCGATTTAAATAAAAAAAATTTTGATAATAAAAATTAAATTAATAATTTGACCATTGAGATTGATCGTAAATTATAATATTTGATACATTAATGATTGATAGGTTGAGTATATTAATTTAAGAAAATTTTATATTCATTGTTTAATTATTGAAAACATATCGTGCACGAAAACACTTACAGCTCCTTCTCCTTAATTACTTCCTAATTCCCTATGTTAACTTCTATGTTGGTAGTGGCTTAGGAAGATTCCCATTTCTGGTCATAAATTTTCATTTGTCTTTTGACATTTTGTTGGCAAATTATTATGTGGACCATGGTTGACACAATGTTACGTGGACCATAACAAAAAATATATTTTTAATATATTAAATGTACATTATTTTTGTAGTGAATGTACATTATATAATATAATGTATACTCAGAACAAAAATAATGTACATCTCCTGAATACAATGTACATTATTTTTGTACTGAATATACATTATTTTTGTACTGAATATACATTATTTTATAGTAAACAAAATATGGTTCATACAAATGGTCCACACAATAGTGATTGCATTTTGTTGTTACCAGTAGCAGTAGATCGAGCAAATTCTTTATATATTTTTGGAAAACGGCCTAAGCTAAATTAGAATTTTAAAAGCCCAAAATTTCAAATGCCAATTAAAATTCCCCAAGGGACCCAACAAATGCAGCCCAATAATCCATTAAAACCAAGTACAAAATAAATTCAAACAACTTTGACTAATAAAAGCATAGGAAGCCCACACCTTCAATTAACAATCGTTATGCGTTGGACCCGTGTCCAGCATGCTTGCTGAACACGGGTAACAGTGCCGTTAGGCACTGTTATTTTTTTTTTTTTTTTTTAAATTTCAGACCGCTTCGTTATAAGAGTATATGTTCATAATTTTACAGTACATTATTTTTGTACTAAATGTACAATATTTTACAGTATACAAAATATGTTCCACACAGCTTGTGTGGACCATAGTCTACATAATAATGATTGGGCAAATTATACCATAAACTATGTTTTTTTTTTATTTATTTTTTATTTTTTATTTTTTATTGGAAGGGGGACACCCAAAACATAAAAAAGGAGGCAAACTATTGTCGCCAAAGAGAAATGCCATCGAGGTCATCATGCAGGGCGTTTATGGCCTCGTCCGGAGGGTTGTAAAGAATGTGCAGGCCTTTCGGAAGGTTCTTTGCTTTGCGTGCTAAGGCGTCGGCGAGTCAGTTTTGCTCACGGTTCACAAGAGACACGCTCCAACTGGCAATTGTGTGAGCTTCCTTTGCACAGGCAGATAGTAGGTGGTGCAGAACGTTGTTGTTAACATATCCGCTATTGAAGCACTCGAATAGGTCCTTAGAATCAGTTTCGAAGATGATCTTCGTGTAGCCCAAGTGTTTCGAAGATGATCTTTGTGTAACCATAAACTATGATTTATCTCACAAGATAGACCATTTATACATGTTCATTTTTAATATAGTATATGTTTATTTTTAATATACTAGAGATTCATTTTTAAATATTACATTGCAAATAAACTTGCAGTCACTAAAAATGAACATTTGTTAAAATATAATGAATTTATTAAAATTAAACCTATAGTACAATACAAATGAGCATGCGATAAACTGAAATTGAACATATATTTTAATGGTCCATCTTATTTACCATATCTACGGTATAACAATTTTCAATAGTTATGCTGTGCAACCGAATGCACCATGGACATGGTGCATACAATGCAAAACGACGTCGTTTTGACTAAAAACGCGCGTCTCATTTTAAAAAAAAAAAAATCAGGTTTGATTCTCGGCAATAGCATTATTGTGGATATATAGTTATGAATTTTTAGATATATAATTATGAATTTATGGATATTTAGTTCATTCATTGTAGATATTTACTTCATTCATTCACTGTGGATATATAGTTATGAATTTATGGATATATAGTTATGAATTTCTGGATATATAGTTATGAATTTATGGATATTTAGTTCATTCATTGTGGATATTTAGTTCAGTCATTGTGGATATTTAGTTCATTCATTGTGGATTTTTACTTCATTCATTCACTGTGGATATATAGTTATGAATTTATGGATATATAAAAATGATATTGCCGGGAATCGAACCTGATTTCTTTTTTAAGTGGGACGCGCGTTTTTTAACCAAAACGACGTCGTTTTGCATCGTATGCACCATGCGCATGGTGCATTCGGTTGCACAGCATAATTTGCGATAACAATTAACTATCAACTGCGAACCCTAACTAGCTCTAATTAAAAATGAGATGAATAGATGGCCCAAACATTATTTCTTTGATAGTGAAAAGCCTAAAAGGGATATGGTTTTGATAAGTTGTTAATTGTTATACCATGGATCAAGGTCCATCTTGCAAGGTGAATTTAGGTCTAAAATATATAATTTACACACTTAATATTAACAATTTACCTTTTATAAAATTGTTCACATTCTACATGTAAATTGTGAATTCTGTATGTAAATTATATATTTTGGACCCGGATCCACATAATAATTTTTCGATTCTGATCGAGCTTTCACTTTAAAAAAAAAAAAAAAAATTGCCACTTAACACCAATAGACAGTTGATAGCTACCTCATGGAGTAAACAGTAAAAAAAAAAAAAAAAGTGTAGTGCATATATGCGCATGTCCATCCATTATCTCTTCAACATTCTTGGTATGGTCACTTATTTTTGAGAATTAAACGTTATGTTATATGTGCATGCAATATGATCACAGCAATTATAAAATTATATAACAATATTAACACAACATAAATATACTATATTTGTTCATAAATTTAATAACACTCCTTAACTTACAGCACAAAAAAAAAAAAAAAAAATCATGTAACACTCTTAATTTCAAACAAAATAGAAATTACACTACATGACAAAAAAGATGAAAGGAGTACATACATACCGTACCAAATTTTTATTATCACTCTAAATTTCAAACCAAATTTTGTAATTCAATAATCCTGCTCTCCATCGGTTGAAAGAAGTTTGAATCAATTGCGCGGGTTGAAGGCAACATAAGTCTGTGCCAAAGTTAAAAGAAGAAGAAGAGAAGCAGCAAGTAAAGCCATAATAGTCCAGGGACTTCTGAGGTAAGTATAGACAAGTTCAGCCATCCACGAATTTGCTTTGCTATCATAGTGTTGTTGAATTTTCTGCTTCACCTCCTTAAAAATTCTGGGATTGTCAATTCCATGAGGGTTTAATGCTTTGAACAACTGCACCACTTTCATGTCATCTCCAAGTGTATTAGATATGATGCGTTTTTCTCGCAACTCTTTTACATCATTGGGACAAACAATCAAAGATTTCATGAAATTTATGTAAGAAGTTATCTCTAACTCATTGCCATTTGTTCCATTGGAACAAATCTCATAGGCCAGCATGTTGGTGAAGAAAACTTTGCTTAAAAAGGAAGCATACCAAATAGGAAGCTTTAGTTTCGCATATGCATAGTTAGACTCAAAGTTGATGCTGGTGACAGAATAAATATTATCACTATGACCAAAATGAATTCCCTTTGCTTTTAGATCCATGACTGAACGAAATACGTAACCATACTTTTCAAATGAATCTTTTTGCGACTTTATTATTGTGCTATTTTCTTGGGTTCGCATGAAGTTTGGGCAGCAACGTCCCCACCATGAAGAGCTATTTTCATCGGTTCGCATGAAGTTTGGGCAGCAACGTCCCCACCATGAAGAGTGAGTGGATAATGGCGTAACCGTTGGGGTGGTGTTAGATTTGCAGGCCATGAGCGTCTGGAAAGCTTGTAAAAGATGAAGCGGTTTTCCATCTCTATACATGTCGTTGTCCACCGTATACTCCTCACCATAAAGATTTCTTTGGCAATGCCCTACAAGTAGTTCTTTCCAAGAAATCCCCATTATTGTAGCAAATCTGTCATTAAACAAGAACTCCACAATCCAGAGTGGGATCTGATTTTCAAACAAAAACAAGTCACGTTGTATGAAGAGATAAAATGAAGCCCCAATCATCTCTGAAAACCAGAAACCATCAAAACCATCCAGCATATAACATAGTAAGAAACAGGAATCCAGAAGCATCATTTTAGCAAATTGGGAATCATCAAATTCACCTGTCGACCCTTCAACATAACACCTCCTGGCCTCACCCACTACCTCCAACACCGTTTTCCCATAGAAATTAGCATCACTTTGACTGTAACCACGGGAAATGAAGTTATCAAACACCTTGGGCTTCAATCCCTCAAGAGCCTGCACCTCCGGCTTGAAGTGGTGGTATGGCCCTAGGGAAATCACTTTAGGATTGTAGTCATCGTTGCGCTTGGAACCCCGCAAGAAAGATCGAACCCTTTGTATCTTATTCATACTCTCCTGGGGTACCAACATCAAACCACTTTCTTCTCCACCCAGGATCCCATTTCTTGAAGACAATGCCATTAATATAATATAATATAATGTTAGAGCGAGCTAAGAAGTGAAAAAAGCTAAGTGCAGTGATATGATTGTATCCCAACCAACCAAACCATGCATGCATATATACACCAATTGAAGTCAGTCCTCTTCTCCAAGGTATCACGCTTATATGAATCAAGCAAAGACTATTAGAAATAATTTATTCCTAATATTGATTAATTCATCTAATAAAGTATTCACGATAATGATTAGTGATATATAAAAGCGAAATTACTGGGTGAAATTTCATCTCTCTCATTCTGTTAAAATTTAAACTTATAAGGATTAAAAGATGTATGTTGCGCAGCACCTTGTGCTCAAATAACATGTAATGAACTCTCCCATGTGGGGAAGTCATGAGATTGAGTCTCGTGAAGGTGTTGTTAACTCTGTGTGCTTTTCTATGTTAGAAAAGGTTATGGATTCTTTTTAAAATATTGCTTTTTCGGGGGCCTTTAAGAAATACAGCCAACAATGGAAATTTATTCCTTTTTTTTTTTTAATGCTACGACTTTATTACAATGTAGTATCTGTTCATAACTACTTTCTTAACATACTAAAGCACAACGAGTTAATACCAGTATTTGTTCATAATTACTTTCTCAATCTACTAAAGCACAACGAATGGATACCACTTCCACTAATTGTTTATTAATAAATACTCTTTTGATTTACGGAAAGGAAGACCGACCATAGTCCAAATTGTTCATAACTAGTTACCTCAAATTGAGAAGCAAAGCTAGCTAATAAGTCGCTCTCAAAAAGAATACAACTTAAACTTATGTATTCTATGCATGTGAATACATTTATAATTCTCATAGCAACGTACTATCGGTAGGTTGCTACTGAAAGTTCAAATAATAAATGTAGTCATTAATTGGTCACATCTTAAACTTCACATCATAAAGAGTTTCATCTACCCAAAATAATTGTAGTCTATAGTCTATATTCTATAGACGAGAGTTTTTGAGTGACAACAAGAGTTAATTCCATTTATGGTCATAAATTTATAAGTATCAATTCATTTTTATTCTTATTTTTTTCAAATAATTTCAATTTGGTCATAGTATTATTGTGAAATGATCATTTTTTATCCTCCGTAAACAAAATCTTTTAAATGACATTAAATCTAAGGGCATTTTGGTGTATTAAGTTCTAAGTTTTAATTCTTTTTCTTTTTTGGTCTTAGATTTACACTTTTGGTGCCTTTTTAATTTTTTTTTTTTCCAGAACATCTCTTTTGGTCCTAAGATTATATTGTGACATAACTATTTTTTATCCTATATCAACATATATATATATATATATATATATATATATATATATATATATATATATATATATCATTAAAATGTTAATACTCGATCAAAATTCACATTTTTTCTTCTTAGTAATAGAACAATACAAAGGCTACATCTTCAAAAAATTATATACATTCATCATACATTATATTCATTGATAGCATAAATAATTCATAATTTATTCATAGTATAATGGAGCAAAAACTATTAACAATACATAAGTCTACTGCAAAATTCAAAAAGTGCAATTTAAAAAACTACAAGTGTACTTCATAGTAAACCTCAAGTATAGTGCATAAGTCTACCTCATAAAAGTTCACAAGATTACTTCAAAATAATTCATAATTCTATTTTAAAAACATTTTAAATCAGTTTATTGTTAGGGGGCTTCGGAGGTCTTGTGGATTTTTTATAAAGTAGACTTATGCACTACACTTAAAGTTTATCATGAAGTAGACTTATGATTTTTTAATTGCACTTTTTTTTTTTTTTTGGGATTTTGCAGTAGACTTATGTATTGGATGGTAACCGTTTTTTGCTCCATTATGCTATGAATGAATTATGGATTATTTATGCTATCAATGAATGTATAATTAGTGTATATAAGTTTTTGAAGATGTTCTTTGTATTGTTCTATTACCAAGAAAAAAAATGAAGATTTTGAGTGGTTAATAACGACATTTTTAATGTCATTTAAACATATTTGTTGACGGATCACCAAAATTGGTCATTCCATAATAATGCTAAGCTAGGACCAATGAGGATGTTCCAAAAAAGGACGTACTAAAAGTAAAATTACACATATAAATCTAGGACAAAAAAGGAATTAACACTTAGAACTAAATAGACAAAAATGATCTTGTATTTAATGTCATTTAAACTATTTTGTTGATGGAGGACAAAAAATGATTATGCTACAATAATACTAGCTAAGATCAAAGGGAGATGTTTTGAAAAAAAAAAAATACTAAAAGTAGGCTGACACCTATAAATCTAGGACCAGAAATGGAATTAACTCATGTTTAAAATATCATTTATCTCAAGTATAGAGGCTGGTTATAAATCTAATTTAATATTTATATATTCATTTTGTTGTTGTTGTTGATTTTTTTTTTTTTTAATATGGCATTTAAAGTCATCATTTTGTTGTATAATTTTCAATGGAGTTCATTTTCAATTTGAGTTGGGTACGGTCAAAGTAGATTTGGATTCTCCTAAGTGATATGTTTAATTTGATACATTATATTTATGTTTAAATTAGATAATATATGTAAATGAGAAATTGATTCTCAAAGTGTACCATTTGAGTTGGAAATGTATGTAATTAGACTTTTTCCCACATTAGAAAATGGATGTGGATTTGCAATATATATATATATATATATATATATATATATATATATATATATATATATATATATATAAATAAGTTTCAGTGCAGGTGCATGTTTCTTGTGCGGTTGTTTGGTGAGTAATGTGTGTGAGTTTTGTACTTAAGGTGCATGAGGCTTGTACTTAAGGTGCGTGAGTGTGTACTTAATGTGAGTAGTTGTTGAAACTTAAGGTGCATGAGTTTTGTGCTTAAGGTACATGAGTTTTGTACTTAAGGTGTGTGAGTGATCTTGTGCTTAAGGTGCGTGAGTTTGTGCTTAATGTGAGTAGTTGTTGAAACTTAAGATGCGTGTGTTTTTGTGCTTAAGGTGCGTGCGTTTTGTGCTTAAGGTGCGTGAGGGTTATGCTTAAGATGCGTGAGTTTTGTGCTTAAGGTGCGTGAGTTTGTGTTCTGAAGGTATTTTATTTGTGTGCTTAATGTGTGTGTGTTGTGTACTTAAAGTGCGTCAGTTTAATGCTTAATGTGAGTCCAACCGCACAACCGCACGGGAAGCCTCCTCTCGCACATGATCCCTTATATATATATATATATATATATATATATATATATATATATATATATATATATATATATATATATATATATAGGATTCCTAATTAGAATCTGAATAGTAAAAGGTCTACTTTCTTTATTCCTAACAGGTTTAAGGTCTTTAATATATAGACAAGGGTCTACGGTCCTCCGTGAGCTATATTAATTAATTAAGGGAAATTCTAATGTATTTCCAACGTATGCTAGAAATTGTTGAGATAATTTTAATTAGTTTTGTAATATTAACTCCCAATTTTAAATTTCCAGTTTTATTAGTTATGTTAATTAATGAATTCTATTTATGCTATAAATACCTTCTTGGGTTGGGTAGAATGTTTTGTGATTTTTTGAAACATCAAAACTACTATTTTTGCCAATGAGCGTGTGGTCTCGCACCAAGTTGCTCCCCATGTGAGAGGTGGTAGGTTATTGACTCTTTGTGTTTCAACAAATTGAGGTTGAGAAAGTCTTTGTTCTTCAATAGAATGAGAAATTGATGCTTCAATGCTCCCATTCCCTTTGATTTTCTGTTGATTTGTGGATTAGAATTTTTTGAAAATTTATTATTATTTTCGAATAATTGTGATAATAATAATTTTTATCAAGTATATATATAATATTTTATGACATCACTAAATACTCAATTACGGCATAAAATTTTTCCTAATTAAGTTATTAGCGCAGCCATGCAGACGATGCAGTCTCTCAAAGAAAATCTTCAAATTTGGATGGTAGCTAGGGATAGAACACTAACTTTAATTGCCATTCTCTTATAAATGTTGTTTCCAAAAAGTAGAATCCCAACCCCGATAGTCCTCCACGTCCTGGCCTCACAGAGGATTTGAGAGAATGTAAATTATGGTAATTCAGTTGAACACAAAGGCTAGATATTTACTTACTGCGCATAAAGAAATTCCTTCAAAGGTTGCTCCCACACTACCACTGGTGAGACTCGATCTCGAGTCATTATTTTTAAACTTTACCTTTATAATCAACTAAATACATGCAGATGTTAAACCATTGCTTACTTCGTACAAGGAACAAAGGGTCATTGTTCCCGGGTCATTCTCTTATAAATGTTATATAGTACTGGATGCGGATGGCTTTAATTTGCCCAATTTATTACGGAGTACAGTTGCTAGACTGGTGAAAAGAAGAGAGTAAAGACCCGTGGCCTAGCTACTTTTACAAGTCTTCCATGTACTATGCATTGTATTATATTAATGCATATATGGAAAACTACACAGTGGTGAGCAATAGCAAAGAATTATTCGTGTAGAAATATAACACTAAGAGAACGTTTGGTTCAGATTATATAAGATAACCAAGGTTATATTCGCTTGGTAATATAAGATTCTCATGTTTGGTTCAAGTTATGTAACTTTTTCAGGGAATGTCAGATAACCTCCGCATTTAAGTTTTTAGCTATTGGAAGAGAATGTGAGATACCCTCCAATTTCTTAGGTAATCTCATATTCCCTTGTCTTATTACTAATATTGGGCTTTGTATTTTTTAATCAATTTATCTTATTAATGTTGTCTTATTTACATATCTTAGTTTTTAACCAAACACAGTAATTTAACATTCTCAGTAATCTAACATTCCTAGCAATATAACATTTTCTAAGGTAATCTAACATTCCGTGAACCAAACGCCCCCTAAGGGCATCCCCAAAAGGGAGATTTTAAGAAGCTTTTGGAACAGGAAAATGTTGCCTAAGGAGATTTTGGGTTTGTTTGGTTATCAGCGGTTAGCGGTAGTGTATTGTATTAGCGGTTATCAAATAGCAGATTGTATTAGCGGGTTTGACCATCGAATTGTATTGACGGTTTGTAAAAAAACGTTTGATAAAATTAACTGTTTAGATTAGCGGTTATAATAATAATAATAATAATAATAATAATAATAATAATAATAATAATAATAATAATAATAATAATAATAAACAAGCTGATGTAATAATAATAATAATAATAATGATAATAATAATAATAATAATAATAATAATAATAAAATTAAAAATTAAAAATTAAAAATTAAACAAAAGAAAACAAACAAACAAACAAACTTTGATCCCACATCGAAATGTAAAGTAAATGGAGGCGTTGAGCTCCCCATTAAAAGGTGAGCTCAACGCCCCTTATTCATTCCAGCCCATCCGATGCCCACATCGGATGGGCTGGAAAAAAGAAGCCCCATGCTTCTTTATTTAGAAGCCTGAGGCTTATGTTAAAATTAAAAAATTAAAAAATTAAAAAAAAATATAGAATTAAGGGTGTTTTGGGCACAAAAAGTCCAAAACACCAATTTGAAAAGCTGCACATAACATGCAGATCCGTCAATAACCAAATAAGGTCAAATGGGGGTGTTATATTTTGGAAAAACTTTTCTCATGTAACACCCCCAAAGTGTTATATATATATATATATATATATATATATATATATATATATATATATAAAAGGCGAAAGATTGAAAGTGGCTCGCTGGCTGTTGCGCCGTTTGCAACGGTCAACAAAAAGATTTGAGGATGCCTTAACAAAACTTTTTTTAGTTTAGTTTTTACTACATACTTTGATTAATTGAATTTTAAAAAAAAATGAATTGCAATTTTATTCATTTCTTTTTGTTGTTTTGCTCCAATAAAATCATGACGTATGATTAGAATTTTATTGGAGTAGACTTGTAAGTTTCCTATACATAAATGTGAAAACATAGTACCTTCTCATCATAAAGAGTTTCATCTAGACATAAATCTAGTTTCACATAGTAAAATGTTTTTTTTTTTTTGGTTGAAAAGTTTAATTTTAAATCTATAGTTGAATAAAGTAAATAGTTTGATGTATTATGTTTAAAAAAAATAATGTTAGGTTGTAATTTTTTAGATAAATTGTGCAACTCAAATAAGGCTAGTTTGTTACATGGGTAAAGTTTAGGAACAATGATTCAGGATTGAGTCTCACCAACTACAGTGTAGGAGTAACATCTTAAAGTAAGAGGCTCCTTATGTGCAAACTATTGGTAGGTTGTTGGTGAAAATAAATGCAAAATCAATTGGTAGGTTGTTGGTCATTAATTGATTATACCTTTACATCATAAAGAGTAGTTTTATCTTGGAATAAATAATTTTGAGTTAATTATCAAAACGGCCCTTTGACTATAGTAAAATTATCAATTTGGTCATAAAATTTTTTTTTTTTTTGGACCAATTACGTTCTCAATTTTAAAATTTTTGACCCATTTGGTCTTCCGTTAGTTTTACCGTTACTTCCGTTAACTTGGGACCAAATTAATAATTTTTCTATAGTCAAGGGATCATTTCAGTAATTAACTTTAGGTGTGGGCAATTTGGTTCGATTTTCCCGAACTAAACCGTACCGAACATTAAAGTAATTAACCATACCGAACAATTCGGTTAAAAACTGATTGGAAATACCGTTTAATTTTATTTAAAATTTAAATAATAATAATAATAATAATAATAATAATAATAATAATAATAATAACTACACACTTGAACTTTTTAAAATTGTGCAAAAATTTACAGGTAACCAACAAGTTACCTGTAAAATATTTAAAAAAATATATTTAAATTTTATTTTTTTTTTGGCCGGCGGGGACCTTTGCAGCCTCCTTCCAATCGGTGTTATAGAGACAGAAGGATCTCTCGGAAGTTAGTCTAGGCTTCAGATCCTCGTCGTACAGTGCGAACAGATAAGTGTCCACTGATTTTCCCGGCATCAATGGAGTTCCGACCATGGACCTCAGGTGAGAAACCAGGTTGCCAACGTAGGCCTTGGCGTTGTCAACGCTGGGACCAACCTCGTTGCTGTCTCCATTGTACGGCCACCCCGTTTCTGCCATCGCAATCTCCACTCCCTTGAACCCCATCGCGTTTCACGTCGACCTAACGGCGTCCAATTGCGCGTCGAACATGTTCATGTACGTCATCTTTGAGTCGGCGTTTGGTTGAAACAGACAAAAGAGCGTTTCCGGCCAGGGGTCACTCTGGAATGCGAAAAACGGGTAAGGGTTGATCAAGGAGCGCCGGTGGCGTCAATGAAGCTGAGCAAATCTTTCAGGGAGTTCATTATGGCCGGATCGAATCTCCCGGACGACGGTGGCTCCGAGGATACCAGCATAGACATCCTGTGGACTGTCGAAACCTTGATTTTCCCTCCGACGGAGGCAGAATTAAGTGCTTTCTGGAGATTCTACATCGCCGGCAAGAGCTGCGTGATCAGGTTCCGGTCGCCGGAGTACAGAATCTCATTCGCAACGTTGATGGTTGTGATCTTGCTGGCCGGGTAGAAGGCAAGAACGTTGGCACCTATCCAACTCTTGGCAAAGCCAGGGTCGGCGGCCATCACCGGAATATCACCATTAGCCACTCCGATCATGATCCCAATGTCCGTATTCGCTTTTATCATCGCCGGGTACGCTCCGTACAACCGAACCTTTTCAATGGAAGTAGACTGCAGGAGCTTAGCCGTCGCGGCCAGAAGGTGGCGACGAATGTCGTCCGCCGGTCAAAATAAATAAAAATAAAAAAGACATATATATTTAATTTTTTTTAACCTGATAACTTGTTGATTACCTGTGAATTAGGTCTAATTGTACAATTTTAAAAAGTTCAAGTGTATAATTGAACATTTTTAATGTTTGAGGGCCTAATTGCTTTTTCATCAAAAGTTAAAGGGTTTATTTGACCATTTTCTCTATTTTAAAATGTTTTAGGTTATGTCCCAGTCCGGCCAAAATTTTGTTGTTTGGTCAGGCATAACCAAATTCATATATTAGTCGAACTAGTCAAAGTTAAATTCATATAATAACCAGATAAAAGACAAGTCAACTGTTGACTAATTTTGCATCACTCAGAGAGAATTAAGTGTGATATAAAAATTTAAAAAATGTCTTCCAAGTAAAAATTTTTGAGAAATATTTTCCATCAAATTAAAATGGATCATTGTTTCTTTGAACGGATCGAAATGAGTATTTTTCATTGACGTCATTCTAAAAAATTCTTAAAAAAAAGAAAACCAATCAAGTAAATAAATTTGAATGTATTTACCAGCCAGTCCACTTAGCACAAGGGTCCTAACTAGCGTTATAAGACAGAGTTTATCTAATGTATATAAAGAATAAATGGTCCAAACATTATTTCTTTGAGAGTAAAAAGGGGTATGAAAACATTGTCCCTTAACGCCAAATGCCAATAGACGGTTGCTACCTAGAGAAGTAGAGAGTATCAGTAAAATAAATAAATAAATAAAGAAGAAATTTCAATTTTGGTCCTATGACTATAGGAGTCTTGTTAATTTTAGTCCTTGATTTTTAAAAGTGTGAATTTGGTATTTTAACTATACAATTTTTGTCAATTTTGGTCACTTCGGTCAAATTGCCGGCCAAATTCCGCCGAAAAATTTTAATTGTTAAAATAATGAGGGTATTTTGATCATATCACGTCTCTTTTCTTCTTCACAGGCGAGTCCATCCCTTCCTCTCCCATTTCTGGCGAATGCAATGAACTAAGATGATGGGGAAAGGATGCTTGATGATATTAAAGATAGGGTTTACAAGGAGAAAGAATGCCGGAAACGGAAGCGAAAGGGATGGACTCGCCGGAAAAGAAAAAAAGAGGCGTGAAATGATCAAAATATCCTCATTATTTTAATTATTAAAATTTTTCGGCGAAATTTGACAGATAATTTGGCCGGAGTGACCAAAATTGACAAAAATTACATAATTAAAGTACTTAATTGATACTTTTGAAAGTTAGGGACTAAAATTAACAAGACCCCTATAGTCATATGACCAAAATTGAAATTTCCTCATAAATAAATAAGGTGTAGTGTATATATATGCATATGTGTCCATCCAGTATCTCTTCAACACTACTCTGACTTATTGATGAGAGTTAAACATCATATATGCATGCAATATGAAAACAACAATTATAAAACTATATAATATTAACACAACATAACTTCTGTGTTCATAAATTTAATACTCCTTAACTTGCACCACACAAAAAACATGTAACACTTTTAATTTCAAACAAAAGAGAAATTACACATAACTAAAAAAGATGAAAATTATATATAATAACTTAATAAGTACGTACAGTTGTACCAAAATTTTATCACTCTTTAAGTCTAAATACCAAACCAAATAACAAATAATACAACATACCAAATTTTGTAATTCTCAATTCCTTACCGATATCAATCTTTCTTGCTCGGGTTGAAGGCAACATAAGTTTGTGCAGAAGTTAAGAGAAGAAGAAGAAAAGCCGAGAGTAAAGCGATGATGGACCACGGACTTATAAGATAAGTATACACAAATTCTGCCATCCACGTCTTTGCTCTGCTATCATAGTGCTTTTGAATTTTCTGCTTCACCTCGGAAAAAATGTCGGGATTGTCAATTCCATGAGTGTTTAGCCCTTTGAACAACTTCACCACTTCCATGTCGTCTCCAAGAGTATTAGATATGATGCGCTTTTCTCGCAACTCTTTTACGTCATTGGGACAAACAATCAGCGAGGAATGTTGTACACCAAGCATTAACAAAATACAAACACAAATCCTTCATAAACTCAAGAACCCTAGGTAGACAAAAAACCCCTTTATGCAATAATCACAAATCAAGCATCAAGATATATAATACAACCCTAACTCAAGTCCATAAACTAACTACTTATGATTAAATAGCATAAAGAACACAAAAACACAAGTGTAAAGTATAAACATTGCAAGATAAAGAGATAAAAGAGGAAAAGAACTTCACTAAAGAAATGGATGGTAAATCTTGGAATCCAAGCTTCAAATCAAAGATTACAAGCTTGAAATATGGTAAAGAACCTAAATCTACACCTAATCTGACACTAAAATATGAAAGGAAAGAGTAGAAAATAGTTAGGGTTCGAATGGAGTTCAAAATCGAGTAGAAATGAGTGAAAACTCAGCTAAAAAGGAGCATAAGCGGGGGGCTTGACGTGTCGAGAGTTCATGGTGACTCAACTGAACATGAACCATAGAGGCTAGACCGGTGCTCACTGCGCACAAGGAGCCCCCCTCACTTTGAGAGGTTGCTCCCACACTGCCGCTGGTAAAACTCGATCCCTGGTCATTCTTCCAAAGTTTCACCTCTATAACCAATTGAGCTACCCATGCGAGTATGATAGAGATTATATATACCATTATAATGTTGTACAATGGTGGATGATGATATTATAAGAATTACAAGAATTACTTTTCTCTTTCTGTATTCTTATTTATTCTTATTCTTCTTGCTCTTATTACTCTTCGTTACTGTTCTTCACGAGCTAAAGGCATGCAGACAAACTTGTGGGGCAAACTTGTTACTGTTCTTCACAAGTTAAAAGCCGACAAACAAATTTGTGGGGCAAACTTGTTACTGTTCAACATGTTATCAGTACTTTGCTCTACATCCTCTAAAATATGGCGTGGAATCAATTTCATCTGATTTTGAGTCTCCGCAATCAGTTTCATCGCCCTTAGCAGACCAACTTAACGAACGGCAAGTTTGGCGAAACCTTGGAGGAAAGGGCGTTGAGCCTTTGAGCAATGAATTAGTAAATAGTGGAAATCAATCATTGGCATGTGGTGAAGAAAACATTGTATTAAGCATATCGTGCACGAAAACACTTGCAGCTCCTAATTCTCTATGTTAACTTCTTTGTTGGTGGTGGTGGCTTAGGAAGATTCCTATTTCTGGTCATAAATTTTCATTTGTCTTCACATTTTGTTGTTACCAGTAGCAGTAGATCGAGCAAATTCTTTATATATTTTTGGCAAACGGCCTAGGCAAAATTGCTAAGCTAAATTAGAATTTTAAAAGCCCAAAATTTAAATTCTCCAAGGGACCCAACGAATGCAGCCCAATAATCCAGAAAAACTAAGTCCAAAACAAATTCAAACAACTTTGACTAATAAAAGCATAGGAAGCCCACACCTTCAATTAAGGCAAATTATGCTCTGGACCCGTGTCCACATTGAATTGTAGACACGGACCCAAAACGACGTCGTTTTTAAAAAAAAACGCGTCATTTAGTTAAAAAAAAAAAATTTCGCGTGTGTTTTGCCGTTAACGGCGTTAACGGTGTTATTTTTTTTTTTGATTATGAATGTACAGTTATGCAATTATGAAATTATGAACACAGAGCTCTAACATTATGAACTTACAATTATGAACATATATAGTGATAAAATTATGACCATGGAGCTTTAAAATTGTGAATATAGAGCTTCGAAGATTATGAATGTACAGTTATAGAGTTATGAATCTACAGTTATGGAGTTATGAATCTACAGTTATGAGATTATGAATCTACAGTTATGGAATTATGAATGTACAGTTATTGATCGAATTATGAACAAAGAGCTCTAACATTATGAACTTACAATTATGAACATATAGTGATAAAATTATGAACATAGAGCTCTAAAATTGTGAACATAGAGCTTCGGAAATTATGAATGTACAATTATGGAGTTATGAATGTACAGTTATGACGTTATGAATGTACAATTATAGAGTTATGAATGTACAGTTATAGAGTTATGAACGTACAGTTATGGAGTTATGAATGTATAGTTATTAACATATAGTAATAAAATTATGAACATATACTTCTATAACAAAGTGATCTGAAATTAAAAAAAAAAAAAAAAAAGGAGATAACAGTGCCTAACGGCACTGTTACCCGTGTCCAGCAAGCATGCTGGACACGGGTCCAAGGCATAACGATTGTTCAATTAATCCAAAATGCGATTTCAAATCCTGCCAAGAGTGAGGCCCAGAATCAAAATTTTAAATCTCACCTTCCGTAGTCCATGGAGTATTATCACGTACTTGTTGGCTTGTTGCTTGTGTTCTTCTTCTATTAACTTTTGAACAGAGCTATGCCGATTTCAAGTCCTGGAGTGACCCATGGAGCAAGATAGGTCAAATTATTATGTGGACTCGGATCCACTTCGCACAGTGGATTCGGGTCTCAAAATATACACTTTATATATTGAATGTTTACAAGTTACATACTGAATGTTCACAATTTGATATACTAAATGTTCACAATTTGAATTATGAACATTTAGTATGTAAATTGTGTATTTTGATCTGATTTCACCTTATAAGGTAGACCCGAATTCATCGCATAAGTGTCGGCAAGATAGAGCCCGAAACGAGAATTGGCTTTGTTGTTTGGTTGACCATGACTTATGACTTATGAGCAAGTAACGTGACCCTTGGAGCAAGTAGCGTGACCCTTGGAGCAAGATAGAATCTTAAACCACAATAATGACACATTTATTGCTTTGTTTGTTTCCTGGCCAACAATGAAAGAGATGTACTGGCCCGCATGGGTTGCTGAATTAGTTATAGAGGGAAAAGTTGGAAAAAATATAATGACCAGGATCGCGTCTCACCAGGAAGCAACATTTCAAAGTGAGGAGACTCCTTGTGTGCAGTAAGCAAAGATCTGTGGTTCATGTTCAATTGAATTAACATGATTTACATCCTCTCAGATGCTCTGTTGGGTCAAGGTGTGTGAGGCCCTTAGGGTTTGGAAAGAATGAAAGAGATGCACTGAACCTAAACATTGCTCACCACTCGTTAGTTTTTCGTATTTGCATATATAGTACATGGAAGACTTGTAAAAGTAGGCCACATACAGCTCTTTACTCTCTTTTCAAGTGGTTAATTTTTGCTAAATTGGATCCATATTATTGATATTCAGAGTATTTATGAATGGAGTATATAATTTCAGCAGAGTTGGACAGATTGTGTAATTATAAAGTTCTAAGTTTAATTCTTTCTGATAGTGACTTATTAGCCATCTTAGCTTCTCAATTTGAGACTATATATATATATATATATATATATATATATATATATATACGCGTCTGGAGAAGACGACTGACTTCGATCAATTGGTGTATATATGCGTGCAATGCAGGGTTTGGTTGGTTGGGATACCACTGCCCTTATTAGCTTTCACTTCTTAGCTCGCTCTAACAATATTATTAATGGCATTGTGTTCAAGAAATGAGTTCCTGGGTGGAGAAGAAAGTGTTGTGATTTTGGTACCCCAAGAGAGTGTGAATAAGATACAAAGGATTCCATCTTTCTTGCGGGGTTCCAACACCAATGGCGACTACGATCCTAAAGTGATTTCGCTAGGGCCATACCACCACGGCAAGCCGGAGTTGCAGCCCCTCCAGAGATTCAAGCACAAGGTGTTTGATAACTTCATTTTCGGCAGTCCCAAGGATGCTAATTTCTACAGGAAAAAAGTGTTGGAGGTAGTGGATGAGGCCAGGAGGTGTTATGTTGAAGGGGCCACAGATGAATTTGATGATTCCCAGTTTGCAGAAATGATGCTTCTGGATTCTTGTTTCTTACTATTCTATATACTATCAACGATGGATGGTTTTGAGGAGTTCTGGTACCTCACTACCTTTCAGATGTTTGATCAGATTGGGTATTCAGGTGGTTTCTTCTTACAACTTGACACTTTTTTGCTTGTTTAATGCTGTAGATATACTGTAGATATGGTCAATACTCAATAAGATGGACCATTAAAATATATGTTCAGTTTTAGTTTATCGCAAGCTCGATTGTATTGTATTATAGGGGCAAATTATGTCGTGCAACTGTGTGCACCATGGCATGATACATACAGGTTTAAATTCATAATTTTTATACTGTAGATTCATAATTTTATAAATATATGTTTATAATTATAGAGTTATATGTAAATAAATTGTATATTTTGATCTGGATCCACCTTGTAAGGTGGACCGGATCCATGGCATAATTGTTGACCATGCGAGGAGTCAGATTCGATTATGGGCTTAGTACAAAAAGGCCAGTAGCACGGAGCATCAATCTTTATGCTATGGACCTGTGTTCACACTACAGTGTGGACACGGAAACGCTGCCGTTAGTGGCACCGTTAGCTTTCACTTTTTATTTTTTATTTTATTATTATTATATAATTTCAGACCGCTTCGTTATAGGAGCATATGTTCATAATTTTATCACTATATGTTCATAATTGTAAGTTCATAATGTCAGAGTTCTGTGTTCATAATTTCATAACTGTACATTTATAATTCTATAACTGTACATTCATAATGCCGTAACTGTACATTCATAATTCAATAACTGTAAATTCATAATTTTTGAAGCTCTATGTTCATAATTTTAGAGCTCTATGTTCATAATTTTATCACTATATGTTCATAATTGTAAGTTCATAATGTCAGAGCTCTGTGTTCATAATTCAATACTGTACATTCATAATTCCATAACTGTACATTCATAATCCCATAACTGTACATTCATAACTCCATAACTGTACATTCATAATTTTTGAAGCTCTATGTTCACAATTTTAGAGCTTTATGTTCATAATGTCAGAGCTCTGTGTTCATAATTCCATAACTGTACATACATAATCCCATAATTGTACATTCATAACTTCATAACTGTACATTCATAACTCCATAACTGTACATTCATAATTTTCGAAGCTCTATGTTAACAATTTTAGAGCTCCATGTTCATAATTTTATCACTATATGTTCATAATTTCATAATTTCATAATTTCATAACTGTACATTCATAATTACATAACTGTATATTCATAATTACATAACTGTACATTCATAACGTCATAACTGTACATTCATAATCCCACAAAAGAATAACGCCATTAACGGCCAGACACGCGTCAATAGTTTTTTTATAACTTAAATGACGCGTTTTCCCTAAAAACGACGTCGTTTTGGGCTCGTGTCCACAATATCCAGGGCATACATATTTCCTGTCTACTATACTAATAAGAGCCCAAGAGAGTTAGGCCTATAATGGGTAAAAAAAAATGACGGTCAAATTTTTTAATCAAATGAATGGTTCAGATTGATCAGATTTTAATTTTTTCTTAAGATTTCATAATTTATCATTAATGAATATGATTATCCGTTAACTATTCCGTTAAATATTATCTTTTCCATTAATTTAGTTCACTATTAACTTACTCATTGATTTCAATAAAAAAAGTCTTAGGTTCGAACCACATCCCAATCAAAATTAGCATAATTAGTACTCTATTTTACTCTTAGTAAATTAAATAATAATTTAGTAGCTACAATAAAAAATAATATTATATATATATATATATATATATATATATATATATATATATATATATATATATATATATATATATAAAATTATATATAGAAACATTCACAAGGCTTAATAAGCACTATTCACAAAAGGATTTTATCAAAAGTATTAAATAATTAAAATGTTGAAATATACAATTCTATTTATTTTCCTGTTTATTTTTCTGAAAAATGAACCAAATACAAAAAGACAGTTTTTATTTGTGCAGCCAAAAACCAGAAAGAAAAATATTTTATGATAAAATAATTCATTTTTCAGAAGTTACTTTTATGCTTTCCAAACGGAGACTAACTGTTGAACAGAGCTGTGTTGCTCTAATTCGCAAGTAATTGAATAAACAAATTAAATTAGCCTCGCCCTCTATATGTTGTAGTAATTGTTATTTGGTTTAATATTTGGAGTGATGCTACTTTAAATATGAGTCATGCTAGCTAGACCAAACAATAAAAATTATTGTTCGGCCTGACCTAATCTAAAAAAAAAAAAAAAACAGAGTAAATTTTTGTTTTGGATTAGTTAAAACATGTCAACATGTCAAGTACCTTGTGGGCGAACTGAATGGCTAAATTTATTAATAGTTTCAGTCAATTAGAAAAAATTCCCGATGTCATATATATGTATATAATGATATCGTAAATATCATTTTATACATGATAAAATTTTATTTTAATTTACCAGTGAAGTATATAAATATGATTCCCCAAGCATACCATCCTACAAAAATTTAATTTCTGAATTAAATATAATATTACTTGAATAAAACACCCTTCGTTCTGGGCAAGTGGCCTGGCGTGACCCATGGAGCAAGATAGAATCCGAAACAAGAATTAGACATTTTTGGCTTTGTTGTTTGGTTGACCATGACTTATGACTTATGAGCAAGTAGCTAGCGTGACCCTTGGAGCAAGATACAATCTTAAACCACAACCACTACAATGAGATATTATATTTATTGCTTTGTTTCCTGGCCAAGTGGCCAACAATTATCTTTGGGTAGATGAAACTCTTTATGATGTAGAGGTTAAGGTGAGAGTGATTTATTAGTCATCTTCTCAATTTGAGACAATTAATTATAAACAATTTAGTCTATGGTCAGTCTATTTTTCCTTAGGTACGTGTTTAGTTTAGATTTGTCCACAGCTTTTCAGCTATGGTTCTCACCCGATTATCAGGAGAAGACGACCGACTTCAATTGGTGTATATATGCATGGTTTGGTTGGTTGGGATAATACCACTGCCCTTAGCTTTCACTTCTTAGCTCGCTCTAACAATATTAATGGCATTGTGTTCAAGAAATGAGTTCCTGGGTGGAGGAGAAAGTGTTGTGATGTTGGTACCCCAAGAGAGTGTGAATAAGATACAAAGGATTCCATCTTTCTTGCGGGGTTCCAACAGCAATGGCGACTACGATCCAAAAGTGATTTCGCTAGGGCCATACCACCACGGCAAGCCGGAGTTGCAGCCCCTCCAGAGATTCAAGCACAAAGTCTTTGATAACTTTATTTTCGGTAGTCCCAAGGATGCTAATTTCTACAGGAAAAAAGTGTTGGAGGTAGTGGATGAGGCCAGGAGGTGTTATGTTGAAGGGGCCACAGATGAATTTGATGATTCCCAGTTTGCAGAAATGATGCTTCTGGATTCTTGTTTCCTACTGTTCTATATACTATCAACGATGCATGGTTTTAAGGATTTCTGGAACCTCACTACCGTTCAGTTGTCTGATCAGATTGGGTATTCAGGTGATTTCTTCTTACAACTTGACACTTTTTTGCTTGAAAACCAGATCCCCCTATGGATTGTTGAGTTCTTGTTTAATGCTAGATTTGGTAGCTTTAGTACTACAACCACCGGTAGGGTTTCCTGGAAATATCTGCTTGTAAATCATTGCCAAACAAGTCTTTTTGCTGAGAAGTATAGGGTGGATGAAGATAGAAGAGATCATGAAAAGCCACTTCATCTATTAGAAGCTTTCCACATGCATATGGTGGGCAAATGTGAAATGCTTTCATCCTCCAACAAATCTGCAGGTAGGTGGCAAAAACTCAGGCCAATTAGAACTAATAACACACTAATAGTGTTGCAAAAAGAGGCATTTGAGAAGTATAGTTACATATTCCGTTCAGTCATGGATCTAAAGTCAAAGGGAATTCGTTTTGGCCATAGTGATAATATTTATTCCGTGATGAGCATCAAGTTTGAGTCTTACTATGTGTTTGCAAAACTAAAGCTTCCTATTTGGTATGCTTCCTCATCGAGTAGAGTTTTTCTCAGCAACATGATAGCTTATGAGTTGTGTCCCAACAACAGGACTTGCCTGGAGGTAACTTCTTACATAAATTTCATGAAATCGCTGATTGTTTGTCCCAATGATGTGAAAGAGTTGCGAGAAAAGCGCATCATATCTAATACTCTTGGAGACGACATGGAAGTAGTGAAGTTGTTCAAAGGGCTAAACACTCATGGAATTGACAATCCCGACATTTTTTCCGAGGTGAAGCAGAAACTTCAAAAGCACTATGATAGCAGAGCAAAGACGTGGATGGCAGAATTTGTATATACTTATCTTATAAGCCCTTGGTCCATCATCGCTTTACTCTCCGCTTTTCTTCTTCTTCTCTTAACTTCTGCACAAACTTATGTTGCCTTCAATCCGAGCAAGAAAGATTGATATTGGTAGGGATCGGAATTGAATTACAAAATTTGGTATGTTGTCCATCTATATGTTGTATTATTTGTTATTTGGTTTGGTATTTAGACTTTAGAGTGATAAAAATTTGGTACAGCTGTACGTACTTATTATATATAATTTTTCTTTTTTAGTTATGTGTAATTTCTATTTTGTTTGAAATTAAAAGTGTTACATGTTTTTTTTTTTGTGTGGTGCAAGTTAAGAAGTATTAAATTTATGAACAAATTAAAGAAGTTATGTTGTGTTAATATTATATAGTTCTATAATTGTTGTTTTCATATTGCATATTTGCATGCATATATGACGTTTAACTCTCATCAATAAGTGATCATATACCTAGAGTATGTAGTGTTGAAGAGATACTGGATGGACACACATGCATATATATACACTACACCATATTTATTTATTTATTTATTTATTTATTTATTACTGATACTCTCTAAGTAGCAACTGTGAACCGTCTATTGGCGTTAAGGGACAATGTTTTCATACCCCTTTTTACTCTCAAAGAAATAATGTTTGGTATTCTTTATATACAATGGGTAAACTCTGTCTTATGACGCTAGTTAGGATCTTTGTGCTAAGTGGACTGGCTGGTAAATACATTCAAATTTATTTACTTGATTGGTTTTCCTTTTTTTAAGGATTTTTTTAGAATGACGTCAATGAAAAATACTCATTCCATTCAAAGAAAAAATGATCTATTTTGGTGGAAAATATTTCTCAAAATTTTTTAAATAATACATCAAAATATTTACATTAAAATTAAACTTTTCAAAAAAGAAAAAACATTTTACTATGTGAAACTAGATTTATGTCTAGATGAAACTCTTTATGATGTGAAGGTACTATGTGCATTTATTTGATTTGTAATTTTCACCCATGACCTACCATTTGTTTTCACATTTATGTATAGGAAACGTACAAGTCTACTCCAATAAAATTCTAATCATACGTCATGATTTTATTGGAGCAAAACAACAAAAAGAAATGAATAAAATTGCAATTCAAAATTTTTAATTTTTTTAAAATTAATCAAAGTATGTAGTAAAAACTAAACTAAAAAAGTTTTGTTAGTGTTATACTTTTACACAAATAATTCTTTGCTATTGCTCACCACTGTGTAGTTTTCCATATATGCATTAATATAATATAATGCACAGTACATGGAAGACTTGTAAAAGTAGGCCACGGGTCTTTACTCTCTTCTTTTCACCAGTCTAGCAACTATACTCCGTAATAAATTGGGCAAATTAGAGCCATCCACATCCAGTACTATATAACATTTATAAGAGAATGGCCCGGGAACAATTAACCTTGTTCCTTGTACGAAGTAAGCAATAATTTAACATTTGCATGTGTTCACTTTATTACAAGGATAAAATTTGGGAATATTGCTTCGAGATCGAGTTTCACCAACGTAGTGTAGGGACAACCTCTTAAAATGAAGGAGTTTTTTTATGCGCAATAAATAAATATCTAGATTATGTGTTCAGCTGAGTTATCATGATTTACATTTTTATCAGACTTTACCTATGCATGTTGTATTATGAATGAATGTTGGGATCTACAACGATACTTTGATATGGTGTCTATTCAGTATGCTTCGAGATCAGTGAACACAGTTGCTCATGTCTTAGCTAGGGTGGCACATTCACAACCTGATCCTATTATTTGGTCTATTTCTTTCTCGGAACATTTGTTTTAATGAAATTTGGTTATGTGGTTTTTTTTAAAAAAATGCCATTTTAAGAAAAAAAATTCAACAAAAATGAAAATATAAATATTAATTAGATTTATAACAAGCCTCTATACTCGAGATAAATGATATTTTAAACATGAGTTAATGCCATTTAAACAATTTTGTTGATGAAGGACCCAAAATGATTATGTCACAAAAATACTAGGACCAAACTGAGATTACTTAAAAAAAAAAAAAAAAAAAAGAGAATAAAAATGAATTGATACCTATAAATCTATGATAAAAAAATGAAAATTAACTCTTTTAAACATCTATTTATAATATATTAACAATTGATGTCACTCAAAAACCCTAGCTCGTCTATAGACTACGATTATCTTTGGGTAGATGAAACTCTTTATGATGTGAAGCTTAATGTGTGACCAATTAATGACTACATTTATTATTTGAATTTCCACTAGCAACCTACCGATAGTACGTTGCTATGAAAATTATAAATGTATTTACAGAGAATACAATTCCGACAACATGTCCTATGATTTTATTGAGAAAAATAAATAAATAAAATAGTTGTGGCCTACATTAACTCATTATATATAATTACAAATTATTTTAATTCCTTATGATTATTTGCCATTGTTCAGCACTCAGTAGTTTTCCGTATATGCATATTATATTAGTGCATAGTACATATATCCGCCTGGCGAAGAGGACTGACTTCAATTGGTGTATATATGCATGGTTTGGTTGGTTGGGATACCAATCATATATATCACTGCCCTTAGCTTTCACCTCTTAGCTAGCTAGCTCGCTCTAACATTATATTATATTATATTAATGGCAGTGTCTTCAAGAAATGGGATCCTGGGTGGAGAAGAAAGTGGTTTGATGTGGTACCCCAGGAGAGTATGAATAAGATACAAAGGGTTCGATCTTTCTTGCTGCTTCTCTTCTTCTTCTTTTAACTTTGGCACAGACTTATGTTGCTTTCAACCCGCGCCATTGATTCAAACTTCTTTCAACCGATCGAGAGCAGGATTATTGAATTACAAAATTTGGTATGTATGTAGTTCATATGTATGTTAATTGTATTATTTGGTTTGAAATTTAGAGTGATAATAAAAATTTGGTACGGTATGTATGTACTTATTATATGTAATTTTCATCTTTTTTTTTTGTCATGTGTAATTTCTATTTTGTTTCAAATTAAGAGTGCTACATGATTTTTTTTTTATTTTTTTTTTTGGGTGCTGTAAGTTAAGGAGTGTTATGAACAAATATAGTTGATGGATACCCAGTATTTGGACCCAGTTGGATTGCCTAGCCTCGATTGACCCACCTAAACTCGGTCAAATTACCTACTAAAATTCAAATTGACTAGCCATTATGTTTACATTATCACCCATGAAACCTATTTACTACCCTATTTATCTACCTCATCCTAACCCCCAAAATTATTGCCCCATTAATTATCTTATTTCTAATTTCTATAACCAACCCACTAATGACCAAATTAATACCCTACTAAATTGTCCAACGGACACTATTTGGTTGGCTAGCTATAAGAAGGAGAAGAAGAGCACAAGGAGGGGGAATCCATTCCTACACACTAAAAGACTACATACTATTATTTCATCTCCAAGAAGACTCCTTCACTCTCCTAAAGGAGAACTCTCTCATACACTAAGGAGACTCTAATCCCAAGCATTCTTCCTACACCACTCTTCCAAGAGAAGACTATCACATACACAAGAGAGGATCATCTACTCTGATCTACCACTCTATCACTCTCCCTTCTATCATTCTTACTACATTACAAGAAAAGCACAAGACTTTGCACCGCCCAAAAAAGCCAGTGGTTTTCACCTTTCGATTTCTACGTAAAAAATCAGTGTGTCTAAATTCTTTCAAGTCCATAGAATTGTTTGAAAGGTGAATCCACCAACCACGGTTGTGTTGAACCTCCTTGCGCCCAAAAAATCTTAAAACCAACAATAGTATATTTATGTTGTGTTAATATTGTTATATAATTTTATAATTGCTGTGATCATATTGCATGCACATATAATAACGTAACGTTTGATTCTAAAAAATAAGTGACCATACCAAGAATGTTGAAGAGATAATGGATGGACATGCGCATATATGCACTACACATTTTTTTTTTTTTTTTTTTTTTTTACTGATTACTCACTGAGGTAGCAACTGTCTGTTGGTGTTAATGGCATTTTATTTATTTATTTATTTTGGGCCTTAAATGAATAGGCCAACTATTGGGCTCCAGTTTGCTACATTGTGTATGTGTTTTAAGTAGCCTCAATAGTGGGCAAATTATTGTATGCCAAATTATCGCAAATTATGCCCTGGAAACGTGTTCACCGTGAATGGTGAACACAAGACCAAACGACGTTGTTTTTAGGTATAAAAAAAAAAATCGCGGATGTGGAGTTAACGGCGCGCGTTTGATCAAATTATGAATTTTCTGTTATGAGATTATGAATGTAATGAAAATTCATAATGTCATAACAGAAAATTCATAATCGCATAACAGAAAATTCATAATCGCATAACAGAAAATTCATAATCTCATAACAGAAAATTAATAATCGCATAAAAGAAAATTCATAATCGCATAACAGAAAATTCATAATCTCATAACTGAAAATTCATAATCTCATAACAGAAAATTCATAATCTCATAACAGAAAATTCATAATCTTATAATAGAAAATTCATAATCTCATGGTTCCAAAGTGAATGTGTAGGCATGGTTCCAAAGTGAATGTGCAGGCATGGATTCATATATAATTTATGAATGTCCGTGATTTCGGACGGGAATGTGTAGGCATGGTTCCAAAGTGAATGTGCAGGCATGAATTCATAATTTATGAATGTCCGAAATCTTTGTTCACCTAAAATTAAAGTGAAACCGCAAAATGTGAAAATGAAGAAGAAAATTCACGCAATTAATTAAGAAAAAAAAAACTAAAAAAACTAACGGTGTACTAACACCGTTGGAACCGTGTTCACCATGAATGGTGAACACGGTTCCATGGCATAACTATTGCCAAATTATGCTCTGAGCTGGTGCACATGTATCTATATCTATAATTTTTATATTGTATATTCATAATTTTTATGCTGTAGATTCATAAATTTTTAGACTTTCGGTAAGCTAAAATTATGAATCTAAAATATAAATTTTAGCTCACCGAGAATCTCGAAATTATTGATATACAGTATAGAAATGATGGATCTGTAGTATAGAAATTATGAATATAGATTCGTGGTTAGAAATTATGAATCTAAAGTATAAATTTTAGCTCACTGAGAGTCTCAAAATTATAGATATACAATATATAAATTATGAATATAGATTTGTGGCACCATACAAGGTGAGCACGTGCTCACAGCATAAGGATTGTTATTGTGTGATCAATAGTGATACTCTCGTTCTCATTAGTTATAGTTTTTTCTTTAAAAAAAATATATTTTGAAATGATGACTTCATAAACTTGAGAAAAGAATGTAGCAGTTTGTACGGGTAGTTTAGTTTGTAGATTGTGAATAAAGATGTAAGATTGAGAAATAGTAAATATTGACTTCTTGTAAACATTAAGTATTAGCCCTCTGACATAAAACACTACTGAGTTACCGTGATTTGAGAACCGTGAGAGATTTTACATTTTTTTTGTGGTCAAGAAAAGAAGGTAGAAAATTAAAGGTGAATCAATGAATCATTAATAAGAGCTTTAATTGTGTGAAATTTAAGGGCAAATAGTATATAGATTAAAAAAAATAAGAATCAAAATAATTATATTTCATCAAAAATATATTGACGAAAAAGTTTTGTAATTTAAAACTTTTCGAACGATTCAATTATTGGTTATTAGTTTTTCAATCGGTTTGATTTTTTCTAACCCTTAATACAAATAGAATAAATAATTCGTGCCTGCACAAATTTTGTACATTAATTTAGTAGAGAGTATTTAAAAGAATAAAAATAAATAATTCGTTTTTTTTTTTTTTTTCCCTTTCGGGGCAAGGAACTGGATACATATAATAATGGGAAGTTTCAGAATCTGATCTTCATGTTGTTATGACGCATGCAAATACGTCATCATGAAAACATTATCTCTTTAAAATGATTCGTCCAGTTTGGACATGTCGTATGCTCTCTTTTAGAAAAAAAAAATATTATTAGCTTTGTATCTTATAACAAAAAGTTAAACAAAGTTTTTATTTTTAAAAATTAGTTAACTTCTTCTCTCTTTTCTTTTCTTTTGTTTTATTTTTATTTTTAACTTATTACAGGGCGTTTGGTTGGAGGGGGGGAAATATGTGGGAAAGGAATTGTAATACCATGGGAGTTGAATTACTGGGAATAAAGTGAGAATTTAAATTCCAGTGTTTGGTTGACAGGAATAGAATTACTGGGAATTTCAATTCCAATGTTTGGTATACATGGGAATTGAAAGGGAATAAGTAATATAAAGTCAAAAATGTCCATTATTGTTGTTAGACATTAATTTTAAGTTAAAAAATGAAGGGGTAATTTTGACTCATCACTATCTTTTTTTTTTTAGAAATTAAAATACCAGGGGGGACATGGGATTTTAATTCCATGAAAATGAGGGAATTGCAATTCCCTCCAACCAAACTACGGAATTTAATGGCCTTTGGAATTAGGTGAGAATTAAGTGGGAAGGAAATTTAAAATCCCTCCAACCAAACACCCTGTTAGTGTTAATTGCAATTTTGGTTTTAAAATAAGAGTGACCAAATTAATCTCTAAATTACAAAAGGAAAAATTGTAAAAAATGCTCCTCTAAAAAATATGTCAATTATCAATGTCACCCCTGAATTATGAGTGGTGTAAATGTTGCCCCTCAATTATTAAAACGGTGCATATATAGGCCCCCGTAACGGACATGTGGTTCCCCGTACATTAGTGTACAACACCATTAAGTCGAAGTAAATATGTAATTTAGTTGTTTTTTCCTTCCATCGATTCGAAGTACCAGCAATTGACAGTGGTGGGGAGGGGCTATATGTGTATCATTTTGATAATTAAGGGGCAACATTTACACCATTCATAATTCAGGGGTGACATTAATAATTGACATATTATAAAGAAACATTTTTTACAATTTTCCCATGTAATAAAGATATGTCAATGTCATCTGTAATTAAGTAATTATGCATTAATGTGTAATTTTGACTATACTCCTTGTCACATCAGTCTTTAGTTTCCCTTTAAAATTTGTATATGTTTTAATTGTCACAACCCTATAATTAGGGGATAAATTGGTTAGATATAAGTAGATTGATTGACTTTGATATAATGGAAGTGTCCAATTTCCAGTTCCCAACTACGCCTACCACGGTGCCCATTCAGGCATTCACTATAAAACTCACCTATATATATATCTGTCTATATCTATCTGATTATTATTCAGTAAAAAGCAAAACACACACAAATTGGGAGAATGGCACAACTTTTTGTGAAGCAGGCAAAACAATATTCTGAGGGAAGGCCATCATACCCACAAGAGCTTTTCCATTTCATTGCCTCTAAAACTCCATCTCATGATCTTGCCTGGGATGTCGGCACTGGTAGCGGCCAAGCTGCCAAATCAGTATGTCCTTTCTGGTCTGAACTTAAAATTTTATGATTAGTTAATCAATTATCTAAGATATTGGGATAGGTGAATTTGAAATTTTATAATTACTGAACCAATTATTTAACCAGCTCAGTTGGATTGACCATGTGTTGTCATATGATCTAGACTTTTATATATATTTAAGGTTGAATTTTATTTTATATAGCTAGCAGCTATATACAAGAATATGGTTGCCACGGACACGAGCCAGCAGCAACTGGAGTACGCAGCGAAGCTTCCCAACGTCCGATACGAACGCACCCCTCCCAAGATGTCGACGGCGGAGCTGGAAGCCTTAGTGGGAAAGGAATCGACGTTCGATCTGGTGACCGTAGCGCAAGCCATGCACTGGTTCGATCTGCCGGCGTTTTACCAGCAGGCGAGACGGGTGCTGAAGAAGCCCGACGGGGTAATCGCCGCGTGGTGCTACACGCTGGCCCAAGTCAACGAAGGCGTGGACGCCTTGCTGCACAAGCTCTACTTCGTGGATCTTGATCCCTACTGGGAATCGCCGAAGAAGCTGGTGGACGATGAGTACAAGAGCATCGAGTTCCCGTTCGAGGCGGTGGAAGGGTGCGCGGGTACTGGGCCGGTGGAGTTCACGGCGGAGCGAGTGATGGATTTGGAAGGGTATTTGACGTGGTTGAGGTCGTGGTCGGCGTACCAGACGGCGAAGCATAAGGGTGTGGAGGTGTTGGGCGAGGATGTTGTCGGGAGATTCAGGGATGCTTGGAATGAAGATGGGGGTGGCCAGAAACGTGTCACTTTCCCTGTTTTTCTGAGGATTGGAAAGGTTGGGAATGTGGACATGAATTCCTGATTTATGTCTTCTCCACAAAAAGCAAAATTCTCTGTGTTTGTTCCTATATCTTGATCTCATAGGATTGATAGATTATCAGAAGCATGACATGTTAAACCTATAAAATAAAAGATATGAATAAGTATTAGACTCAAGATTTCTAATAATGAATTTGAGACATATTTGATTTTTTTTTTTTTTTGGTGATGAGGAGAGCTCACAGTCATTACTCAAGGATGTGGTCATAGGGACATGATATAAATTCAGTTTTGTGACTTTAGTCTATAAAAAAACTGCAAGAAGATAAACCAGTGCAACATAAAAGTTGTCTATAACTGACTGAGTGAAGTTAAGAAAATCAATAGGTCACTCCATTCGAAATCAAACTTAAAAATTTGTTACCCACTTTAGTATTTTGCTTGAGCATGTGAACCAATCCTGTGAGTGATGTGATTGCAGCAAACTAGAGGAAACATTTTTTAAGGATAATACGGAGTATATGCATGTTTTCATGATGTTGACGTACTTGCATGCGTGATAATAAAAAAGTATAGCCACTTAAAGAGAAGTAGACAAATTGAAATAGTTTTGACCATGACATGTGTTGAATAATGGTTTATCCACTTAAATAGAAGTTGACAAAATTAAAGAATGGTGGATAAATAGATAATGCTGTGTGTTTGCTATATATTTACATGGCTAGCTTTGAAGTTTAATTGATCTCCATTCTCCAAGTGCATTATATAGCTCATTAGCTCTATAGGTTCAAGGATATGATATGATGATATATGAACATAAATGATGAATAAGTACATGTTTGGTTTCCATGCAATATAATCACACAATATAATTTTAAGAATGGTACAATGCTAAAGTGCTAATTGATATCATGCAGATTTGCATAAGGTACAATTCTACATACTATATATACATTATATTGTATTGAGAATTATTGATACACGTGTCCACACAATGTACTCAATACAATTTGACATACTATGAATGTATTGGATGGAGGCATGTTGAAGGACCAAGTTTAGTACGTACCATGAGATAGGTAGAAAGATTGTTGAGCGGAGGTCTAAAGGACCAATCTAGCACTTTGTCTATCTAAAATTATGTTACATGGTGGTATAAGAAAATATAGGTATGTTTTCACTATTATCTATAGCTTTTGGCATTATGATAAGCGTTTATTGATTTTAACTGCAGAATTATGGTTTTACCCATACCAATGCTCACCTTAATTAGACTTTTCCTAACACAACATAAACACAATGTTCATAAATTTAATAGCTCATCATACAAAAAAAAAAAAAAAAAAAAAAAGTGTCAATCCTTTCTAATCCTTTTCTTATTCAAATCCTTTCCGATGCTACCCTCTTTAGAAAGAAGTTTCAATCAATTGTGTTGATTGAAGGCAGCATAGGTTTGTGCAGAAGTTCAAATAAGAAGAACACAAGCAGCAAATAGAGCTATAATACTCCAAGGGCTTTTGAGATAAGTGTAGAGGAGTTCAGCCATCCACGTCTTTGCTTTGCTATCGTAGTGCTCTTGAATTTTCAACTTCACATCCCTGAAAATGACAAAATGTAGGAATTGTCAACTCCATATGTCTTCAGCCCTTTGAATAGCTGCACCACTTCCATGTCATCTCCAAGCGTGGTCTGTATGATGCGCTTTTCTCGCAACTCTTTCACATCTTCAGGACAGACAATCAATGATTTCATAAAGTTAACATAAGAAATGACCTCTAATTGTGTGCATCGATTGGAACACATCTCGTAAGCTATCATGTTGGAGAAGAAAACATTGGTGAGTGTGGTGGCACACCAAATAGGAAGTTTTAGTTTTCCATACATGTAGTTAGACTCAAACTGTATGCTCATCACAGAATAAATATTATCACTAGGAGCAAAATGAATACCCTTTGATTTCAGATCCATGACCGAACGAAATACGTAACCAAAATTTTCAAATGTCTCTTTTTGCAACGTTATTGTGCCTTGTTTTTTAGTGGGCATGATTTTGGACCACCAACCTAGAGTGGGTGGATCGGAGGGCAAAACCATTTGGGTGGTGTGAGATTTGCAGACCATCTGCATATGGAAAGCTTCCAATATATGAAGCGGTTTGCCATGTCGTTCCTCATCCTCCTTATAATCCACCACCCCAAAAAGATTTCTTTGGCAATACTTTACAAGTAGTTGATTCAATTCCATGAAATCCCAATGGTATTACCATATCTGGCAGTAAACAAGAAGTCAACAATCCAGAGGGGAACCTGGTTTTCAAACAAAAAGGTGTCATGTTGCATGAAGAAACAACCTGAATACCCAATATGCTCAAACATATAGGCACGGCAATACTTGAAGACATTATAAATAACATTCCCCCCTCCTGAATCCTGATAGGAGAAAATATAATAGGAAGCAAGCATCAAGAATCATCATTTCAACAAATTCAGAATCACCAAATTCATCTGTCGACCCACCGGCATAACACCTCCGGGCTGCATCCACCACCTCTAGCACCTTGTTTCTATAGAAATTAAGGTCCCAGTCGCCGCCGGAAATGAACTCCTCCAAGACTTTGTGTTTGAATCCCTCAAGAAGCTGCAGCTCCGGCTTGCCGTGGTGGTATGGCCCTAGAGAAACCACTTTAGGATCGTAGTCGTTGTTGCTGTTGCCGTTCTGGGAACGCAAGAAAGATGGAATTCTTTGTATCTTTTTTACACTCTGCTCGGGTACCATCATCATAGGACTGCCTTCTTCTCTCCCCCCTACACCTACCTTGATCTCAATCCTGTTAGACGATGCCATTAATGTTAGAGGAAGAGAAATGGCAGTGTTCAATTCGGAGTGTCATTCAGATCTTAAAGAAGTAAACCAAATATAGACCAATTATATTAAGTCCTCTTCTCCAACATAATTCCAACGACTAATTTGACTAATTGCTCTTCAATTCTGCCGGCCCAGCAATAGTCATTGCGCTGTTTTGTTTTTGACCAACTTAAATTCAGAAGGTTGGGATTCCGAACTAGTGATCTTATAATTACAAGTTTGTATGACAAGTGTTACCCTCTTATCCTATCTTTGTAAATTCATTTTTAGTGCTACAAGTTAGAGGTGAGCAAGAATCTTTCAAATTCACTCTTATCTTATTTGCATCCACTCAAAGTGGGTGGAATGAAAATTCATTTAGTATATGTTTGAAAACCTGAAAAATGATATCTAAAAAATGACAAATTTTTTTAATAAATATTTTAATTTTTTAGTGTTTGGCCAAAAATTAGAAAACTTTTTTTTTTTTTGTTTAGTTTAAAGTTAAAAAATTACATTTTTTATATTTTATTCATTTTCTTGTAAATGAATATATTATTTATAATAATAATAATAATAATATGTTGTGATGGTGGTGTTGGTGTTGGTGTTAGATTTTGCTTTTAAAAAGAACATGTAAGTAAAAGTGTTGTGATGCCATCATCTGTTTATCTGTAATCTATTTATTACCGATAAATAATAAAGCTTAGATGGATGATTTTGCTAAACTCAAGTGCTTCATTGGAACTTCATCAATAGTTGTTGAAGTTATTTGATTTTTCTTTTTCAAAGTAAAATTTAAAAAAAAAAATAGAAAAGAACTTCAACTTTCTAATGGTCAAAATAAATAATATGCTAGACCCACCCACCATGACTGCAAAGCGATGGAAAAAGCAAAACCAATCACGCAAGTAGCAAATAGACACTCCCCCAGTCTTATACATGCTTAAAAAGTGAGACTTTCCCTGTACATCCCCGCGCCTCTGGGAGAAATATACAGAGGAATTGAAGAAAATGGCAGATTTGTTCTTGAAGCAAGGAAAGCAGTACTCTGAGGGAAGACCCACCTACCCACAACAACTATTCGATTTCATAGCCTCAAAAACACCCCGCCATGACCTCGTCTGGGATGTCGGCACCGGCACCGGTCAGGCTGCCATGTCTGTAAGTCTTGCCTAGCTTCATACTTATTTCATACTTTTTATCTGCATCTGCAGTTCCCAAAATCCTATCTCTTCCACTCTTTCTTGAATAGTTAAGATCATATATGAGCATTCAAATCATTCCCTTAGCAATCAGATCCAAAATTTTCAATTGGTGGCTAAGAGATCGTTGGACGGATGCCTTAAGGGTCAAGTCGGGCCAAGTCCTGCACCTGTCTCTCGAAAAAGTCATAACTGTTTATAAAGAAATACAGTTCCGTCTTTGCTATTAGTTATAGTTTTTGGTATAGTACGTGATAAACGTTTTATCCTAATAAGTGATTAAGAGGCAGGTCACGCCTTCGTGTTTTATTTAGAACAAAAACTACCAATTATAGCTTTTTAAGCACTTGATTGTAACGAAATTGTTTTTGAAGTTAGGTGAGAAGTACAAGAATGTGGTCGGGACAGACACAAGCCCAAACCAACTCCAGTTTGCACCAAACCTCCCTAATGTCCGCTACGTCTGCACTTCTCCCAACATGACACTAGCCGAGCTAGAAGCCAACGTAGGAGCAGAATCCAGTGCCGATTTGGTGACCATTGCTCAAGCCCTGCACTGGTTTGATCTCCCAACTTTCTACCACCAAGTGAAATGGATACTCAAGAAACCGGCCGGAGTTATCGCCGCCTGGTGCTACTATTTGCCAGAGGTGAGCAGTTCAGTGGACTCAGTTTTCCTGAGATATTACACTGCCTCTGGTCCCTTCTGGGATCCTGCAAGAAAGTTGGTTGATGAGAAGTACAGGACCATTGATTTCCCGTTTGATCCAGTGGAGGGATGTGAACACAATGGGCCGTTTGAATTCAAGGCAGAGAGATTGATGGAGTTGGAGGGCTATTTCACGTATCTAAGATCATCTTCTGCTTACCAGACTGCAAAACACAAGGGTGTAGAGCTTCTGGGCAGTGATGTGATTGAAGATTTCACTCGAGCTTGGAATGAAGATGGCAAAACCCAGAAGATTGTTGCTTTTCCTATTTACCTCAGGATTGGGAAAGTTGGGAATTTAGATTGAAACCACTTCCCTTGTCTGGTAAGACAAGAATATGTGTTATTAAAATTACTCTTCTCAGCTAAATTTTAGAGTGAAAGAATAAGCATCTTGTTTAGAAAAAAAAGACTGTATCTTTAGCATCTTGTTTATTAAAAAAAAAAAAAAAAAGATAGAAAAAGACTGTATCTTTAATTGGTGGGAATAAAGTCATAAACTGAAAAAGGCATTAATGGCTGTAAAAGTCTTAGGAAAAGCAAAAACAAACACGCAACATAACGGAGAAAATCGACACTCCGATCCCCAGTCGTGCTTAACAAGCTAAGGGACTATAAATAAAACTATATATAAAAGGGAACCATTCTCCATAGATTTCCACACATCGCAGAGATACAGATCAGATCAGATCAGATCAGATAAAGAAAAATGGCAGATTTGTTCCTAAAGCAAGGGAAGCAATACTCTGAGGGAAGACCCACCTACCCACACCAACTCTTTGATTTCATAGCCTCAAAAACACCTTGCCATGACCTTGTCTGGGATGTTGGCACCGGCAGTGGTCAGGCTGCAGTGTCTGTAAGTCTTTCCTTCATTCATATTTCCACTCATTTTCTTCAATAATTACGTCAAAAGTTAGAGATAGTTAGTAACGAAAACCCAATTTTATTTTCTTATACTGTCTCATTTTCAAGAAATAGGATGTTGGACTATTTGGCCCTTCAGGTCTCTATCCAACAATCCCTTAGCCACCTGGTGCTGGACTTGATCCTTCACGGTCCTCCTACCAATCGAGCTTTAAGACGATTCACTTAGCAAAAAGACCCAAAATTAGCTAGGCAGATCAGATCGAGTAGTTTAAGTCAACTGGTTGTGTGTTTAATTTTGTTTTGTAGTTAGGTGAGAAGTACAAGAATGTGGTGGGCACAGACACAAGCCCAAATCAACTCCAGTTTGCACCAAACCTGCCTAATGTCCGCTTCGTCTGTACTCCTCCCAACATGACACTAGCCGAGCTAGAAGCCAACGTAGGAGCAGAATCAAGTGTTGATTTGGTGACAATTGCTCAAGCCCTGCACTGGTTTCATCTCCCAACTTTCTACCAGCAAGTGAAATGGGTACTCAAGAAACCGGACGGAGTTATCGCAGCCTGGTGCTACGATTTCCCAGAGGTGAGCAGTTCAGTAGACTCCATTTACCAGCGTTATTACACTACAAACCAGCACTTTTGGGAGCCTGGAAGAAAGCTGGTTGACCAGAAGTACAGGACCATTGATTTCCCGTTTGATCCAGTTGATGGATGTGAGCACAATGGGCCCTATGAATTCAAGGCACAGAAATTGATGGAGTTGGAGAGCTATTTCGCATACATAAGGTCGTCTTCCGGATACCAGACTGCAAAAAACAAGGGTGTAGAGATTCTGAGCAGTGATCTGGTTCAAGATTTCACTCGAGCTTGGAATGAAGATGGCAAAACCCAGAAGATTGTTGCATTTCCTATTTATCTTAGGATTGGGAAAGTTGGGATTTTAGATTGAAATTAAAGGTTTTTGATCGATATGATCCAATTGTTTTCCTTTCATTTTGGCTTTGAATGCTCACATTCATCCTAATTAAATTTTTATTATTCAGCAATGTAATGTAATGTGACAAACTTAGGTGAGACGTCACTGGAAGGATATAATAATTAATAATAATAATAAATTTATTATCAATTTCAATTTGCATAAACTTTTTATTGAGAAATATTTGATTATATTATATTTATTTCAACCTACAAAACCTCACATGCATATTCAATGTGTTCTAATTGGCTGACTGTCAGATAATAAAGAATCCTTTAATTTGATAGCCAGCCAGTTAGGCAATTATAATGTATTATATAGTATACATTTTATCATAATATGACTCTTTTATTGAAACGTAGTCTAATGTATATAATATAGTTTAGAAATAAGGGTCAAATAGGTCATCGAATATGAATCTACAATATAGAAATTATGAATCTACAGTATAGATGTTATGAATCTACAGTATAAAAATTATGAATCTACAGCTTAAAAATTATGGATCTATCCCGTTAACAACAAATGAAAAACAAAATTATGAATTTACGTTTTCAAAAAAAAATAAAAATTATGAATCTACAGTATAGAAATTATGAATTTATCCCTGTGTTCACTATGTCCATGGTGAACACGTTTCCACATCATAACTATCCCTGAATTTTGTTTGGTATAATTATGATTGGACCGGATTGCGAGATTATTAGGCCTTCATTATTAAACAAATTGATCATATTAATATTACTCCATTGAGTCTAGTGAAATATTATATATAATCCCAACACATAATAACATTTTTGTTTACTTATTTCAACAAGATAGATACTCATTTTGAAACATTATTTATATTACATATTTAAAAATGTTTCATGACAACCATGAAGTACTAAGTAAGGAATTGAAATACAATTTTTATTTAGGTAATTGAGGAGTACTAGCTAGTATTATTCTTTCCAACTTTCACTTCTATTATGATCAGTTGAGCTGGGCATGCCGACTACTAGCTAGTATTATTATAAGTAGAGATTGTGAGGTAATCTGGGTTCGACAAGTGCAAGGAGTGGGCTTCCAAGAAAGAGATCACGTTTACCCTCGGTTAAGGATATGCATGGCAAGGTAGGAGGGAGCTTCCAGGTGAAGCCATGAAGAAGCCTAGCCATCAACATTGTAGTCATCAAAGACCCTAGCTTAAAACCCGCACATCCTCGTCTCCCAGTACTAAACGACAACATCTTCAACTCCGGATCATTTAACTCCACTTCTCCACCGTCCTCCTTGAGGTGGCGCTCCGGCTTAAACATGAGAGGCTCCTCCCAAGCTCTTGCATTCCGGCCAAGTTTGATGCGGCTAAGGAGCACTTGACTGCCCTTGGGAATGGAGTAGCCACCCACCGCGGTGTCTGCCAGGGACACATGTGGGATGTTGAACGCCGCCACTGGGTGGAGGCGGAAGGCCTCTTTAAGACACGCCTTGACGTAGTTTAGTTTAGGCAAATCGGATTCCTCCACCACCCTCTCCTTCCCAACCACGCTGTCTATCTCTTCCACCGCTTTTTCCAGTAGTTTTGGTTGGTTTATCATCTCCGCCAGTGCCCATTCCACAGCGTTTGATGGATTATCCGTGCTTGCTAGCATCATTTCCTTTAATTTTGACCAAAAAAAAAGTTTTTTAGGGTTTTTCATTTCATGCATTGAGAAGGCTAATTAGATATATTCTACGTATAGTACTTACTGTAACTTGTGCTTTGATCTCTGTGTCACTCAACAATGGAGCTCCAGCATTATCCTTGAGCATAAGAAGAACATCGAGGAAGTCTTCTTTCACAGTTTTTATCCCATCTTTCCACATTTGCACCCTCTTGTCCACTTCGGTATCAAGGTGTTTTCTCATTACTATCATAGCTTTGTTGATGGTGCTTTTAGAGCCCTGGAGATCGAATATACCCAACCATGGGAGATGATCAGAAACTCCCAATCCGTAGAGAGTTTTAAGAAGTGCGAAGATGGCAGTAAGGAGCTCTTCTTGTTTTTGTTCCGCGTTTCCAAAGAACCTCTTGTTTAATACCATCTTGCTAATCACATTTCCACAGTACTGACGTGAGACAATCCGCACGTTAACAGCATGCATGCCGCCGGCGCCGGAGAGGTTGTAGATGTATTTAAGGAGGTTATTGGCTTCTTCTGCCCTTTTGTCGTGAAGCCAATGGAGCGCCGCCGGTGAAAGCACGTTAGAATGGACAATTTTCCGCATTTTCGTCCATTTATCGCCGGGGGTGAGAAAGATGGTGGACTGGTATCCGTTGCTGATAAGATCGGCGGTCATGCAAACGGGCCTGGACGAGAATACCGAGTCTTGACTCTTAAGGAACTCGCGAGCCAGCTCCGGGGAAGTCACCGGAATCACGTAACTGCCCCCGAGACGGATGCATGCGATTTCAGTCTTCATTTCATCCATGAACTTGTGTATCCACTGGAATGCAGGCTTTCCTGATCGGATCAGCTCCGGGAAAGATCCGACGAGGGGCCATGGTTTCGGCCCCGGAGGAATTGGCAGCTTCGACTCCTTTCTTCTGTTAATTAGCCAGCTTTGCCTTGTGATTACAGCAAGAAGTAGTATTAATAATGGAAGAAAGATTGAAGAAAATGTAATGTAGGAGTCCATAATACCGTACCACTGAAAGCTGTACGTAAAAGCATATGCAGTTTGCCCTATTTATAGATGTTACGTTCGTTGTTGATACGTGATGCATGATTGTTAGGTAGCAAAATTTATGACTCATTTCTGTAATTGCAGTTTGGAAATTACTGTAATTTGTAAAGTTAGATGTTGATTTTTTGTAACCTGTGGTAGGTAGTGTTAGATATACAATAGTCTAACTATATGAACCATAGTATACGAGAAACCTAACCTCGTATGATAGCGGAAGCGTAGCCATGTAGATCTCCAGCCATAGTTGATGTTCCTGTTGTGTTGCCTCTTAACGGTAGACCGTCAGCCATGTTTTGCCTCAGACCTGACTCAGAACCCTAGATGGTGTATTGGTGTCGGTCTGAGTACCGTAACTGAATGTGCTATCTAATCCATAATCCTGTATCCCATCAATCCAGGTTATATTAGGCACAGAGTTTGGTTGACTAACAACTACTAGTTATTAAGTCCAACCAGACCACTTAATAAGCCTAGTCAACTTGCACCACTTAATTAAGGCCCTAATATATAATATACAATATATATTATTAGGGAAAATCTTACAGGTAGTATTAATGTTCTGTCTAAACCATGCATGTACGGAGTAATTATTATTATTATTATTATTATTATTATTATTATTATTATTATTTTATGTTATTATATCTACATTCAAAATTGTTAGTTATTGTACGTAATTTTTAGCTTTTGTACTTGTTTTTCATTTCAAATCTCCTGATTGTAGTAATATTATGTTATGTCACTGATTATTATTATGTCTATTCATTGCATGCAATTATGAAATTTTATAATTTTGTCATGGTTATGTTTTGAAAAAATATTTGTTTTTATGGCAATTCGATATTGCATCTTTTTCGGTCTTTGTCATAATGATTTTGATCATCATTGAAAAAATCGCTAGGTGCTCATCAGGCGCTCGGAAAGTGCTAGGCGCTCGTGTATTTTTAAATTTATTATTTATTTTTTAAAAATTTGTTTAAAATTTTTAAGACTTAAATTGATAATTAAAATATATTTAATATTTTAATAGTTAATACTAAAATATTAAATATTAATCTAAAAACATCTAGAATTTGAATAATTTAGCATTACTTCGCTCAAAACGATGTCGTTTTGAGTAAAATAACTAATTTTTAAAAAGGGGAACAATAGCTAATCGATCGACTAAGCGACCTAATCAGCGCCTAGGCGGCTTAGTCGGTGCCTAAAAGGTCTAGGCGGCCTAGCTGGCCAACCACCTAGACCACCGATTATGGTGATACGCTAAGCGGTCGGCCAGCGCCTAGCGCCTAATCGCCGATTAATCGGTACCTAGGCGTGATATTTTCAACACTGATTTTGATTATGATTTTAAGAATCATATTTAATTTTGAAATTTCTTGAGAAGTACACTAGGAAATGGTAATAATGATGATTTTATGTGACATTTAATAATAATAATAATAATAATAATAATAATAATAATAATAATAATAATACTCCGCAATTGTAATTTGTACCGTACCCTGTGGTAGGTAATACGGAGTAGTAATTTGAAAATTACTACTACTCCGTATAGTAATTGTAATTTGTAACCTGTGGTAGGTAATACGGAGTAGTAATTTGGAAATTATTGTAATTTGTAAAGTTAGTTGTTGTTTTTTTATAACCTGTGGTAGGTAATATTAATGTTCTGTCTAAGCCATGCATGTTTTTATTATATCTACATTCAAAATTGTTAGTTATTGTAATTTTTAGCATTAGTACTTGTTTTTCATTTCAAATCTTGTAATATTATGTTATGTCACTGATTATTAATATGTCTATTCATTGCATGCAATTATGAAATTTTATAAATTTTTCATGGTTATGTTTTCAAAAAAATATTTGTTTTTATGGCAATTCGATATTGCATCTTTTTTAGTCTTTGTCATAATAATTTTGATTATGATTTTAAAAATCATATTTAATTTTAAAATTTCTTGAGAAGTAAACTAGGAAATGGTAATAATGATGATTTTATGTGAGTATGTGACATTTTTAATAATAGTAATAATACTTCGTAATAATAATAATAATAATAATTATTATTATTATTAAATGTTAAAAAAAAATTAGAGATACAACGTCGGGTTTTGTTCGTATCTCTTTTAAAAAAAAAAAATAGCAATACGAATTTCAGTTTTTGTAAAAATTAATCGCATTAATTTGCAATAAAAAAAAACAGAAATTATATAAATGGTAATGGTAAGCCATTCTCCTAAACGACACAAATAATAATATCTGAAACACAAATTATTTGAAAACAATAAAATCATCTTAGAAGCTTGGAAGGTTACATGAAAACAGTATAAATTTGTTTGTGTACCAGTGTCAATTCCAGTATACTCTCGGATGAACTCCATAACAAAAGACTATACATATATGGCATGTGAGTGTACCACAAGCCATAAATAAAATACAAGTCCAGGGGTTCACTTTTATTCTTCTGCCAAACTTCTATTTACACTTTTGGCTAGAAGGTATCTACAAACTATGGATGTTAAAAACATATAGCAACTTATGGATGTTAAAAACTATGGATATTAAATCCTAACATTTGATTAATGTCCTCATAAGCTAAGTTGGTCAGACTCGAACAATAAGCCAGCAAGGGGAGGTGAGAGCAAGAGAATGAGATCATAAACCAACAACTCCTTAGCAAGTTCACGATCACCAGATCGATTGCGGAGAAATATAGAACTCTGCATAAGAAATTCATATATCTGTTCTCTTAAGTCTTAAGCATCAAAATATTTGCTCCAACCTATTAAAGGCTAAGACTATTTATTAGTTTTACTGAGAATAAACAACTTTGAGCTATAAGCTACTAAACCTCTCGCCAACTTGGAGGATACAGGTACCTAAATGCCTACTATAGCATCATTACTTGCTACAATTGAGCTGTGAAAATCATGAAACAAAGGATCCAGACTGCTAAATGAATGATATATTTCTGGAGAAACATACATCAATATTGCTTCAATTCTATATTACTAATCTCACTTCATGTAGCAAATTTAAGTATTTTCATTCTATAAAGTAACAATCAAAAGTACACAATAAATTCACAAACACACTTAACTATGCATATAAACAAGTTTATACTGACTTCCATCAAAAAATTTAAATGTTTAGAGAATGAAGTTAAAATGAATATGTGTGTGTGCTTACTCAATTTTACATGATCTGGTGTCTGACTCTATTACAGCTCTTCTGTCCATAGACAATATCTCCAATAATCTGAACTGCATATCAAGGTTCAAATCTTTTTCAGTGCTCGGGATGAAGCAAACATAAAGAAGAGTGTTTATTATGACTTAAACTGTTATTAAAATTTCTCTTCTCAGCTAAATTGTAGAGTGAAAGAATAAGCATCTTGTTTAGAAAAAAGAAAAAGAAAGAAAAACTGTTGTATTATCTTTAATTGGTGGGAATAAAGTCATAATAAACTGCTTTGGCAACAATTTCTGAAATATGTATATCTGCAATTCTGTAAATGGAGGAAATTCGGAGCTTTCTTTTATCTCTGAAATAACCATGCATGCATGGGGACAATCTTGCCAGCATAGGAATCGATCTCTAGCAATGTACAAACGGTTTTTCTGAAATTGAGGATGATGATGACACCCACTGCATAATATTCCATTTCTAGCAAGTAACCAAATAATATTTATTAGAGTAAATACTCAAAATGGTCCCTCAACTATAGCTAAATTCACAAATTGGTCCTTGACTTTTAATTTCAACCAATTAAGTCCTTAACTTTGTAATTTTGACACGATTTGGTCCTCCATCTATTTGACCGCTTGTTGACCGTGATCGACGATCTCCAGAAGAACCTTCAGCTTTCGTCGGAGCACGTGGAGACCTCCAGGATGACGTTGCACTGGTTCGGAAACACGTCGTCGTCTTCGCTCTGGTACGAACTCAACTACATTGAATCCAAAGGGAGGATGAAGAAAGGCGACCGGATTTGGTAGATTGCGTTCGACAGTGGATTCAAATGTAACAGTGCAGTCTGGAAATACAACCACAACCTTAAAAAACCGACGATGGACCATTAAATTACATATATATCCTCAAAAATCATAGTCAACAAACAGTCAAATAGACAGAGGACCAAATTGTGTCAAAATTACAACGTTAAGGACTTAATTGGTTGAAATTGAAAATCGAGGACCAATTTATGAATTTAGCTATAGTCGAGGGACCATTTTGGGTATTTACTCTATTTATTAAATAGAAATAATGAAAACAACGGCTGAGTAATGCCTAAGGGATTTTAATTTTGTTCTATTTAACTGTGTACAAGGGTTTAGAATTTTATAAGTCATTATTCAAATTATAAATTGTCAAAGTTTTTATATGTTTACGAGAAATTGCATACCTATTAATCTATTATGTACAAAATTAAAACACGCTGTTTATATGATTTTTTTGTCTTCTAGCTAGCCTCCATCTAATAGGAGAGGCTACTAGGCTAGTGACCTAATATGGTCTGTACTACCTTATATTGACTTTTATTGAGTTCTTAATTCTTACAAGACTAGGCTTCAAAGAGCTAAACACATGTTCCAAGCTACTAATTTTGCTTGGTATGATTATGATTTAATTTTACTGTTATACTATGGATCAGAGTCTATTTTTTATTATGAATCTTGGTCCAAAACTTTAGTTATGTGCACCATTAATTTATTTGTAACCACAAATTATTAACGGTCCAGTTTAATTGCAGGCATATATATAATTTGAAAATTATTTTAAATTAGAATCTATAACGCAACGTAGACTTAGGTTCATGATATAATTTACCATTATGATTGGACTGGATTGCGAGATTATCAGGCCTCCATTATTAAACAAATTGATTATTAATATTTAGTCGGTAGAGTATAGCGAAATATTATTATATATAATCCCAACTAACCCATAATAAAATTTTCTTGATACAAAATTTGAAACATTACATATTTCAAAATGTTTCACGACAACCAATGAGTTGCAAGCTAGCTAAGGTAGGGTGGGAATTGAAATACTATTTTCTTCTCCCAAATTGTATTTGGAATACAATTTTTATTTAGGTAATTGAGGAGTACTAGCTAGTATTATTATAAGTAGAGATTGTGAGGTAATCTGGGTTTGACAACGGCAAGGAGTGGATTTTCAAGAAAGAGATCATCTTTAGCCTCGGTTAAGGATCTGCATGGCAAGGTAGGAGGGAGGTTCCAGGTGAAGCTTTGAAGAAGCCTAGCCATCAACATTGTAGTCATCAAAGACCCTAGCTTAACAGCCGGACATCCTCGACTCCCAGTACTAAACGCCAACAACTTCAACTCCGAATCATTTAAATCCACTTCTCCACCGCCCTCCTTGAGGTGGCGCTCCGGCTTAAACATCATAGGCTCCTCCCAAGCTTTTGCATTCCGGCCAAGCCCCACGCGGCTAAGGAGCACTTGACTACCCTTGGGAATGTAGTAGCCACCCACCACGGTGTTTGCCAGGGACACATGGGGGATGTTGAACGGCGCCACTGGGTGGAGGCGGAAGGCCTCTTTAATACACGCCTTCACGTAGTTTAGTTTAGGCAAATCGGATTCCTCCACTAGCCTCTCCCTCCCAACCACGTTGTCTATCTCTTCCACCGCTTTTTCCAGTAGTTTTGGTTGGTTTATCATCTCCGCTAGTGCCCATTCCACAGCGTTTGATGGATTATCCGTGGTTGCTAGCATCATTTCCTTTGACAAACAAAAAAAAAAACATGTTTTTTAGAAGACAATGTGGGTTTTCATGCATATATATATTCTACGTCTGTATAGTACTTACCAGAACTTGTGTTTTGATCTCTGTATCACTCAACAATGGTGTTCCAGCATTATCCTTGAGCGTAAGAAGAACATCGAGGATGTCTTGTTCCACAGTTTTTATCCCATCTTTCCACATTTGCACCCTCTTGTCCACTTCGGTATCAAGGTGTTTTCTCATTACTGACATAGCTTTCTTGATGATGCCTTTATAGCCGTCGATGTCGAATATACTCAACCATGGGAGATGATCTGAAACTCCGAATCCGTAGAGAGTTTGAAGAAGTGCGAACATGGCCTTAAGGAGCTCTTCTTCTTCTTCTCCGTTTCCAAAGAACCTCTTGTTGAATACCATCTTGCTAATCACATTTCCACAGTACTGGCGTGAGACAATCCGCACGTTAACAGCATGCATGCCTCCGGCGCCGGTACCGGAGATCTTGTTGCAGCACCGAGTGTAGATGTATTTAACGAGGTTATTGGCTTCTTCAGCCCTTTTGTCGTGAAGCCAATGGAGCGCCGCCGGTGAAAGCACGTGAGAATGGAGAACTTTTCGCATTTTCATCCATTTATCGCCGGGGGGGAGAAAGATGGAGGACTGGTATCCGTTGCTGATAAGATCGGCGGACATGCAAACGGGTCTGGACGCAAAGACCGAGCCTTGATTCTTAAGGAACTCGCGAGCCAGCTCCGGGGAAGTCACCGGAATCACGTAAGTGCCCCCCAGACGGATGCATGCGATTTCAGTCTTCATTTCATCCATGAAGTTGTGTATCCACCGGAATGCAGGCTTTCCTGATCGGAAAATCTCCGGGAAAGATCCGACGAGGGGCCATGGTTTCGGCCCGGGAGGAATTGGCAGCTTCGACTTCTTTCTTCTGTTAGTTAGCTGCCATTGCCTTGTGATTACAACAACAAGTATTATTAATAATGGAAGAAAGATACCACAGATTATGGCTGCCATTAATTTGCTACTTGCTGCCTAGCTTGGAGTGAACTGTAAAAGCATATGCAATTTGCCCTATTTATAGATGTTGTTGATACGTTATGCATGAATATGATTGGTAGCAAAAGTTATGACTCCTAGCCTTTCTGTAACTATTGCAGTTAATTTGGAAATTGTAATTTGTAACGGTGTTGACTAAATTTTTTTTTTTTTTTTTTTGTAATTACCTATGGTAGGTAACAATATTCTGTGTAACCCATGTTTTTAATATGTTGTTTCGTGGACTTGCTACATTCAAAAATGTTAGTTATTGTAATTTTTAGCTTTAGCAGTTGTTTTTCCATTTTAAATCTCCTAATTGTTGTAATAATATTATGTTATGTCACTGATTATTATGTCTATTCATTGCATGCAATTATGAAATTTTATAATTTTGACATAACATTATGATATTTGTAAATTGTAATTATGGAGTATGATTTTTATATCACGGTTATGTTTTGAAAAAAAAAAAAAAAAACATTTGTCTCAGTCTTGCCATAATGATTTTGATTATGATTTTAAGAATCATATTTTAAAATTTCATTGTGTTAGGGATGTTTGGTTCAAGTGATACGTACAACAAAACCAAAGAAATGTAACATTCTAAAACTTACATTTCTATTTGGTTCATGTTATCTTACTTTCTCAAGGGAATACAACATACCTTCTATATTAAATTTTGATGGGAATGTGATTCCCTCATGATTCTTAAGGTATTTCCTCATAAACTTACATTTATGACTCCTTTATGTAATTATTGCAGTTTGGAAATTGTAATTTGTAAAGTTGTTGATTTTTTTAAAACTATGGTAGGTAATAATGTTCTGTCTAAGTCATGTTTTTACTTTTTAATATGTTATTTTGTGGACTTGCTACATTAAAAAATGTTGGTTATTGTATTTTTTGTAACCTATGGTAGGTAATATTCCGTAAGCCATGTTTTTATTATGTTGTTTTGTGGACTTGCTACGTTCAAAAATGTTGGTAATTGTAATTTTCAGCATTATTAATTAGCAATTGCTTTTTTTATTTTAAATCTCCTAATTGTTGTAATATCATGTAATTAAATACTATGCCTATTAATTGCAATTATGGAATTTCGCAATTTTGATGATATTTAAAATTATGGAGGTGTGATTTTTGTATCATGGTTATGTTTTGGAAAAAGAATTTGTTGAATTTGTTTTTATGGCAATATATTCAATGCTGCATCTTTTTCTTCAAGGAATGCAACATACCGTTCACATTGAATTTTAATTTGAAGGAAGGTGATTTCCTCACAATTCTTATGTTATCTACGACTCATGTGCATGGTCTATACTATCTCAAATATTTTCAGTTCAAAGAATTTAAGCATCTCACCACTAGGTTCAAACATATGACAACCCATTTAGAATAGTAACCGGGATGTCATCACAATACAAAAAAATATGTTAATTATAATTATTATAATATTTAATAATAATTAAAACATATATATGACAACCATATCTCCAAAAAAAAAAAAACAACAAACATATCTCCAAAAAAAAAAAAAAAAAAAAAAAAAAAAAAAAAACCTGACAACCCATTTAGCTTATTAATTATATGTATCATATTTAATTATTTTTGTAACTATTTATTTTATAAAGTAATTTTGTTTCTCAAGTTCAAGCTCTCTTAATTAATTTTTTTAAATCTTTTACTCAGTACTTGTATATATGTTACCATTGTCCTATTTATTTATTTTAATTTTAAAGTTATTGAAATACATGAAAATATGTTAATGTTATTAAAGTAAAAATAAACAATTATAACATAAAAGATAACTCCTAAATCAAACAAATTTATATTACATACCTAAATTTTAATCAAATAAAGGAATCTAATATTTCCAACAAGCACACGAAAATGAAAGTCTTTTCCTTAGGTAAACTATTAAGAATTTGAAAGATTTCCCGTCAATTATTCTTCTTCCCAAGAATAATTGACGAGAAATATTTCCAATTCCCATCAATTATTATTTTAGTGTGAAAATGTAAACTATGGAAAAATTTATTGAGAAGTAAACTTGTTATATGGTAATAATGACGATATTATGTGACATTTAATAATAATAATAATAATAATAATAATAATAATAATAATAATAATAATAATAATAATAATAATAATAATAATTATTATTATTATTATTATTATTATTATTATTATTATTATTATTATTATTTGGTCATGATTAAGAAAATTAATTATTTCGTAATTATTAGTATGTAATAATTATTATAGTAGTAACGATTATCAATAGTTAAACTGATGGATCATTGAATTGTATTATATTATTATTACTATCATCATTAGTTTTAGAATTTGATAATATGATTTTGATTCATATAATTTTGAAAAAAATTCATTTTGGTCCAAAACATATATATTTGCTAATAGTGATAATATTATGTAACATTTTAAAAATGATTCCCATTGAATGTCAAAGGTTACGATCGAGAAAATTAATTGTTCTATTATTACTTTTATATGATAATTATTAATATTATATTATTATAGTAATAACGATAACGATTATTGGTTTTTTTGAAATGAGAAATCAATATGTTGTTACGTTATTATCATATGGTCTATACTTTTTCAAATATTTCCAGTTCAAAGAATTTAAACATCTCACCACTAGGTTCAAACATATGACAACCCATTTAGAATAGTAACCGGGATGTCATCACAATACATGAAAATATGTTAACTATAATTATTATAATATTTAATAATAATTAAAACCTATGACAACCATATCTCCCAAAAAAAAAAAAAAAAAAAAAAAAAAAAAAAAAACAAAAAACTGACAACCCATTTAGCTTATTAATTATATGTATCATATTTAATTATTTTTGTAACTATTTATTTTATAAAGTAATTTTGTTTCTCAAGTTCAAGCTCTCTTAATTAATTTTTTAAAATCTTTTACTCAGTACTTATATATATGTTACCATTGTCCTATTTATTTCTTTTAATTTTAAAGTTATTGAAATACATGAAAATATGTTAATGTTATTAAAGTAAAAATGAACAATTATAACATAAAAGATAACTCCTAAATCAAACAAATTTATATTACATACCTAAATTTTAATCAAATAAAGGAATCTAATATTCCCAACAAGCACATGAAAATGAAAGTCTTTTTCTTAGGTAAACTATTAAGAATTTGAAAGATTTCCCGTCAATTATTCTTCTTCCAAGAATAATTGACGGGAAATCTTTCCAATTCCCATAAATTATTATTTTAGTGTGAAAATGTAAACTATGGAAAAATTTCTTGAGAAGTAAACTTGTTATATGGTAATAATGACGATATTATGTTACATTTAATAATAATAATAATAATAATACTAATAATAATAATAATAATAATTGTTATTATTATTATTTGGTCATGGTTAAGAAAATTAATTATTTCTTAATTATTGGTATGTAATAATTATTATAGTAGTAACGATTATCAATAGTTAAATTGATGGATCATTGTATTGTATTATATTATTATTACTATCATCATTAGTTTTAGAATTTGATAATATGATTTTGAATCATATAATTTTGAAAAAATTCATTTTGGTCCAAAACATATATATTTGCTAATAGTGATAAGATTATGTAACATTTTAAAAATGATTCCCATTGAATGTCCAAGGTTACGATCGAGAAAATTAATTGTTCTATTATTACTTTTATATGATAATTATTAATATTATATTATTATAGTAATAACGATAACGATTATTGTTTTTTTTTGAAATGAGAAATCAATATGTTGTTACGTTATTATCATATGGTCTATACTTTCTCAAATATTTTCAATTCAAAGAATTTAAGCATCTCACCACTAGGTTCAAACATATGACAAACCATTTAGAATAGTAACCGGGATGTCATCACAATACATGAAAATATGTTAATTATAATTATTATAATATTTAATAATAATTAAAACCTATGACAACCATATCTCCAAAAAAAAAAAAAAAAAAAAAAAAAAAACCTGACAACCCATTTAGCTTATTAATTATATGTATCATATTTAATTATTTTTGTAACTATTTATTTTATAAAGTAATTTTGTTTCTCAAGTTCAAGCTCTCTTAATTAATTTTTTAAAATCTTTTACTCAGTACTTATATATATGTCACCATTGTCCTATTTATTTATTTTAATTTTAAAGTTATTGAAATACATGAAAATATGTTAATGTTATTAAAGTAAAAATAAACAATTATAACATAAAAGATAACTCCTAAATCAAACAAATTTATATTACATACCTAAATTTTAATCAAATAAAGGAATCTAATATTCCCAACAAGCACACGAAAATGAAAGCCTTTTCCTTAGGTAAACTATTAAGAATTTGAAAGATTTCCCGTCAATTATTCTTCTTCCCAATAATAATTGACGGGAAATCTTTCCAATTCCCATCAATTATTATTTTAGTGTGAAAATGTAAACTATGGAAAAATTTCTTGAGAAGTAAATTTGTTATATGATAATAATGACGATATTATGTGACATTTAATAATAATAATAATAATAATAATAATAATAATAATAATAATAATAATTATTATTATTATTATTATTATTATTTGGTCATGGTTAAGAAAATTAATTATTTCTTAATTATTGGTATGTAATAATTATTATAGTAGTAACGATTATCAATAGTTAAACTGATGGATCATTGAATTGTATTATATTATTATTACTATCATCATTAGTTTTAGAATAAGATAATATGATTTTGAATCATATAATTTTGAAAAAATTCATTTTGGTCCAAAACATATATATTTGCTGATAGTGATAATATTATGTAACATTTTAAAAATGATTCCCATTGAATGTCAAAGGTTACGATCGAGAAAATTAATTGTTCTATTATTACTTTTATATGATAATTATTAATATTATATTATTATAGTAATAACGATAACGATTATTGGTTTTTTTGAAATGAAAAATCAATATGTTGTTACGTTATTATCATATGGTCTATATATTCTCAAATATTTTCAGTTCAAAGAATTTAAGCATCTCACCACTAGGTTCAAACATATAACAACCCAGTTAGAATAGTAACCGGGATGTCATCACAATACATGAAAATATGTTAATTATAATTATTATAATATTTAATAATAATTAAAACCTATGACAACCATATCTCCAAAAAAAAAAAAAAAAAAAAAAAAAAAAAAAAAAACCTGACCACCCATTTAGCTTATTAATTATATATATCATATTTAATTATTTTTGTAACTATTTATTTTATAAAGTAATTTTGTTTCTCAAGTTCAAGCTCTCTTAATTAATTTTTTAAAATCTTTTACTCAGTACTTATATATATGTTGCCATTGTCCTATTTATTTATTTTAATTTTAAAGTTATTGAAATACATGAAAATATGTTAATGTTATTAAAGTAAAAATGAACAATTATAACATAAAAGATAACTCCTAAATCAAATAAATTTATATTACATACCTAAATTTTAATCAAATAAAGGAATCTAATATTCCCAACAAGCACACGAAAAGGAAAGTCTTTTCCTTAGGTAAACTATTAAGAATTTGAAAGATCCCATCAATTATTATTTTAGTGTGAAAATGTAAACTATGAAAAAATTTCTTGAGAAGTAAACTTGTTATATGGTAATAATGACGATATTATGTGACATTTAATAATAATAATAATAATAATAATAATAATAATACTAATAATAATAATAATAATAATAATAATTATTATTATTATTATTATTTGGTCATGGTTAAGAAAATTAATTATTTCTTAATTATTGGTATGTAATAATTATTATAGTAGTAACGATTATCAATAGTTAAACTGATGGATCATTGAATTGTATTATATTATTATTACTATCATCATTACTTTTAGAATTTGATAATATGATTTTGAATCATATAATTTTGAAAAAATTCATTTTGGTCCAAAACATATATATTTGCTAATAGTGATAATATTATGTAACATTTTAAAAATGATTCCCATTGAATGTCAAAGGTTACGATCGAGAAAATTAATTGTTCTATTATTACTTTTATATGATAATTATTAATATTATATTATTATAGTAATAACGATAACAATTATTGGTTTTTTTGAAATGAGAAATCAATATGTTGTTACGTTATTATCATATGGTCTATACTTTCTCAAATATTTTTAGTTCAAAGAATTTAAGCATCTCACCACTAGGTTCAAACATATGACAACCCAGTTAGAATAGTAACCGGGATGTCATCACAATACATGAAAATATGTTAATTATTATTATTATAATATTTAATAATAATTAAAACCTATGACAACCATATCTCCAAAAAAAAAAAAAAAAAAAAAAAAAAAAACAACCTGACAACCCATTTAACTTATTAATTATATGTATCATATTTAATTATTTTTGTAACTATTTATTTTATAAAGTAATTTTGTTTCTCAAGTTCAAGCTCTCTTAATTAATTTTTTAAAATCTTTTACTCAGTACTTATATATATGTTACCATTGTCCTATTTATTTATTTTAATTTTAAAGTTATTGAAATACATGAAAATATGTTAATGTTATTAAAGTAAAAATGAACAATTATAACATAAAAGATAACTCCTTAATCAAATAAATTTATATTACATACCTAAATTTTAATCAAATAAAGGAATCTAATATTCCCAACAAGCACACGAAAAGGAAAGTCTTTTCCTTAGGTAAACTATTAAGAATTTGAAAGATCCCATCAATTATTATTTTAGTGTGAAAATGTAAACTATGAAAAAATTTCTTGAGAAGTAAACTTGTTATATGGTAATAATGACGATATTATGTGACATTTAATAATAATAATAATAATAATACTACTACTAATTATTATTATTATTATTATTATTATTATTTGGTCATGGTTAAAAAAATTAATTATTTCTTAATTATTGGTATGTAATAATTATTATAGTAGTAACGATTATCAATAGTTAAACTGATGGATCATTGAATTGTATTATATTATTATTACTATCATCATTACTTTTAGAATTTGATAATATGATTTTGAATCATATAATTTTGAAAAAAATCATTTTGGTCCAAAACATATATATTTGATAATAGTGATAATATTATGTAACATTTTAAAAATGATTCCCATTGAATGTCAAAAGGTTACGATCGAGAAAATTAATTGTTTTATTATTATTTTTATATGATAATTATTAATATTATATTATTATAGTAATAAGGATAACAATTATTGGTTTTTTTGAAATGAGAAATCAATATGTTGTTACGTTATTATCATATGGTCTATACTTTCTCAAATATTTTTAGTTCAAAGAATTTAAGCATCTCACCACTAGGTTCAAACATATGACAACCCATTTAGAATAGTAACCGGGATGTCATCATAATACATTAAAATATATTAATTATAATTATTATAATATTTAATAATAATTAAAACCTATGACAACCATATCTCCAAAAAAAAAAAAACCTGACAACCCATTTAGCTTATTAATTATATGTATCATATTTAATTATTTTTGTAACTATTTATTTTATAAAGTAATTTTGTTTCTCAAGTTCAAGCTCTCTTAATTAATTTTTTAAAATCTTTTACTCAGTACTTATATATATGTTACCATTGTCCTATTTATTTATTTTAATTTTAAAGTTATTGAAATACATGAAAATATGTTAATGTTATTAAAGTAAAAATAAACAATTATAACATAAAAGATAACTCCTAAATCAAACAAATTTATATTACATACCTAAATTTTAATCAAATAAAGGAATCTAATATTTCCAACAAGCACACGAAAATGAAAGTCTTTTCCTTAGGTAAACTATTAAGAATTTGAAAGATTTCCCGTCAATTATTCTTCTTCCCAAGAATAATTGACGGGAAATCTTTCCAATTCCCATCAATTATTATTTTAGTGTGAAAATGTAAACTATGGAAAAATTTCTTGAGAAGTAAACTTGTTATATGGTAATAATGACGATATTATGTGACATTTAATAATAATAATAATAATAATAATAATAATTATTATTATTATTATTATTATTATTATTATTTGGTCGTGGTTAAGAAAATTAATTATTTCTTAATTATTGGTATGTAATAATTATTATAGTAGTAACGATTATCAATAGTTAAACTGATGGATCATTGAATTGTATTATATTATTATTACTATCATCATTAGTTTTAGAATTTGATAATATGATTTTGGATCATATAATTTTGAAAAAATTCATTTTGGTCCAAAACATATATATTTGTGAATAGTGATAATATTATGTAACATTTTAAAAATGATTCCCATTGAATGTCAAAGGTTACGATCAAGAAAATTAATTGTTCTATTATTACTTTTATATGACAATTATTAATATTATATTATTATAGTAATAACGATAACGATTATTGATTTTTTTTGAAATGAGAAATCAATATGTTGTTACGTTATTATCATTATTGTTTCGGTGAGATGTCACTAGAAGGATTTAAAAAATAAATAATAATAATAAATTTATTATTATTTTCATCAATTTGCATAAATTTTTATTCAGAAAAATGCTTGAATTATTCTAACACTGAAAATCTCACATATTCAACATGTTTTAATTGGTTGACTATCAAATAAAGATTCTACTGATTAATTAGATAGTCAGCCAATTATAATGTATTATACCATACATAATTTTTTTTTTAATTTTTAAATTTTTATCATAATTAATATTAGTCTTTTATTGAAACTTCTATAGAGGAAAAGAAGATAGCCATCGATCAAGCAAGGCCAAGCATTCCTTTGGTTTGTATTCTGGAGCTGTGTGACCTGCACCCTACGAAATTCATCACATTTATTCATCATTGGCACATAATAATATATGGATTTAAGTTCTCGTGCGGGTGAGGGCTTCAGGTGCGGTTGTGCGGTTTAATCTGAGTCATCCATCTCGCTTTAATCAACGTCCAGGATTATCAAAGTTTTAAAAAAAAAAACGCGGTGGCAATCTTGTAATTTTTGTATCTAGGTCAAAATTAAGGTGAGCGGATCTGTGATTAATGTGTGTGAGTTTTGTGCTTAATGTGTGTATGTTTTGTGCTTAATGTGCGTGAGGTTTGTGCTTAATGTGCGAGGGGATGTGCTTAACGTGAATAGTTGTTAAAAGTTAAAGTCTGTGAGTGAATACTTAAAGTGCGTGAGTTTTGTGCTTAATGTGCGTGATGTTTGTGCTTAATGTGCGTGAGTTTTGTACTTGGTTGTTGAAACTTAAAGTCTATGAGTTAATATTTAAAGTGCGTGGGTTTTGTACTTAATGTGCGTGAGGTTGTGCTTAATGTGTGTGGGTTTTGTACTTAAAGTGCGTGAGTTTGTGATTAAGATCTAACACTTAAGGTGCACCAAGCCTGCGACTTGCCTTGGGCTTTGGCAAAACCCTCCAGCAAAGCTGCGCTACTCCTAAGCAAGATAAAAGGAGAAATCCAAATTCAAAGTATAGAGTTGATGAGTTGAATGAGTCTCCTCCTCGCCTTCCTGGTATTCGCACCCTGGGCTTTGGCAAGCGTTTTTTTTTTTTTTTTTTTTTTTTTTTTTTTAATTTTCATTGATTTGAGTCGTTGATATAAATTTGATCAACTGCTCAGATTTAACCGCACAACCGCACGGAAAGCTATACCCGCACCAGAACCCTTCCCATAATATATGAGTGGACAAATATATAACTAAGGATTTTTTTTTACCTTCACAGTTGCAAATGTGAGATAGAATTCATTTCCTGATCTCTTGTATCTTTCGTAATACCTACACAAACATTACCTATTCAATTACACTAACCCATAATAAATAAATAAATAAATATATATATATATATATATATATATATATATATATATATATATATATATAGTACAATCCATCTAATTAGTTACTTAAATGGAAAACCTACCCTGCAATTTGGCCATTCACAAACCAAGGCTTCCAATTGCAATCCACTGTCAAATTTAGAGAGTGTATCCAACTCAAAGTGCCAAGGTATGGAATATTCATGTCATGGTCACCACTACAATAATAAGCAAGTTCGAATTTCGTTATTACCAAAAACTCATACTAATCAAGTAATCAGAAATAGAATATGTAACAAATCGCAATCATGCTTTCGTTACTTGATGATGGATGAAAATTGAAATTTTTTTGTAATGTTTTGCAATGACTAGAATGACGGACTATACCTACTGAATTAAATATGCATTTTTCATGATTATATTATAAGTGACTGGGATTTGAGTGATTTGACTTCACCTGTATACCAAAACTTGAAATGGTGTAGAATTACTGAAAAGCTGATGATACTCTAAAGCACTTGGTACATCTGATTCAAAAGCTAAGCTTTTATTGCATCTTTTCCAGTCTGATATGCTTCCCTGATCAATAAACCAATGAGTAAGATAATTGTCATGGAGGGACTCTTAGTTCTCAATATTTTTAGGTAGAAATATATGCTTACTTTTTCAATGCCAAGAGCTTCTTGGACACTTGGATCATTTGCCCAGAAATAAGAGGGAATGTAATTGTGGTTCTGCACAAAAGTAGAGACCAAATATAAGCTAAGTTGATAAATATGATGATGAAATTATGCATGTAAAATGGTGTTTTGCTCTGCAACAGAAAGGGCAAGGGGATCGGAGTTACACGACACCAAGGTTCCTCTTCACTTCTGAGGAAGATGTCAATGTCAATCTGTGTCATAGAAGTTGTTGTTTCATCAGATTGATGATCTTCTTTGCCTAAATTTGGATTGGGAGCACTGAATTTGCAGGTTGGCTCCAGAACATTGCCCAGAAATATGCCTTCAATGCACTGCACGTACACAATTTTAAATGGTCACCCAATTCATGGTGAATCTTATTAATTGATTAATCACCTGCTGAATAGGCTGAAGAGCATAGAGGCACTTGAAGTTAGATGGATCTGGGTTTACATATTCCCCATTACAGCTACTCTCTGCAAACTGATCGTAATGCAACGCATTTGGTAACCATTTCAGATTATCATCATGGAGAGATAATATGCAAAAGAAAATGGACTAAAGGAATTAAACCACCTTGTAATATTCATCAGAGATGATTGCCAGCTTGTGAGCATATGGGATTCTCCAGTTAGTGTCATGGTTACTATTTGTACAAGGGTTGCCAATGATGTAGCCCTGCATCAATTTTTGTAAAAATTACATGGCTTAGCACCAGCAGGTGTATTTTTTGTTATAGTGATCGAGTACTATCAACATTAGTGTCAATAATAATTCCTGGTACGTACTATCAACATTTGTACCGATAGACACCATAAAAATGTGTCAGAATCAATCGCTACCACTATGCCAAAAATATAGCTAGTAGTGAAACCTCCAAGCCACAACATCTGCCAACCTCAATTGCACGCTTATCACTATGCCAAAAGTTATAGCTAATAGCAAAGACGCAATTTTATTTTCTTATACTTGTGTAGCAGTTAGAGCCACTGCACATTTTGATGGCAGAATGTTGGACTCGGCTCTTCAAGCCTCAACCCAACAACATGTATTATTCAGGACAAAACAGTTGAAGAGTCTTGAAATCTGAGATCATACCTGGATAAGCATGCGTGGCTCTGAACCATTTTCAATGCCTGCATGCAATCACATAAATCAGAATATATATATATATATATATATATATATATATATATATATATATATACATCTTCAATTCTGCAAATGGAGATCGAAGTGAGTTTTATGGAGGAAATTCTGGCCTTTCTTTATCTCTGAAACAACCATGGGGACAATCTTGCCAGCATAGGAATCTCCAGCAATGTACAAACGGTTTTTCTGAAATTGAGGATGATCTGACAGCCACTGCATAATAATATTCCATTTGTTGTCCCCATTATAACAGCAGCCTTTGAGGTATCAAATTTCATTTCATTTGCAGAAGTAGAAGAACAAGAACATTAATGCATTTTTGCTACCTTCTGAAGAAACATATAAAGATGGTTGGTCCATGTTGTGTCTGTGGATGGGTAATTTTTCGGGCTTTTGGCATACGAAAATCCAGTTCCAACCGGAGAATCTATGAATATAATGCTTGCAATCTGTGAATTAATTAATTAGATTTCCCAACAATGTTATATTCATAATATGACAAAACAGGTCCAAAACAAAGAAATGGGATAAGTCTTAACTGTCTAAGCTAAGCAAGAAAGTGCACCTTTGTCCATGAATATGGATTTAGGTTGATTGAGGGCAATGTTCCATCAAAAGAAGGAAGGTCGAAAGTAAATGGACCTACAAAAAATTATTTGTTATAAAGATTTGTCACTTTTAATAGGTATTCTTGAGATATCACGTCAATTGTATGTATACATATATGAAAACGTGAACCTAGCTACAAATTATTATTATGAAATTATGACGAAATGAAATACCAATTTCATAGGTAAGACCAGACAGGCCAGAACAACCAGGGCCACCAGTTAGCCAAAGCACCAAAGGGTCTTTCTCGGCATTCTTTTCGGACTCAACAAAATAGTAGAACAGTTGCACATCCTCATACTCCCCCACACCAATGTACCTACACATACATAAACAAAATGAATCCATATGCCCTCTTTGGTAAAATAGTTAGCCTATAGGTTAATTTTGGCTTATTTGACCACTATTAATTTTTTGACTTGATTTAAAAATAAATATAAGTGTTTGGTTAATTAGCTTTTTGTATTCCAAAATGTTAAAATTCATAAAGCTACTCAAAATAACTTTTTCAATTAACTTTTTAAGAAAAGAAATTATACCAAATAGCTATCAGCTAATTTACCAAACACTTTTCTATCATAATTAATTCAATCAGCTAACAGCTAACAACCATTTACCAAATGAGACCATAATGTTCGGGTTTTAGATTCAGGGTATGGGTTAAACAAAGTAACCAATTATAATATTTGCTAAGTAGAAACAATTAATTAAAACAATGGCTAGGCAAGGCTTAAGGATTTTTGTTGTATTTAAGGTTCTACAAGAATTTTGAATTTTACGAGTCATTGATGAGATTATAAATTGTTAGAGTTTTTGTTTTATATGCAGTGTGGTACGACACTCACCCAGTCTGGAGCTTGAAGGGAAGAGTGCCGGAATAGCCTGGAAGAGTGTCCACAATTTTGAACGATACAACCAAATTGTTGCAGAAGAAGAAGAAGAGGAAGTGCAGGCAACTCCAAGTTGGAACAATAAACATCCTTCTCAAATCCATATAATATTGCAAAGTTGGCTCAAAGGAACAGCTGCCATGTCTTCTCAAGCTTCCAAGCTCTTATCTCGTTAGTTTATAACTGAAGTTTCGCCATGTGGCCAAATTTTTACCACATATATATATACAAACAAAACTCATCCACAACTCTTATTAATTATATAAGAAACCCAACTTTAATCATTGCTTGTACTTGTTATGCTTCGCATGGTACGAATTATACAGAAAATAAACAATATGCTCAAGATGATGCGTGGTGTTTGACAAATAGCTGTTAACAAATTTGATTAGTTGATAACATTAGCTGGTTGTAGAAAAATGTTTGATAAATGAGCTGATAACTTATTAAATGCAAAATAATCTTTAAAGATGAAGTTATTTTATCAAAAAACTTATTGAAAAACATACAATGAAAACACAACCACAAAGAATCCACAGTACAAATGCACAACTATGAAGACCATAGTGCACACCAGTACATTATCTACAAAACTACACATACATCAAGGTTCCTCTTCACTTCTGAGAAGATGTCAATGTCAATCTGTGTCATAGAAGTTTGATCTTCTTTGCCTGCATTTGGATTGGGAACAGTGAATTTGCAGGTTAATTGGCTCCAGAACATTGCCCAGAAATATGCCTTCAATGCCCTGCACACAGTACACTTAGCTTTTAAATGGTCACCCAATAAATTTAACTACGTTATTGAATTCTTCCACCCTTTCATCGTGAACCCAGTGGAGGCTCGCCGGAGAAAGCACGTGCGAGTGGAGAACTAAGCATTACAAGAAGTATTAATGGAAGAAAGAGTGAAGGAAATTTAAGATAGACCATAATATCAGAGATGACAATTCTTTGTTCTATACTTTTACTTGCTCATAAAAGTGGTTTTAGGTTAGGATTCCTCTCTTGTTTGACTCCTTAGTTGTTTGTTCTTCCTTAATCTCTTAGGTTATTAAAGCATCTAGAAGGTGATGTTTTCTAATTTGAGCCCTATGCGATCCTTTATTATTGTGTTTACTTATGTTTCAATTATGTTAAACTCTTTATTAATTCCTAATTGCTCTTCGATGAATTTGTTTTGCTTGGATTCTTGTGGATTACAATACTTTAGTGTCTAGAACCTTAATTGTCACGCAAGTACGTGCCCTAGCCCCAATCCTTTGCGGAACGACATTTTCACCTGTAAACCCACCACCTCATTTCCCATACATCAACCACCAACACCACTACCACTTTCACTACCAACACCAACACTTTGGTTAGTAATCTTTGATCGTAATTGTGTATTATAAAACTTTGGTTAAAAGGCTGCAAAAACTGCCGCATGGCAACTTAGCTAATTCTCTCTCCCTTTGCTAAGTTAGCCAATTCTCTCTCCCTTACCAATACACGTAGGCTTAAAACCCCAAAAAAAAAAAAAAAAAAAAAAAAAAAAACTTTCTCTCTTACTACATCATTTAGCAAATCATGAAATTTTTGGGATGAGGTTAGTGATTATATATGTCGTGCTGGGATAATATCAAGAAATTCAAGCATGCTATCCACTTAAAATTGAATTGACACATTGAGAACCACAATCCACTTAAAATTGAATTGACACATTGAGAACCATATATGTATGTGGTGCAGATAATAAAGTGTACCTAAAATAAAAAAAATAATAATAATAAAGTGTACTTCAAATTGAATTGACACGTTGAGAACCATATATGTGAAGTGTACTTAAAATTGAATTGACACATTGAGAAAAGTGTTGATTGCACGCATTAAATGTTTAAAGTGGCGGCCAGCTAGCGATTCATAATTTAATCTTTTTTTTTTTTTTCCTCCCAAATGCTCTGTCAGGTTGGGGGTGTGGAAAAAGAACCCAACTTTAACAATTACACCTCTACTAGAATTTGAAACCATTTAGAAAAGTCATTTTATGTCACTAGACTACAAGTTCATTAATTATATTATATAGAAAATAATTTCTGACATTTCCTTTGTCAAATTTTACTAGTGAGTCCTGTGATGTTTATTTTTAAATAATTATTATAATTTTTAAATTTACATTTTTGTGTTTTATTTTAAATATATAAATATCAATTTTATATTTTTTTTTTGCATTGATGCTCGAACTCACAATCTTTCATATGGGGTCTAATGAGCTCACAATCTTCCATATGGGGTCTAATCCGGGTATCATTAGACCACAAGGTCTTGGCAAATATAAATTAAATATTTTAGTTATTGTCAATTGGTTTGAACAAATTTATTTCTCTTTTTGGAAGTACTGTTGACCTGTTACAGGTAGTATCTGCGCTCGAACCCATGACCTCTCACTTAAAAAAATCATTTTATTCCGCTTGATCAAAAGGTCTTTGACAACAAATTTATTTCTTTAATTGTTAATTATATTTAGTCCCTAATGTTATGTAGTTATTACTTATTAATTAGAGACCTATTTAATGAGGAGGAGAATCCTGCTTATCGATTTTGATTATTTATGAGTTAGAGTTTTTATCAAGTCAAATATTTGATGAAGATTGTGTACGTTGTTAAGAGGAGAGAAGGAAGTTGGAGAGTAATTGACAAATATAACTCATGAAAAAAAAATATTAATAAAGTTTCTAATTATATAACAACAAGGACGAAATTAAATAATTAAGTTTATTCAAATCAATTAATAGGGTCAAATTTTTAAAAATAAAATAATTCAGGAGCTAAAAACATCATTTTCACTAATTTAAATGAAGTTTCTTTCATTGAATTGACACATTGATAACCTGGAAGAGTATATACTTTATATGTGGTACGGTGCAGATAATATGAAGAAATTCAAGCATGCTATCCACTTAAAAGATTTGGCAAAAATTTGTGTGAGACTATCTCACGAATTCTTATACATGAAATGAGTCAGGTAAAGATAAAAATGTAATACATATATTGAAAAATGTAGTATTAATGAGAAAAGTATTTATTACTTTAAAGGGAAATATAATACTTTTGAAGAAAATTGTAATATTTTTACATTTTTATTTAAAATATTATATTTTTATCAAAATATTACACTTCCATTTAAATATAACAAACACTTTATTTCTTATTATTATTACATTTTTCAATATAAATATTACATTTATACATTAACTCTACCCATCTCAGGAATCAGCCTTTGGTTGGTTTGTCTTGCGTAGAGCCACCACACATTTTTGCTCCGAGAAATATAATCATTAATCTTACCAAATCACCCTCGTGACCGACACCGCTAGCACAAGTGCACAACAGTCCTTTTCGATTTTTGTTTGTATTCAAAATAAGAAGTTTTTCTTTATATTGTATGGCAACAAATAGACATTGCTCAAAATAATATATTGTTGTATCAATTAAGGGAAATTAAGACAGTAGAATTTTGAATTAATTAGATTTCCCAATAATGTTACGTTCATAATATGGTAAAACCGGTCCAAAAAAAAATAAAAAATAAAAAATGGGATAGTCTAGGCTAAGCAATAAACAGCACTTTTGTCCATGAATATGGATTTAGGTTGACTGAGATCAGACCATCTCCAAGGATACACCAAATCACCAAAACAGCAAAAAAAAAATGGCGTAAATAAACTCCAACAGGCTCGCCATCGCACCAAATATTTGGTGTGAGATGAACAGTGCCGCACCAAATTTGGTGCTGCACTATTCATCTCACACCAATTTGGTGTTTTTTGTTTATTTCTAAAATGTCCTTTGTTTTTATTTATAAATTTTATATTATTAAAAATAAATTATATCATTTAAAAGATCTCATCAATACAATTAAAACAAGACTAATATTGGACATTGAATAATTAAAAATGAAATTACATAGCCAAGCACCTTGTGTTCGGATGACATGTAATGACCTCTCTCATGTGGAAGGTCATAAGATCGAGCCTTAGTGGAGGCGTTGTTGACTCTTTGTGCTTCATTAGATTAAGAAAGTATGTTTGACTACAATGTAATGGAGTCAGTAGCATTCAGGGTGTAGTACATGTTAAATTAAGCAACTAAATAATTTTTTTAAGGAATAAGGTTCAAATTCGCCACTGAACGTAACCTGAAAATGCAATTAGGCCACTGAACGAACAAAAAGTGCAATTAGGCCACTGAACACTCCAAAAACGGGCAATTAGGTCACTGAACTCTCCAAACGTATGCAATTTCACCGGATAGCAGGTTACCATCAATTTTAGCAGGTTACCTGCTTACGTGGCAGCTGAGTTGACATTTTTAATAATTTTTAATTAATTTTTAATAATTAATTTTAATAATTAATTTTATAAAAAATTGGAAAAAATTAAATAAAAAATAAAATAAAGTCGTTTTTATTTTTTAAAATTTTTTTAAATAAAAATTTATTATTAAAATTTATTAAAAATGATTTAAAATTTATTAAAAATGCCAACTCAGCTGCCACGTAAGCAGATAACCTGCTAAAATTGAGGGTAACCTGCTATCAGGTGAAATTGCACATTTTTAGAGTGTTCAGTGGCCTAATTGCACTTTTTTTTTTTTTTCGTTCAGTGGCCTAATTGCATTTTCAGGTTACGTTCAGTGGCCAATTTGAACCTTATTCCTTTTTTAAAAAAGTAGAGACAATTAAAACAATAGTTGAGTACGTAAGGTCTAAGTGATCTTTGTTGTATTTAACGGTCCACAACGACTTTGAATTTTAGAAGTCATTGTTGAGTTTTTGTATGTTTATGAACAATTATTGCATACCTATTTAGTATATACAAAAACACGTTATTTATATGAATTTTTTGACTTCTAGCCTCATCTAATAGGAGGAGGTCTAGTGGCCTAATATGGCATTGTTCTAACTATGAATGCTCCACGTACTACCGCATATTGAGTCTGACGAAACTGAGCTTCAAATAGCCAAACACATGTGACATGTCCCATGCCACTGAATATTGTTTGATATGATTATGATTGGACCGTACTGCGCCTCCATTATTAAACAATTTGTTCATTAATATTTACGTTATATTATTAAGTCTATACAAATATCATAATCACAACACAGTAATTTTTTCTTATTATTGTCAAATAAATAATTTGAATCTTAAATAATTTAAATGAAGTTTCTGTCATTGAATCGATACATTTAGTCCCTGCTAGAAGAGTATATATTATGTGGTGCAGATAAATCAAGAAATTCAAGCATGTTATCCCTTTAAAGGTTTTTGTTTGGTTTGTCAAGCGTAGAGCCACCACACATTGCTTCCAGAGATATCATTAATCTTAGCTTATCAAATCACCCAATTGTGAATGACACCGCTAGCACAAGTGTCCTTTTTCAAAATAATTTTTGAGTAATACGGACTCTATTACAATATAGTATCTGTTCATACATACTTTCTCAACCTATTAAGATTCAAATACAGTTAATGTCTCGCTAAAGTTTGAACATGTGACCTCTCATTTGGAGAGTTACAGAGGTACCATTGTTCAAGATAATATATTGTTGCATCAATTAAGGGAAATTAAGACCGTAGAGTTTTGATTCAGTAGTATCCAAATTCTACGTGCCGGACCATTGCATGCATGCATAAATAAGTAAACAAGGATAATTCTTATTGGCATGCATGTGAATTATTTTTCTAAAGCAATCTCTTCTATTAAGTTTTTGCATTGGGTTAATCATAATTTTATAGCTGGCAGCAAAAGCGTAATTTTATAGCTTGAGTTTTCATACCATTACGGCAAAAGTTATATTACTTGCAGCAAAGGCGTAAATTTATTTCCTTATATACCGTCACCACATTTTCGAGAGGCGAGATGTTGGTCTTGGCACTTCACTCGCTTCCGCTCAACGATCTCCTAGTCACCAATTGTTTGACTTGACACGTTATCGGCCTCTGCCCAATAGTATATATGCATCTCTTATATGATTATTTGCATGCTATTTTACACAAGAATGAGGCATACACAATACATACCGTCACATAATGACTATTAGTGTAAGCAAGGGTATTCATATACTATTGGGAAATTAGATACTCATCATTTCAAGACAAGTATGAAGTACTTATAAGCAAGGGTGGGAAATTAAATATTTATGTAATTGATGACTATAAGTAGAGATTCCCAGGCAATCTGGGTTCCACAAGTGCCAAGAGTGGGGTTTCAAGAAAGAGATCATGTTTAGACTCGATTAACCTTATGCATGGCAAAGTAGGAGGGACATCCCAAGTGAAGCATTGAAGAAGCCGAGCCATCAACATTGTAGTTATCAAAGAGCCTAGTTTAACCGCCGGACATCCTCGTCTCCCAGTACTAAACGCCAACATCTTCAACTCTGTGTCATTTAAATTCACTTCTCCACCGTCCTCCTTGAGGTGGCGCTCTGGCTTAAACATAAGAGGCTCCTCCCAAGCACTTGCATTCCGGCCAAGCCCCACGCGGCTAAGGAGCACTTGACTGCCCTTGGGAATGGAGTAGCCACCCACCGCGGTGTCTGCCACGGCCACATGGGGGATGTTGAACGGCGCCACTGGGTGGAGCCGGAAGGCTTCTTTAATACATGCCTTGACGTAGTTTAGATTAGGCAAATCGGATTCCTCCACCAGCCTCTCCCTCCCAACCACGCTGTCTATCTCTTTCACAGCCTTTTCCAGTAGTTTTGGTTGGTTTATCATCTCCGCAAGTGCCCATTCCACAGCATTTGATGGATTATCCGTGGTTGCTAGCATCATTTCCTTGATAAATTAAAAAAGCATGTTTTTTAGACCATGTTTTAAACCACCTATAGAAAGAATAAGTTGTCTAGCATGAAGGCTAATTCTACGTACCAGAACTTGTGTTTTGATCTCTGTATCACTCAGTAATGGACTCCCACCATTATCCTTGAGCATAACAAGAACATCTAGGATGTCTTCTTCCACAGTTTTAGTCCCATCTTTCCATATTTGCATCCTCTTGTCCACTTCGGTATCAAGGTGTTTTCTCATTACTGACAAAGCTTTCTTGATGGTGCTTTTATGGCCACCGATATCGAATATACTCAGCCATGGGATATAATCAGAAATTCCCAATCCGTATAGAGCTTGAAGAAGTGCGAAGAGGGCCTTAAGGATCTCTTCTTCTTCTTCTTCCATTACGTTGCCGAAGAACCGCTTGTTGAATACCATCTTGCTTATGACATTTCCACAGTACTGCCGTGTAACAGTGCGGACGTTAACAACATGCATGCCGCCGGTACCGGAGATTTTGCACTGATCGTAGATGAATTTAACTAGGTTATTGGCTTCTTCCACCCTTTTATCGTGAAGCCAGTGGAGGCTCGCCGGAGAAAGCACGTGAGAGTGGAGAACTCTTCGCATTTTCGCCCATTGATCGCCGGTGGGGAGAAAGATGGACGACAAGTATCCGTTGCTGATAAGATCGGCGGACATGCAAACGGGCCTGGACGAGAAAACCGAGTCTTGCTTCTTAAGGAACTCGCGAGCGAGCTCCGGGGAAGTGACCGGAATCACGTAAGTGCCCCCGAGACGGATGCATGCGATTTCAGTGTTCATTTCGTCCATGAAGTTGTGTATCCACCGGAATGCTGGCTTTCCTCGGACGACAATCTCCGGGAAAGATCCGACGAGGGGCCAAGGTTTGGGCCCCGGAGGAATTGGCAGCAATTTCTTTCTTCTGTTAGTTAGCCACTGCCTTGTGATTCTAATCATTACAAGAAGTATTACTGGAAGAAAGAGTGAAGGAAATCTAAGATAGACCATAATATCAAAGATGGCTGCCATTTTTGTGAGTTTTTTTAGGAAAGTAGCTTATCACTTATCAGTGAGTGAGTTTGCTACTTGCTGCGAGCCTTGGAGTAAAAGTATATGCAATTTGCCCTATTTATAGATGTTATTGAATGTGTAAAAAAGTGTGGTATGTATATACCAGTTAATACTATACAATATTGTTGGCGGTGAATAAGTGGATAAACCAAAGTATATATATATATATATAAAAGTAGGGATTTATATTATGGAAAAACAATCCCAACAAACTACTAAGAAATTATTATAAGGGGTTTAATTTTGAGAAAATTAATTCCACCAATTTATTTATATAAAATAAATAAAAAGAGAAAGGATTTACCTGAGGTTTTAATTCAATGTGCAAGAGAAAGGGTTTCATAAACCTGAGATTCTAATCCAACACAAAAAAGGATCTGTGGTTTTAACGCAACACACAACACAAGAAATGCTTATTCTTCTCCAAAAAGTCGTGACTTCCATATCCGTGTAAAAATTGACCTTAAATAACTTGTATAACGGAATCTCTTTGTTCATCCACGATGTGCAATCTCATAAGAACTCCATGCTTATCCACCGAAATGTTGTAAATTTGTTAAAAATGATAAATGAGATCGATGGTTTGGAGTTGTCCCTCACTTTGTAGTCACATTTGAAGGTGACCACAAATTCATAAACAAATGGTCCAATAAGTGTCCCCCCTCCAACCTCCACTAAAGACTTGGGACCATAATAACCCCTCCAACCTCCAACTAAAGACTTGGGACCATAATAAATAAAATTGTTATACTCTATTTACTTCCAAATCTTACTCCCTTATGTGGCGAGTATTGATAAGCTATTTTCTTCATGTGAGCCCATATAGATGTGTTTACATCAAAATTTTAAGTGTGAAAGTAAAAGTTGTGAGAGTAGAAAATGAGAATACATATAGTATTTTTCTAAATAAAAACAAGAAAAGAAGAACGTAACCTGTTCAGGCTCATTTTAAAATTTGATTTGCCGTCCTCCCTTCGCGCGAGAGAGATCATCTATGCTATACAATTCAACATGCCTCTAAAATTAAAGGCTCTTGTATATATAGTGGTGTAAACTCACTTCCCAAACAAATGTGGACAAGTGCTTTTACAAAGCTTTTCTACATTCATTTTCCAACTCAAATGGGAATTGAAGCATGTGCTCCATCTCAACTAAAAGCTTAAGCTGATAGTTGGATACACATTAATGGATATAAGCTCACACGCCCCCTCACGTGTACGGTGGATTCCAACCAACACGTGGACCGGTAAACCGTAGTCGCTTACCCCCCTCACGTGTACGGTGGATTCCAACCAACACGTGGACCGGTAAACCGTAGTCGCTTACGAGTGGCGTTGAGATTCGAACCCATGACCTTTGGTCTGGCTCTGATACCAAATTGAAGCATGTGCTCCATCTCAACTAAAAGCTTAAGCTGATAGTTGGATACACATTAATGGATATATGCTCACAATGGGTCTACTTTGAAAATCAATTTCTCATTCACTAATTATCCTTTTTAGCGTACAATATATCAATCTCAACTTACTATGCAGAACCCGAATTGATTTGATCTGGACCTAAATCGAAAGTGGATCCCACATATATTTGTACCACAAAATAGACATTTAAATACCATTTTATACTAAAAATTCCAACAAATATTGTAGCTAACATCCAATTACTCCCTCCTTGCAATGTCTGCTGGACTCGGAGTCCTTACTCAAATATTATTTACATTTCAGAAATACTCGATATAATCCGAGCTAGAGGGATGACAAAGTCGATCAAATTAAATCAAAATGTTGAAATCCTGAAGTTTACTTTGAGAGAGTTTGGGTTTTTTTTTTTTTTTAACAAAGTTTGTTAGTTATTTGACTTGGTAATTATAAGTTTGGCAAGTTTGTAAAATTTGTAATTTAAATGAAATTAAATCACGATAAGAGTTATTCCCAGTATATATGCTAATAAATTTCTTTTTCTTCTTTGCAGAAAGCTAAGCTATTTGATTTGGGAAAAAAATTTACAAATTATCTCACCAAACTATAATGCAACAAATGTCACTCTTTCATGGCGGGCGACACATTCATGTTCGAAAAGCGCCAACCGGTCGAGATGATTTCGAGCTTTCATAGGAAGAGATAGTGGGTCACCTTAAACGTACTAAAATTGCAGATTTGCAGCGTCACGTGCAGAAGCTAGCCAGAAACGTGCTTCACATTTTAAAATACACAACCTGAGAAAACGGCTAAAGGTGTTAACCCTTTCGTTTAATGGCCACAGACTTAACTTTCGGGGTAACGTCGTAACGATGGCAAACGGATTGTGTCGGTACAGTCTGGCCCCGCCATATTATATTATTTCAAAAAAAAAAATAAATAAATTGAATACTCTAATCACCAATAATTTCGCATCCAAAATAGATTTCAAATTATTCTTCCAAAACGTTGAACTCCAATCCTAAGGGTCTCCATATTAATTCTGATAGAACATTTGAGAGAATGTAATTCATGGTAACTCAAATTTTGAATTATTAACTTGCACTATAAATATATAATAACTCACAAAACTAACAAGATTTAATTCAAAAAATTCCTATAAGTTAATTTCAATAAACATCGCAATTCAGTATAAATACTCTAATGGTAGAGTTCTAACTCTTAGGTGAGAACCACATACCCAGGAATGAGATATATAAAAAATAATTGTTTAAAAAAATGCGTTTACATTTTTGTAAACAATTCGAATTTTGAAGTGCACATAAATTGTGTTAAAAGTGTACGTAACAATTTCATCGAGTGCACCTAAGTGGAAGTAAAATGTATTACAAGTGCAACAATATAGTATATACACTGAGCAACAATATTAAGTGCACATAACGTTATCATTAGGTGCACCAATGTGCAAAATGTAAATTACACTATTAAGTGAAAATGGTTGCACTTTTAAGTGATTTTACTTTCACACTTACACTAGTTGCACTTGTAACACATGTTAGTTGCACCAAAGTTTGAATTATTGAGTTAATTTCACTTTTGGTCATATGATTATTGGGGTGTTGTCAATTTGAGTCCATAACTTTCAAAACTAACAATTTAGTACCTTAACTATTTAATTTTTATCAATTTTAGTTAGTCTGGTCAAATTGTCGTCCAAATGTCACCAAAATCTTTTAATTCAGTGTAAAAATGGAAGCTAATTTGTGAACCATTGTTTGAATTAATACAAAGGCGGGTGGAATGTGGATAAAAATTGACGAAAATTAGTCGACAATTGACCGGCAATTTGACCAAACTGACTAAAATTGATAAAAATTGAATAGTTAGGGTACTAAATTGTTGGTTTTGAAAGTTGTGGACTGAAATTGGTAATACTTCAATAATCATAGGACTAAAAGTGAAATTACCTCTTGAATTATTTATAAAAATATCATTGTATTTTTTTTTAAATTACATCTTATCCATTAAATTTGGACAAATGAGCAACTCTGATTAGTTCTCATTCCTCTGTTGAGCGCCCATTCTCACCTGACAAGATTTAATTCAATAAGTAAATCCTTTATATAATAAAGCTATATTGTTTGGGAAATAATTAATGCTACAATTACAACATCTTTTATTATAAAAAAAAAAAAAGCACAACATTTAAAAAATAAAATAACTATATATTATATAATCATATAAAAAATTTACTTTTGAAAAATAAAATAGCTATATATTATATAATCATATAAAAAATGTATTCAATTAGAGTTTAAATTTACACATACAAAATTTGAAATTTTCTTTCCAAATGTAATTATCTTAGTTATTATTCGTATTGTGAAAATTATAATATAGATGAAATACAATTAAGAATAAATTAATATAATTATGTAAATTCTCTCTATAAGTTTATTTGAATTGAATATGCACATAATTAGAGATTATATTAACCATAGAAAATTATAATTTTAATTTTAATTGTAATTTTGTATTCTATAAAAATAATAAATATTGACCAATGGAAGCTCAAAAATATTAGTATATTAAATAATTTAAAATATTTTAGTTTTTCTATTTTTTATTTATATTTATAATAACATAATTTTTTTTCGTACATTGCGCGGGTGAATTACTAGTTACAACAAATACCGCAATTTAGTATAAATGTTCTAACGATAGAGTTCTCTATTGGAAGAGGTTAATTGCTTTTATACTCACGTTGCTAATAAAGTAGACAAAACTATATATACTTTTCAATTTGGCAATACTCTAAAGTCTAAACCTTTACAAAAGTCATTCTTTTTAATCATTATTTTTATATAGTGATTGACACATTACTATACATTAAGGTTTAAAATTAAATAAACAAATTATTTTTTTTTAAAAAAAAAAGTAAAAATTATTGTATCATGTATTAGTAAATTAAAAATAAAGTACTTAATAATTGTAGAGGTGAACATTATCTTCTATACAATTACTAATGTAAAAAATTATAAGCGTATTATTAGGGAATACGATATTAATTGCAGTGCACAATAATTTGACAGTACATTTTAACAATTCTTTTATTGTCACGTTCCATTCTTGGGGCCGGGATAACGACATCAATTTTTCCATTAAAGGACTTACACCTCGGCCAGCAAATCTTGCCAACACAAAGGGGTCCTCATCTTAATTCTTAATTAATGCTGAGGAGCATTCGTTTTCTATAATATAATTAAATTATAAACTGAAGAAAGATAAAATAAAATGAGGGGTGCATAACTGCATACTATATATGGATTAGGAAATTTTTTTTCTTCTTTTAGTCAAGGTAGTGTCGACCTGATCATGTCAGGGTAATCGTCTCTCACATGCAGGACCCCCCAAATCTTTTGTGGCCATAAATAAATAAATAAATAAATAAATATATATATATATATATATATATATATATATATATATATATATATATATATATATATATATATATTGAACAGTCAATTCATCTGTCACTTCGATGCCCTGGCTACTGCCCGTCAACGAGTCAAGCCTCCTTTATTAATTTATAAGGGCATATAGATCTTTATTTTGGTACAATTTTCTTCACGCTGGTTAAAACTTTTGTTGCTGGCGCTTTGCAGAGATGCACGTATGAGCTCATCGCGGAAACTTTAGCAAGCAAAAAAATTCTTTCAATATGATTGATGATCGTAGTGTAACATCTGTTGGACTGTACATCACCTGTTCTTCCTTACACCGCAATTTAACGATATCTGTTTGACTACACACATATTGTTCTTCTTTACACCGCAATTTAACACATCTGTTAGGCTGCACACCGACTGTTCTTCTTTACACCGCAATTTATCGACATATGTTAAACTGCACAACGATTGTTCTTCCTTACACCGCAATTTAACGACTCTTACTATTAAACTCGTGTCATATGTGGGCATTACCACAAGTAATTGTAGGTCAATTATGGTATTGTTCATCTCAGCCACCAAAATCATATCGATATATATATATATATATATATATATATATATATATATATATATCCTCCTAACCACAAAGGGTTCTTATCTTCAAATAATCAATATAGACGTTGCATTTGAAATACTAATAATACAACATTCATGTTAAAATCTAAGTATCTAACTCCTTGAATATTAGCCCAACACTTGCATTTCAAGTTTCACGTACTATTTATAGGAGTTCTTTATTGGTCTTCTTAATTTGAGCTAGTCAGTTTTAGACAATTTAAATTGTTTACTTTTTTTGTGATTTTTTGACAGGACTGAAAACAGATTGCATCGGAGCACACATTCGAATAGCAGTCGGAAGACTTTTTCATAAATCAAAGTCAAAGTCTAACTCTAATACCACAAAAGTTAGTTTAAAGGTAAAACTTTAACCCAAAATTAATACCAATACACAATTTTGTGAAGTCGATGGGATACCATATCATGGTTTGATCTTCCTTTATATCAAAAGAAAAATACAAAATACACTAATTTTCAAATATATTTTCAGCAAAAATATAACAAATGAAATTTATTTTAATGAAAATATCAATTACACATATTTCAAACGTGTTTCTTCATTGAGCATGTCTCTACCACACAAATCCTAGCTTGGAGAATTCGAGAATCCCATGGTCGATCTTAATTATTGATTGAGTCCTGGCCTGGGGTATTGGCCTAATCCCATGGCCGAAATGGGGTTGAAAGATTATATGGTTAAACTGGAATCTGCAGAAAAATAAGTCATTGAGGTTCAAACTCTATACATGAGTCTAGGCATGACAGTTTGCTGAATTGTAGGCACCTCTTTTAAGTGGGATAACTGATCTAAAAATTTAAAGTTGCTTTATATATTCAAAGTCAATGATCGAATCTTAATTTTTAATTAAAAATGAATAAGTCATTTCCACTCAACCATATCCCAGGTTATTATATATTAATTTCAAATTTTTCGTTTTGTGTGTGTTTACACTCCGGGTCAATTGGACTGAGGCCGTCCAAAGAAAATGGAGTTCACATCGGTGTTAGGAGGTCGAGTTCCAATCTATTAGGGGAGTAAAAAAAATGGAGTTAATTAACATTGGTGTTAGCCTGTTAGGGGTGTCGAGTTCCAATCTATTAAGGGAGTAACCGAATTGCTCATTTATTTCTTTGGGACTATTGGAACTATAACAGGGCGTTTGGTTGGAAGGAATTAAATTCCCTTCCCACATAATTCCAAAGGCCATAAAATTCTTTAGTTTGGTTGGAAAGAATTGCAATTTCATGGAATTGCAATTTCTCCATTTTCATGGAATTAAAATCTCATAATTCCTGGGATTTTAGGAAGAAAAAAAGCTAGTGATGAGACAACCCCTCTCTTTTTTTAACCTAAAATTAATACCACACCAACACGGAGCATTTTGGACTTTATACTACTTATTCCCTTTCAATTCCCATATATGTATACCAAACATTGAAATTCTCAGTAATTCCCAACACTGTAATTTAAATTCTAACATTATTCCCCGTCATTAATCTCCCATGGAATTGCAATTCTTTTCTCACTTAATTCCCCCCTCCAACCAAACGCAAACGCCCTGTAAAAAGATATATGTTTTATCCCACTAACTTTAAAATCTTTTTCAAGGAGATGAAGACCTTGCATAATATATTAGCAACATTTTTCGTGCACATGCCGTGTTTAAATTTGAAGTCATTACGACACCATTTTGAGAGACAAAATAAGAATGACTTGGATTCATATTACTACAAACACCGGCCCTAGCTAGCTAGTTCATAATATAACCATTGGTCATAATGCGACACCGAATACTATAAATTCTATACTCTTGTTAAATTTGCATTAATCAATTAATAAGTTAACCATCTAAATTAGGACCTTCACAAGATATCTAGTGATTTGACCCAAAAAAAAAAAAAAAAAAAAAAAAAAGTTAACCACCCAAATTTTGATTAAAACTCCCAATTAAATAAAACTATTAGGTTCAACTACTCTTTGAAATCAAGACATTTATTAACAAGATACTTTTTCCTTCTATATTTCACAATTTAAAATCTCATTACAAATTTATACTACCTTGAATTGTTATATTATTTTTTGGAAGAAATACTACACTGAATTAAAACACGCTTAACTTATATATAACATATGAGCCAAATCAAATAGACTAGTACATGACTAAATGGGCTACATGTAGAGATTTTCAGACAATCGCGGCTTTGCAAGTGCAAGGAGTGGATTTTCAAGAAAGAGATCATGTTTAGACTCCGTTAAGTCTATGCATGGCCGGTGAGTTGGAACACTCCAAGTGAAGCCTTGAACAAGCCTAGCCATAAGCATTGCAGACATCAAAGAACCTAACCTCACACCCGGACAACCTCGTCTCCCAGCACTAAATGACAACATCTTCAGCTCCGAGTCGGTTAAGACCACTTCCCCACCATCCCCCTTTAGGTGACGCTCCGGCTTAAATTTGAGGGGCTCCTCCCAAGCTCTTTTGTTCCGGCCAAGCCCAATGCGACTGATGAGCACTTGGCTGCCCTTGGGAATGAAGTAGCCACCTATCACGGTGTCCGCCATGGACATATGAGGAGGGGTGAAGGGTGCAACTGGGTGGAGCCTATAACCTTCTTTAACACAGGCCTTTATATAGTTTAGCTTAGGTAAATCGGATTCTTGAACAAGCCTGTCCCTCCCTACCACATTGTCTACCTCTTCCACTGCGTTTTCCAATAGTTTTGGTTGGTTTATCATCTCTGCCAGTGCCCATTCCACAGCATTCGATGGATTGTCTATAGTTGCTATCATTATTTCCTGTGATATATTACATTTCACAAAAAACATGCATGCATTATTGTTACATTTCATTTTAAACCAGTAGCACTGCTGGAAATTATGGAATTTTTGACCACTTGAAAGTGATCTTAAATCAAGTCGAAAGGTTTGTTCCGACCACTTTTGGTATCCGGAAAAATTTTTGTTGCTATTTTCGACCACTTTTTGCTTTCGAGATCACTTTCAGGTGGTCGGAAATTCCATAATCTCTAGCAGTGTAGGAAAAATAGGCACATATCAGATCAGGGGTTTACCAGAAGTTGTGTTTTGATCTCTTTATCGCTCAACATTGGTCTTCCATCATTATCCTTGAGCATAAGAAGGACATCAAGGATGTCTTCTTCTACAGTTTTGGTCCCATCTTTCCACATTTGTGTCCTCTCGTCCACTTGGGTATCAAGGTGTTTTCTCGTGACCGCCAGAGCTTTGGTGATGATGCTTTTATGGCCGTCGATATCAAATATACTCAGCCACGGAATGTAGTCGGCGACTCCGGATCCATAGAGATAGTGAAGAATTGTGAACACCGCCTCAACCAGCTCTTCATCTACGGCACCGGGTCCTCCATCTGCCACCCCACTGCCAAAGTACCTCTTGTTGAATAACATCTTCTTAGTCACATTTCCGCAATAGTGTTGTGTGGCCCCTCGCACATTAACAACCGCTCCCTTGGTGCACTGATTGTAGATGTAACGAAGGAGATGATTGGCTTCTTCCACCCTTTTATTGAGAAGCCAATGGTGTCTGGCCGGAGAAAGCACGTGGGAGGTGAGAATTCTTCGCATTTTCGTCCATTGTTCGCCGTAGGGGAGAAAGGCGGAGGTCAAGTATCCGTTGCTGATAAGATCGGCAGACATGCAAAGGGGTCTTGACGAGAAAATGGAGTCTTGCTTCTTAAGGAACTCGCGGGCGAGCTCCGGGGAAGTGACCGGAATCACGTAAGTGCCCCCCAGACGGATGCATGCGATTTCGGTGTTGGTTTCATCCATGAATTTGTGTATCCACCGGAATGCAGGCTTTCCTGATCGGAAAATCTCCGGGAAAGATCCGACGAGGGGCCAAGGTTTCGGCCCAGGAGGAATTGGCAGTGACTTCTTTCTTCTGTCCGTTAGCCATTGCCTTACAATTCTAAGCGCTACAAGAAGTATTAATGGAAGAAAGAGTGAAGGAAATCTAAGGTAGACCATAATATCAGAGATGGCTGCAGCCATTTTTGTGAGTTTTGACGAAAGTACGTAGCTTATCAGTGAGTGATGTAGCTTGGAGTAAAAGCATATAGAGTTTGCCCTATTTATAGATGTTGTTGAATGTGTAAAAAGCTTGTATATATAATTAGTTAACACAATATAATAGCTAAAATACAATTAGTCAATTACTCCCTCCTTCTGATCCAAGCTAGCCCAGAGGGCTATGACGGCTAAGAGCATCCCACCAATGGAGTATGGTGTATTTTTGAGGAAACATGAGTGATGTGGAGAAAAGAGAATGAGTTGGTCTTTACAGAAAGATGAATTTTAATTAGACTGAGGAAGTGGGCTCCCTTGTAGAGAGAGGTGCGCATAATAGCTTCTGTTTTTTTGGTCTTTTTTTTTTAAAAAAAAAATACTACATGCATTCACATTTCTTACTCTCAATTTTACTATTCCTCACAAATTCTTGATGTAGACTTATTCCTTGGGACCTATATGATGAAAAGAAAAATACTTTATGTACTTTCTTTTCTTACTTCCAATTTGTACTCACTCATAAATTTTTGATGTTGACACATTTTATAGGACCCACATGATGAATATATCCGATCTTTGTTTGTCATGTCATGGCATGGAGTGAAAGTGAGGAAGTAGAATTTGGGAGTACGTGTAGTAAAACTTATTTTTTTCCTTTTCTTTTATCCCCTCTTATCTTCTCTTTCCTAATCACACATGCAAAACTTCACCAAAAACCACAATTGTTGGAGATGCTCTAAGGCTATATTACACATGTAGTTTAGAGCATCTCCAATTGTTGAATTTTGCACAACATTTTAGGAGGTCATGTATGAGAGAGAGGGAAATGGAAGAGAAAAAGAAAAGAAAACGAAAAAAAAATATATTCTTTTGACAATTTTTTTTAAAGGGAATTAAGGAAATGATTAGAGGTCAGAGTGGTCGCTAGTTGGCAGCCACTCTGATGCGGCTCATCGGTAGCGTGTGGAGCATGCAATGCGCTCCAAACGTGCGAGATGTACTTCTTTTTTTTTTTTTTCTCCTACAAAAATCATGTATTTGTAGGAAAAAAAATATCTTGAAAAGCCAATATTCCAATCTGTTTGCTTCTCATCCAACTAGTTTTTCCTCATAAAATCTCCCAACAAAAACAATAAATGTGGATGCTCTTAGAGCCTTTGGAGCACAATTATTGTAACTTGGAATTGTACTTTACTTTATTACCATAATAAATAGGCAAAAATTTATCTGAGGCAATGTTTCACGGACCAGTGAGACGCGGGATTGGATCAATATAAATGTATTATTTACACGAGTAAATGTAATACTAATAAAGAATATAATATTTATTATTTATATAGAAAAGTGTAATACTTTTAAAGAAAAATGTAATACGTTTACATTTTGATATAAAAGTATTACATTTTTCACAAAAATATTACATAAGTAACAAACACTTGCCAACATTATTTATATATTATGAAAAATATATATATTTATATCAAAACATTTTTCCCTTATAAGTAACAAACAAATTCATAATTAGTAGTTTTCAAAAATAAAAAAATAAAAAAATTCCTAATTAGTATTATATTTTCAGTATAATTATTACATTTTCATATTAACTCGACATATATCATATAAGGATTTGTGAGACAGTCTCATATAAATGTGACCCTAATAAATAATATTCTTACTTTATTACTTCATTATTATCTCGGAACGTTATAGTAATATTTCTTAACATATAGATCCTAAACTATGTAATTTGCGCTATTAACATGTGAGATCCATATTTTATTACATAATTTTAATTTAGCCTCCACACTTGGATCATAGGACAATCGTAGTCAAATTGGTCAAATTATTGACTTAATAACTACAAATTTACAAGATCATCTTCCACAAAGGGCGACCATCATGATAAGAGTTAGAGTTGTTTCTAATAAATAAATATATATATATATATATATATATATATATATATATATATATATATATATATACACACACACACACAAATTAAGCATTATATGTGAAATTTATTGTGTTATGAATTGAGAATTGAAGATCCTGTATATATACTTAGGGTTTATCTTAGATGTTGTATCCTAGACAGGTTGAAGAACATATGATTTTTCATATATGATGATGCAAATCAATGGCTTGTTACGTATCTTACTGAGACATCATATTATATGCAATTGTAAATTACAGTACGTATGGATATGTTTTAAAGGATTGACATAAATTAATTTTAATTACGTGAGTGACTGCAATATAATTATATTCATATATGGGTTGTTTTAAAGGATTACCATATATTAATTACGTGAGTGCCTGCAATTGTATTCATATTTGTGTGATTGTGTCGTCCCTTCAATTACGTGAGTGACTGAAACTAAAAGACCAACATTTGTGTCGTCCCTTTATTCAATGAACTCGATCAATAATGGGAGTATGGGACACATTCATAGACTGATGATTATTGCATTGTATTATTAGTGCTTTAGTATTATGAGAATATGATGTTTGGTTGTTGATTCAGCCACTTAAGTTTAGAGACTAATAGTGATAATCATGTATGTGGACATGTTGTGTAGAATTTATTATGTCCACAGGTTACTGAAGTGTTAATTACGTACATCATTTTTTCCAAAAAGTTGAACCCCAACGTAACCCTAAGACCCCTCACACCTCGACCCGACAGAACATCTGAGAGGATATAAATCATGATACTTGATTTAAACTGTTATTCTGTATTGATTTTATAATTTTATTTATTATAGTATATTTATTTGATATTTAATTAAAATATCATTAATTTGTTAGTCTCTAAAGTGACTAAATTATAAAGTTTCATAGATTTCAAATTTAAATGAAAATCAATTGTCCGTGATTATGTGATGCTTATAATGAGATGGCATGATGTTAAATTTTACTGTATTTGCTATATTGAAGTTTAATATTAACTATATATATTTAAAAATATATGTAATACGACACTCATATGATATCGTGTTTGTATTTTATTAAATAAAAATATCTTTTTTTTTTATCCATCATACATATACATTCTTCATATATTCTGTCAATTTCATTTATCCATCATACATACACCGTTGATAAAATTTTTGAGAAAGTCATTTTAATTTTCATGTAATTAGTTATCACTTAACATTTAATTTAGGGAAAATGGCACTTTTTCCCCCTATGTTATATACTTATAGCACTTTTTCCCCCTCAATTATTTAAGCGGCTCTTTTTCCCCCTGAAATGTTAAATGGACATATTTACCCTTAAAATAAATATTTAATTTATTTTTATTCTCCAATAAATTATTACTATAATTTGGTTCAAACCAGATACTATAGTAACCAAACCAAAATATTTCAATTACAATTTATAATCAAAACGCGATATTTAGAGTTTATTAAAATCACGAACTGGAATGGGCGGTTCATGTTCCAAACTGAAAAAATAAAATACATTTATTGTTGAATTTAAACTATTTTAAAATAAAAAATAAAATTTTAAAATAAAGACGGTTCAAAATCGCGAACGGGATCCGGAACCGTCGGTTCATGATCCAGTTTTTTTTTTTTTTATTCTTAAATTTAATAAATTGAAATCCAAATATTGGGTTCTAGATCTGAATCATAACTGAAAACTTTTAATTCGATTGCTATAGTGTCTGGTTCAGTTCGAACCGAACCGTGGTAATCGCTACATATACGCAATAATTTGTTGGAAAAGTAAAATAAATAAAATGTTTACTTTAAGGGTAGAAATGTCAATTTAATATATTAGGGGAGAAAACCACCACTTTTAAAATAATTGAGGGGGCTAATGTGCTTACATAAATAATTGAGGGGGAAAAAGTGCTATAAGTATATAACATAGGGGGAAAAAGTACCATTTTCCCTTTAATTTACTAAACACTTTTCTATAATCAACTAATGCTTTCAACTAGTCAAGCTCACTAACCAATGCCAATCAATTAATAGCTATTTATCAAACATCTCAGAAAACTGAGGATTTCCAAGTCTAACTTCCTTCTTAAAATGTTTTGTTCAACACATGTCTATTCAAGGGATGTGGAATTAATAGCATGGCACTTTTAACAGCTATTTATCGTTGAACATTTTTAAATTATGCAATGCACTTAAATAAAACTTCATAGAACTGTACTCCCGAAAACATATGATGAGGTGGTATATTATGTGGAAAAAGTCTTATGTAAATTAAAAAATCAATTAATTAATAAATTAAGAAAACTGAAGGAAGCCAAGTTGGTTTCCATTGAAGGTGTCCTTTTAGAAACCAACGGTCTTAATTGGAGATCACTAAATTCATGGAGATTGTCTCGCCTCCAAAGATCTATAACTGAAACTCTGAATCTTAAACTCTAAAGAAATTAAAAAAAAAACTTATCTCATAATTAACACCTTCATCATTCTCAAAATACCCAAGTAATCTTTCAACCGAATTTGATTTGTTCATAAAGTTAATTGTAATATAATTTTTTAAAATTAAATGACTCAATTGTATTTTCGTATACAGTTTAGAGGTTAATTTAAATTTTATTTTGGATGATGACGAGGAAAATTTGTTTAGAGGTTGATTTAAATTTATTTTGGGTGATGACTAGAAAAATTTGTCATCGCTATTCAAGGGTATACTCTTACGTAGTGCGCATTTTACGATAGCTTTAGTGCATTACACACTCATTTAAGCGATCTTAGTCGATAATGAACCACAATACAATAACCCAATAGGATAGGCAACTCTCACGTGTAGTAGTGGTGCGCATCTTACGATAGCTTTATTGCATTGCAAAAATCATTTGACATTTTAACAATTCTTTTGTTGTCACATTCTTGGGTATAACGACATTTCTTTCATTAAAGGACACAAAGACGTATGATAGCTTTATTGCATTGCATACTCATTTGACATTTTAACAATTCTTTTGTTGTCATGTTCTTGGGTATAACGACATTTCTTTCATTAAAGGAGACCAAGTATCTCTCACCATAGCCAAGAGAAAGTAGTTCTCATCTTAAGGATAATGAGTTAATATTTCATCACCGGGGTTCAATTCTGTAATCTTTCCTTAAGAAGAAAGATAGAAATGTCATCTGAACACAAGGTGCTTGGTTGCTTAGAAGGTTTCTATAATATAAATAACTTATACAAGTAAATACATAATACACCGTGTAATTGTACCCGGGTTGGACTTCCATTTGGAAGATTATGAGTTCGAGCTTCAGTGGAGGTGTTAGGGCCAGTAACATTCAAAAAAAAAATAAAAATAATACACCGTGTAATTATTAGATACATTTTTTTCCCAATGAAACCATAAATAAAGAATTTTCAACAAAACTATCATTAGCATGTTTAAAATATTGTATTTTTTGAAAAAGTTTGATGATACATTTTTATAAAATATTTTTGCATACTCTTGAAATTATAATTAAGCAATCAACTATAAAAAGTTCCAATTCAACACTTTCATTTGAAAAAATGGGATACTTATTATTTTAGCCATTAAACTTATTTTTCAGTGACAACTTATAAAATGAGTCAAACTAATGAAACATTGTGTATTTTTATTGCCACTAAAGTAGATGAAAATTTATTTTATTTTAAAATTTTCAATCACCTTTGATAGTACTATATCTTGCAATGCAACACAATAAGCTTGTGAACTCTTATATTATACTGCGTAATTGTTTATGTTGTTGGTTGATAAATACTTTGTAAACTTTATAAGAGTTACATACAAATCCATTCATCTAAACATGTAAAGTTTTATAGTATAATGTGCTTAATTATTTAGTTATTTACATATCATAACATGCATCTTACTTGAGTAATTTCTGGATGTTAATTTTCATAAATGTTTGGATCTGATAGCATAATTTGCATTTTACTTTTATAAATGTTTGTACCTGGCACATGCAATGCCATATATATTTTCGACAATTTATAAGTATAATGTTTTATAATTTTTATCTCAATCATTGCTATATTATTATGTGGTTGAGATACTGCAGAGGAATTCAAAACATACATTGTTTTGAAAGCGATTTGCTACCCACTCAAAAGATTCTTTAGGTGAAAGTGAAAACTAAGAAACAATCCCAGTCTTAATATCTGAAAAATTAAATGGATCAGATTAAATTTTTTCAAAAAATTGCTGTAATATTTTTGTAATTATCATGAACTTTGTATACAAATTTGAACACTAAATTAAATCCGCACTTCTCATAATTTTCCAAGTTTGTATAATTAGTGTTACAAAATGCACATTTAGTATTAAAAGATTGCAGTTGCAAAAATGCAAAAGTACATTACACTTAGAGTTTGAATTTTAGAGTTTATGACTACGTTTTTTGTTTTATTTGGTTTAGGGGTTCACTTTTTTCTGCTTAGAGTCTAGCATTTACGGTTTATATTTAAAATTTATGTTTTTCACTGATTTTTAAAAATTTAGCCAGAATTGCATATTTTGTTGTTACAAAATGCATATTTACGTAGTGTTCAAGTTTGTAAAATAAAGTTGACAATAATTACAAAAATACTATCACATTTTATTTTAAAATATGATATGATCTGTCTGATTTTTACAGGCTAAGATTTCTTTTCTCCTGGGGTGTGTGTGTGGCGCGCGTGCGTGCGTTTGCATGTAAAAAATTGAGTAAGATCTAAGTTGTTGATCTAATCTACATCAACGGTTATTGACCTTATTATGAGAGGAGGCAAGGAGGTTGATAAGTTCGTGTGTGTGTGTGCGCGCGCGAAGGGTCTCCCAGGTGAAAAACGGAGTAAGCTAAATATAAGTTGTTGATTTAATCTACATCAACGGTTATTAACCTTATGAGAGGAGGCAAGGAGGGTGATAAGTTATACTGTCCCTTGTTGGAGGACTGCTATTCCATGGCGGCAAATTTTGATAGGATATCCTTCTCCCATATCTTTAGGGACGAGAAGTTTTGTGCCAACTTCTTAGCGAATCTGGGTCGTCAAAACTAAGACTGGGGCACTTGGATCTTCAGTGATGCTTCGAAAGGCTTGGCGGTCCTGCTTGATCGAGATGCTGGGGTGCGTACACCCGCATAGTTAGATAGTTTTGAGGCTTAGCCTCTCTTTTCCCACCAAAAATAAAAAAATAAAAAAAAAATCCACATCAATGGTTTAAAATGAAGGAATTTTTTTTTTTTTTTTAAATTAAAGCATTTCCTGGCAACATGGATGCGAATGATCAAGTGTCTCGAATTGATGCATCTTAAGCTTCGAACTTATGCACCTTAAGCTTTAAACATACGCACCTTAAGAGTTAATTAATTGATACACCTTAAACTAGAAAGTGAGACACCATCTTTAAACATACACATCTTAAGTTATAAACATATGCATCTTAAAGTTTAAACTTAAGCACCTTAAGCTTTAAACTTAGGCACCTAAAATTATAAACTTACGCACCTTAAGTCGAAAAATAATGCACCTTAAGCTTTAAACATACGTACCTTAAGTTATAAACATACGCACCTCAAGCTATAAACTTACATACCTTAAATTAGAAAGTGACACACCTTAAACTTTAAATATACGCACCTTAAGCTATAAACTTACGTACCTTAAGTTGTTAAGCTTTAAACTTAAGCACCTAAAACTATAAACTTATGCACATTAAGCTATAAATTTACGCACCTTAAAATTTAAACTTACGCACTTTAAGTTTTGAACTTATGCAAAATTACTATAATGCTACCCCATTTATATTAAAAAATAAAAAATAAAAATCTTCATTCTAAGCTGTTGATTTTGACTAGATCAATGACTGAGATTTCATCACGTTTTTTACCTGAAAACCTCCTTCGTATTTGATCTCTAGTGTGTATATATATATATATATATATATATATATATATATATATATATATATTTTTAGGAATATAGCGGAATAATGCGGAAGCAAAGAATCAAAAATTGAGAATTATAGAAGTTAGATAATAGAAATAGGGTAAATATATAAATGACAAAATAATAAATTGATGAATTGGGAAAATATAAAATATATATATTAAACTCTCAATAGAGAATTACAAGAAAAATATATATATCTATGTATGTGAGAGAATGCAAAGGAAGGAAAGAAGAATTCAATATTGAATTGATGTATGTTGAAAGCAAAGATAAGCTTGCTATTTATACATAGAATGAAGCAAGAAATGCGGCATGCAACTTTGGACGTCCCGAAGTCAAAGGACGTGCGAAATGGAGATGGTGCGCAACGTGGAAAAATGGTTCATGGTCTTTATGAATGAATTTGAATTTGATCCACATCAAACATATATATATATATATAATTTTAAAATTTTCAACCAACTAAGCTACTCAAACTAATAAACATATATATATAAAGGGAAGGGGTGAGGTGGGGCGGGGTGGGGCGGGGTGGGGCGGGGAGGGGCTGCTTCCACTGTCCCCATAGTGGCTCCGACCTGAATAATGGACTACATGTAAAGATTGCTAGGCAATCTTGGTTTTGCAAGTGCAAAGAGTGGATTTTCAAGAAAGAGGTCATGTTTGGACTCGGTTAAGTCTATGCATGGCAGGTCAGCTGGAACCCTCCAAGTGAAGCCTTGAATAAGCCTAGCCATTAGCATGACAGACATCAAAGAACCTAGCTTCACTCCTGGGCATCCTCGTCTCCCGGCACTAAACGACATCATCTTCAACTCAGAATCAGTTAAGACCACATCCTCACCGTTGAGGTGGCGCTCCGGCTTAAATTTGAGGGGATCCTCCCAGGCTCTTTTATTCCGGCCTAGTCCAGTGCGGCTGATGATCACTTGGCTGCCTTTGGGAATGAAGTAACCACCCACAACTGTATCCTTTGTGGACAAATGAGGAGGGGTGAAGGGTGCGATTGGGTGGAGCCTGAACCCTTCTTTAACACAGGCTTTTATATAGTTTAGGTTAGGTAAATCGGATTCTTGAACAAGCCTCTCCCTCCCCACCACGTTGTCTACCTCTTCCACTGCTTTTTCCAGTAGTTTTGGTTGGTTTATCATCTCTGCCAGTGCCCATTCCACAGCATTCGATGGATTGTCCAAAGCTGCTATCATTATTTCCAGAACTTGTGTTTTGATCTCTTTATCACTCAACATTGGTCTTCCATCATTATCCTTGAGCTTAACAAGAACATCAACGATGTCTTCTTCCACAGTTTTAGTCCCATCTTTCCACATTTGTATCCTCTCGTCCACTTGGGTATCAAGGTGTTTTCTCGTGACCGCCAGAGCTTTGGTGATGATGCTTTTATGGCCGTCGAGATCAAATATACTCAGCCACGGAATGTAGTCGGCCACACCCAATCCATAAAGATAGCGAAGAATTGTGAAGACGGCCTTAAGCAGCTCTTCATCTACGGCACCGGGTCCTCCATCTGCCGCCCCACTGCCAAAGTACCTCTTGTTGAACAACATCTTCTTAGTCACATTTCCGCAGTAGTGTCGTGTGGCTTGTCGGACATCAACAACCGCTCCCATGGCGCTGGCCTCCGAGATCTTGCACTGGTTGTAGATGAAACGAAGGAGATGATCGGCTTCTTCCACCCTTTTATTTACAAGCCAGTGCTGTGTGGCCGGAGAAAGCACGTGGGAGGTGAGAATTCTTCGCTTTTTCGTCCACTCCTCGCCGTAGGGGAGAAACAGCGAGCTCAAGTATCCGTTGCTGATTAGACCCGCAGACATGCAACGGGGTCTTGACGAGAAAATGGAGTCTTGCTTCTTCAAGAACTCGCGAGCCAGCTCCGGGGACGTGACGGGAATCACGTAGGTGCCTCCGAGACGGATGCATGCGATTTCAGTCTTCATTTCATCCATCACGCCGTGTATCCACCGGAAAGCAGGCTTGTTCCGGAGAATCTCCGGGATAGATCCCACAAGAGGCCAGGGTTTCGGCCCCGGAGGAATTGACAGTGACGACGAGGACGACCCGTACCACTTCTTTGTTTTGTAAATTAGCCATTGGATTGTGACACTAAGCATTACAGTAAATAATGCCAGTGGAAGAAAGATAATGGAAGAAAATCTAAGGTAGCGCATAAAATCAAAGATGGGTGCCATTTCCTTTTTTTTTTTTTTTTTTTTTTTTTTTTTTTTTTTTTTTTTTTTGGGTCTATATAGGAACTAGTAAACAGAAGTAGTGAGTAGTGAGCTTGGTAATTGGGGAAGCAGTGTTTGCCCTATTTATAGTTGTTGGAAAGCATGGATGCCATGCACCTGAGCGGACATTACTTTTGTCCTTTTTTAGACAAACGAAAAAAGGAGGGCCAAGGACCAGTCAAATGTTAACAAGTTGCACCCTTATAAGGGTAGTTATGGGATTGAGTTTCACTGAAGACAATATTAGTTCTTTGTACTTCAATAGGTTGAGAAAATATAATTATGAACAGATATTGTATTGTACTAGAGTCACTAAAAAAAAAAAAAAACACGAGTATTATCTATTAATTTCCTGATAGGAATGGGCATAAAAATGATCGTTGTAGCCTTGGAACCGAGTGAATGGAACACACCCTAAATTTAGCATGCGAATGTTTATTTGTACCTGATCTGACAACATGCATATTGTCAACAATTTAAACATGTGAAATGTTATAATTGTTTTATACTTTTAATCTCAATTATAGTTATATTTTGTGGTTGAGATAATGCAGTGGGCTTCAATATTGTTTTGTAATGCAATTTGCTATCCACTCAAAATATTATTGGTTGAGAATCCATACACCACAGACCACATATGATTGTATATGCCGAATCTCTTGTTCTTCCACGGTGTGCAATCCCATAAGAACTCCATGCTCACCGACTGAAATGTTGTACTGTTCGTTGAAAATGGTTAATGAGATAGATGGCTTGGAGTTGTCCCTCACTTTGTAGTCACATTTGAAACCACAAATTCATAAATAAATGGTCCATAATTGTCAATCCCCCGGGACCATAATAAATAAAAAGAGAAAGGGTTTACTTGAGGTTTTAACCCAACACAAGAAAGTTCTTCCACAGTGTGCAATCACATAAGAACTCAATGATCATGAGGTAGATGACTTGAAGGTGGCCACAAATTCATAAACAAATGGTCATAAGTGTCCCCTCTCCAACTAAAGACTTGGGACCATAATAAATAAAAACGAAAAAAGAAGAATGGAACCTTTTCACCCTCATCATTTTAGGATTTGATTTGCACCTCTTTCCTTAGGTACAAGAGAAAACCTCTATGTTATACAATTCAACATGTCCCTAAAAGACTCTTATATATAGTGGTTCAAACCAATTCTCTCAAACCAAGGTGCAACAATACTTTTACATACAAATCTTTTCCACCTTCATTTTCTAACTCAAATGGATCTTGTTACGAAGAACTCGAATCCACTTTAATTTGACCCGACCCAAATCGAAAGTGAATCCTGCATATATTTGTGATGCCACTTAAATGCATTTTATGCTAAAAATTCCTACAAATATAGTAGCTAGCATCCAATTACTCCCTCCTTGCAATGTCTGATGGACTCGGAGTCCATACTCAAATATTATTTACATGTCAAAAATACTCAATATAATTCGAGCTAGAGGGATGGCAAAGTCAAATCAAAATGCTGAAGTCCTGAAGGTTGCTTTGAGCAGAGTTTGCAGGATTGGCCTTTTTGAAAACCATTAAAAAATAACTAAATTCTTAAGAATCTCAAGTCCGCTTTTATTGCCCATCCAATATAGGAACATCAGATGGGCAATTATCTAAGGAAGAGGGATGTTGAACTCCTCTATTTGAATTTTCGATGTGATGATCCCATATCACAAAGGACAGTGGCTCCCCATTGTTGGTTTGTTTGATTTTTGTATTTTTTTTTTTATTATTATTGAGTATTATTTATTTTTGTGTCTTTTTTTAATTATTATTATTATTATTATTATTATTATTATTATTATTATTATTATTATTATTATTTATTTTTGTGTCATTTTTAATTATTATTATTATTCTTATTATTAATGTCTAATGAGTTAAGCGTAAACAATTTATTTTACCAACCACACTTTATAATATAACCACCTAATTACTATCACAAGGTCAAATGAGCTAATACTTGGATCACAACAACCCCAACTAAAAGTTTGTTACTTTGTTGACTTGATAATTATAAGTTTGACAAGTTTTACTCCTAATTGGAGCCGGTAAATTTTATAATTTAAATGAAATTAAATCACGACAAGTAATGTAACAAATGTCACTCTTTCACGGCGGCCGACACATTCATTCATGTTCAAAAAGCGGCAACCAATCGAGATCGATCATCCTTCACATTCCGGTGATTGTAGAGATGACCACGGTTCGGTTCGAATCGGATATTCGAACCATAATCGATATTGTGCTAATCGAATTAGAATTCTAAGGTTTCAATTCTGATTATAGAAAATTTGAAACTGAAATCGCCGATTCTGATTAAGAACCTTGAATTTAAAATAAAAATAAAATAAAATAAAATAAAATGGCCAATAAGCCACTAGGCCAGTGGCCTACTGGCCACTTTTGCCACGTGCAACAAACAACATTAACATATAATTTATTTAAAAAAAAAAAAAAAATCCGGTTAGTTCTAACCGGAACCGTGTCATGCCCAGGTGATTCGCCTAAAGATTTGTAGCTTTCATAGGAAGAGGTTGTGGGTCACCTTAAACGTACTAAAATTGCATTTGCATATGTGCAGCGTCACGTGCAGAAAGCTAGTGAGAAACGTGCTTCACATTTTAAAATACACAACGTCAGAAACGGCTAGGGCCTAGAGGTGTTAACCCTTTGGTTTAATGGCCACAGACTTAACTTTCGGGGTAACGGATTGTGTCGGCACAGTCCGGCCCCGCCATATTATATTATTTCAAAAACAACAAAAAACAAAAAACAAAAAAAAAAAACAAAAAAAAAAAAACAAATTGAATACTTTAATCAACAACAATTTCGCATCCAAAATAGATCAATGAACTTATGGCCTAATGGTACTAAATGGATCTCTCATATGGGAGGTTATGTGTTTGAGTTTTAGTAGAGTCATTATTAAATTTCTGTGCTTCATAGTTTGAGAAATTAATTATGAACATACACTATATTGTAACAGAGACCACCACAAGGGAGTTTTTTGCACTTTTAGTCCCACGACTATAGTGGCACTGGCAGAATTGATCCACGACTTTTGAACCTTGCAATTTTAGTCCACGACTATTGATTTTTTTTGCAAAAATGGTCCTTCCGGCCACTTTTCCGTCAAAATTTTACCAGAAAAAAAAAATTCTCCATTTTTAGCCGGGTTAAAATTGACATTTTACTTATCTCAAAAAATTAAAAGAAAAAAATTGATATTTGACTACATACAATATTACTGGGCTACATACTACTGCCCCAGGCGGCGGAGTTCCTGGAGCAGGCAGGGCTGTCAGTAAGCGGCGGAGCGGCCATGGCGTTTCCCGGGCTAGTTGGGTTATCCGGCAGCAGCATTGGACTGCTCCAGGAACTCCACCGCCTGGGGTAGTAGTATGTAGCCCAGTAATATTGTATGTAGTCAAATATCAATTTTTTTCTTTTAATTTTTTGAGATAAGTAAAATGTCAATTTTAACCCGACTAAAAATAGAGAATTTTTTTTTCCGGTGAAATTTTGACGGAAAAGTGGCCGGAAGGACCATTTTTGCAAAAAAATCAATAGTCGTGGACTAAAATTGCAAGGTTCAAAAGTCGTGGATCAATTCTGTCAGTGCCACTATAGTCGTGGGACTAAAAGTGCAAAAAACTCCACCACAATGTTTGGCTAATTGAATTAGTAACAGTTTTATAGAGTACATGCACCTAAGTGCAAAGTAAAATGTATTATAATTTATAAGTGCAACAATATAATATACATCATGCAAATCCAATAAAGTAGCTCAAGTGTCAAATGAGCTCTCTTTGTGACAGTGAGATTTGGGATAGCCTTGGGTTTGATTCCCACAAGTGATGATTTCTTTTGGGCCAGCTCCTGTGCCTCTCAGAGCGAACCGGGTGGACCGACAGAGAAAAACCTGGACCACATTGTGGTTTACACCAAAAAAAATATACACCAAGCAACAATATTAAGAATTTATCACTAGGTGCACCAATGTTAAAAAGTAAATTACATTATTAAAAAAAAATACCATTGTATTTTTTTAAAATTACATCCGTTAGATTTGGACAGATGGGCACCTGTGATTAGTTCTCATTCCTCTCATGCGCACCCGTTCTGATCACCTGAATGTGCCATGTTGTTAGGTGTGGTCATATGGTCAATTACAGGCCATTAGATTAGGTAAATCCAATGAATCACATTAATCAAGATTCTTCCAGTATTTTCGCGCACGTTCTCCTACGCAGCCAACTGTAAGGGTAAACTCCTCACAGGGCACCCGGAATAAGGGAAATCACATTGTTGTGTGTTTTATTTGTGTAATTGGTGCATTATTAGCCTTACTCTGGTATATTTGTAGATTCCCATTGGTGCCAAGTTCAGGTGCGGCAACGCCTTCCCGTGTGGTCAGTGCGGCCGCACAAATTGTTATACAAATATACATCATCCATGTTATGAAATGCACAACAAAAAATATACACAAATTAGGTACGCATCACCAAAAACGCGCCATTAGATATGAATAAATACATCATACAGTGTTCGAAAATATACTATTGGTGTGCTTCACTGTAGTGTGTTTTATTACACTATTGGTACATGTTGTCAACACTGTTGTTGTATTCTGGAACCCGGCCGCTATATATATATCAATAAATTAATTATAACAAACATCACAATTTAGTATAGATGTTCTAACGATAGAGTTCTCCGATCCATTTGATGAGGTTGCTTTTATACTCACGTCACTAATAAAGTAGACAAAAAATATATATATACTTTTCAATTTAGCAATGCTCTTCTTTTTTCTTTTTTTTTTTTGAAAACAATTTAGCAATACTCTAACAGCACGTTTGGTTCATATAATGGATTTGGAGGGAATAGGAACGCTATTACACAGAGATTGGAATAGGTAAGGAATAGAATAGGAATTGTATTCTATTATTTAGTTGGCTGAAGGAATAGACTTTAGTAATTGTATTCCAGTGTTTGGTTGGTTAAAAGAATAGAAATGGAATATGTTTTAAAGACATAAATACCCTTATACAAAATAATAATAATAATAATAATAATAATAATAATAATAATAATAATAATAAAAAATATGATTATGATATACTGAATGTTATATATATATATATATATATATATATATATATATATATATATATATATATATATATATATATATATATTTATTTATTTATTTATATACATATTTATTTTTATTTTTATTTTCTCACTTATCCCACTGATGTGTAGCAAAAATGAGATGTGGTGAGTGTACGGGTGTGTTATGTCGTCCTTGGGGGATTGGGGGATATGGCACGCAATACGCAATCACAAGAAACTAGGCACTAGCACTAGGCAATCAACAAGAAGCTAAGCAAACTACAAGTTTAAGGAAATGATAAGACTAACACATATACACAAAGATAAACACAAAATAAAGAAATAGGACTCAATCTTGGGAGCATTATCATCTAGATGCTTTAACAACCTAAGGGATTAGGGAGAACAAGTAAGCAAGGAATCAAGCGGGAATGCACGTAGGTATCCTAGTCTATGAACCATTTTCGTGATTAATAAACAAGGATTAGAACAAGAAATTGCCCCACTTTCGTGGTGAATCAATTCCAAGTCCATCAAGCACAAAAGCATCTAAAGCCCCCAATTTCCCCTATTTTCGTAGGAAGAAATCGGGTCTATGCTAGGGGTGGCTTGGATTCATCACCCAACTCTCGTTGAGGCAAGGAATCCTCCAAAAACAAGCTAATGAATGTGTACATCAAACATTAACAAGATATAAATACAAAACCTTCACAAACACATGAACCCTAGGTTGGAGTTCTTCCCCTTTTTGCAATAATCACAAATCAAGCATCAAGATAGATAATACAACCCTAACTCAAGTCCATAAACTAACTACTCATGATTAAATAGCATAAAGAACACAAAAGCATAAGTAACAAACATAAATCTTGCAAAATAAAGAGATAAAAGGAAGAAAAGCTTCTCTATTGAAAATGGATGGTGGAATCTTGAAATGTTGGAATCCAAGCTTCAAATCCAAGATTACAAGCTTCAAAAGTGTTAAGAAACATAAATCTAAGCCTATTCTAACCTAAAAATATGAAGGAGAATGAAAGAGAGTGTCTAGGGTTCTAACAAGAGTCCAAACCAAGTAGAAATGACTAAAATTCGGAGTTTATAAAATTGCAGAGCACAGTGACACGGCCATCCATGGCCGTGTCCAAAAAAGCAGTGCACACTGGAATTGCTCAGAAATTACACGGCCACAGACACGGCCGTATACTTGGCCGTGTATTTTGTCCTTCAAAACATCAGAATTTGGAACTATGGTCTTCATGAAAGTTGTAGCCCTTCAAGTCTTCTTTCCAATGGAGTAAGAATCATTTCATTTGGACTTTCGTAGGCCGAGATATGGTCCAAAAACCAAACAGTGGTCAGTTTTGGATTGTAAGTTTGGAACTCCAACTTCAAGGATAATTTTGACCCCTGTGGCTTCCTTTTTAAGCTTTGATGCATTTATATGAATTGTAGCCCTTTGAGTCTTCTTTCCAATGGAACAAGAATCACTTAATTTGGATACTTCTAGACCGAGATATGACCCAAAAACAGAACAGTGGCCAATCCATGCGAGAATGTCAGCTTGTTGACACTTGTTCCACTTTTGCCTTGGTTTAATTTGTCCATATGATCAACACCATTGAAAACATCACTCTTTGGCTCCTTAGGAAGTGTTGCATCCATCTCCTTAGCTTCACCTTGGCTCCCCTTGACTCCAAATGCATCCAACATGATCTAAAATCCTTCATTTCTACTCAAAGATAATGAATTGTGCATAATGGATCAAATCAGCAAAATAAAGATCATTTTGAACAACATTGTGACACTTGATAAGCAAAACAAGGCTAAATATGGGGTAGACATGGGGTATAAATATGAACAATTATGCACTTATCACCCACATCGGTTGAAGAAGTGAGAAACGTAGCCTTGAGGCTCCTATAAAAGGAGTCTCAAGACTCCATAATTTCAATTGCAATGCTCATCCGCTAGACAAGCTTGCAATGCCCATCTGCTAGGCATGCAGATGGGCAGACTACTTAGTTTAGGAGCCTAGGCTCCATAGTCAGGGACGGAGCCAGAAAATATGTTGAGGGGGGGCAAAGAAATAAGGATGGATTCAATGGCGGATTCAGAAAATTTTTTTAGTGAGGGAAAAAAATTAAAATAAAAGAGAAAGTTTAAAAAAAATGAAATACTTAAAAAGTATAACAATAAATATTGTTGGATATAGTGAAAAATAAAACATATTAAAACTTTATAAAAATATTTATAACAAAATATGAAACATAATTAATTTGATAAAACAATTCGAATATAAAACACATTATAAATTACACATTCCATTATTAATATAAAAAAAGTTATAATGGAAGTTATATATATCATGCCAAAATTTAATTGTGTTAATCAAAAAAGTGAAGAAGACTGTGACATTGTCAATGCAAAGACTCGAACCCAGGTCATTCCGAAACTCATACATATTAGCTACCACTTTGTCTATTACAACTTTTATTTACATAATCTGTTTTATAATACTTATATGAATAATGTACTATATATACATATTATATACAATATAGGGTAGGGGAGGGGAGGGGTGGGGTGAGGGGGGGCAGCTGACCCCCCTGCCCCCCCCCCCCCCCCCCCCCCTCTGGCTCCGTCTATGTCCATAGTTAAGGAGTCTTATACAATTTTATATTATTATTATTATTATTATATATATATATATATATATATATATATATATATTAGTTTTTATACTGTAGATTCATAAAATTTATAACGTAAATTCATAATTTCTATACTACACATTCATAATTTTTGTACTGTAGATTCATAATTTGATAACTATGTGTTCATAATTTGATAACTAACATTTTAAAAATTATGAATCTACAGTACAAAAATTATGAATCTACAGTACAGAAATTATGAATGTGCAGTATAGAAGTTATGAATCTACATTATAAATTTTATGAATCTACAATTTAGAAATTATGAATCTATAATATAGAAATTATGAATGTACAGTGTGTCCACTATGCACATGATAAACACGGGTCCACAGCATGATTTGCCAGGTATCTTACACCCCGGCCAGCAAATCTTGCCAACACAAAGGGGTTCTCATCTTAATTATAAATTGAATACCGAATACACATGTATACATTTTTCTCCCAAGAAAACCATAAATGAATAAAATTTCTCTACTAAAGATTAAATTGTTTCCAAAAAAGTTAAATCCTCAACCCCCCCTCATGCTCCAATCCGACAGAGCATCTGGGAGAATGTAAATCATGGTAACTTCTCTGAATACAAAGGCTAGCCATTTGCTTGCACCTTGCTGTGCACAAGGAGCCCCTCACCTTTGCTTGCACCTTGTTGTGCACAAGGAGCCCCCTCACCTTAAGAGATTGCTCCCAAACTTCACTCGTGTGACAACTTGAGCTATTAAAGGTCCCCCAAATCTTTTGTGGCAATTCATCTGTCACTTCGATGCTGGCTACTGCCCGTCAACGAGTCAAGCCTCCTTTAATTTGGGGCAATTCTCTTCACGTCGGCTGTAACCTTTATTGCTGTTACTAATTGTGCTTTGCCGAGATGCACGTGTCCGCTCATGGCGGAAACTTTAGCATGCAAAGAAGTTCTTTTATGGTTGATGGATCGCAGGGTGACATCTGTTAGACTGTACACCGATATAATTGTTCTTTCTTACACGGCAATTTAACTGAATCCTACGGTTGAGCTCCGATTATGTGTTGGCATTACTGTACCACAGGTGATAATCAGGGGGTGTGGCTGAGTGAAAAGGACTCATTTATCCTTAATCAAAGGTTAAGGGTTTGATCATTGGCTTTGAGTATGGAGCAGCCATTAAATCTCCAGGCCAACTCTTTTACCCAAAAGAAATGCCTACAATCCAGTGGGGCTTTGTCACGTACTGTGTCCATTTACCGATTGTTTTATGACTTCTATCCTTCTAAGGCTCACACTTTAGCTACAGCGACCTATTCACAAGCTAACCCATTCAGCTAGCAAAATCCTCACAACCACAAAGGGTTCTTATCTTCAAATAATCAAAAAGCATATACACGTTGTTGCATTTGAAAGTACCAATAATACAACATTCATGTTAAATTCTAAGTATATATCTAACTCCTTCAATATTAGCCCAACAGTTGCATTTCAAGTTTGACTATAGAAACACTTTATTGATCTTCTTGGTTTGAGATGGTCATCAGTTATAGACCATCTAAACTGATTTCTTCTTTGTAATTTTTTTCAGTAAAAAAATTTAAAAAAAAAAAAAAAAAGTTTCACCCGGAGTACACATTTGAGTAGCGGTGACAGACTTTTTCATGAATCAAAGTCAAATTAAAGTCTAACTCTACTACAAAAGTTAGTTTAAAGGTGAAACTTTGACCCCAAATTAATACCATTCCACAATTTTGTGAAGTCGATGTAATACCATATCATAGTTTGATCTTCTTTTATATCAAAAGAAAAATACAAAATACACTAATTTTCAAATATATTTTCAGAAAAAATAACAAATGAAATTTATTTTAATGAAAATATATATCAAACACATATTTCAAACGTGTTTCTTCATTGAGCATGTCTCTACCACACAAATCCTAGCTTGGAGAATTCGAGAATCGCATGGTCGATCTTAATTATTGATTGAGTCTTGGGGTATGGGCCTAATCATAATTCGGCCAAAATGGGGTTGAAAGATTGTATGGTTATACCAACTCCGTACCAATAAAAATTAGGACCCAGTACAATATCTTAATTTGAGGTTTTTTTTTTAAAGTAATAATTTCTATATATAAATCATAGTTGTTCAAAAAAGTTGTATATATATATATACATACCCACACACACAAATATATGTACTTTTTTAAATTTTTAAAGTAATTGCCAATTAGGCTCAATTTCACCCTATCACAGATTGACTCAATCTCCCTACACTTAACCTGAAATCATGTATACTATATATACATATAATTTTTTTTTAATATGAAGCCCCCAAAAATTGGGAGTCCTGTGCGGTTGCACATGTTAGACATGCTCAGAACTGACCTTGGGTTATACTAGAATCTGCAGAAAAATAAGTCATTAATTTTCAAACTCTATATAACATGAAGAGGACTGAGGCCATGTTCGAAGAAAATGGAGCTAACATCGGTGTTAGGAGTGTCGAGTTCCAATCTACTAGGAGAGTAACCGAATTGGTCATTTATTACTTTGGGACTATTAAAACTATAAAAAGATATGTTTTATCAAACTCAACTAGATCAATTAATTTGACCAATAACTTTAATGTCTTTTTCAAAGGGACGAAGATTTTCATGCACATGCCATGTTGTAAGCTAAGCTTCATGCAACCAAAGCCCGCCCCATGCGGTTAGCGGATCGATACTCAATTTTTTTTATTTATTTTTTGAATTCAAAGTTCAAAAAATAAGTAAAATCTACAAATAATATTAATTTTTTCGTAACTAAAATTTTTTTAAAAAGTTACATTTTTTAAAATGTTTATATATATATATATATATATATATATATATATATATATATATATATATATATATATATATATATATATATCAAAAGAGTGATATTCACAAAGGATTTTATCAAAAGTATCAAACAATTAAAATTTTGAAGTATTCAATTATTTTCATTTTCCTACTCATTTTCTGAAAAATGAACCAAACATACAATGACAGTTTTCCGTTGTGTAGCCAAACACTAGAACGGAAAATATTTTTTTAGAAAATGAGTCATTTTCTAAAAAACATTTTCCAAAAATCATTTTCCTACTTTCTAATCGGAGCCTAAATCTTTTTTCGTCTTCTTAGCTAACCTCGAAGGAAAAGGAGGTCAAGAAACATAATTAAATAGATCAGAATTTGTATAGTAGAACTTACCTTGATATTCTCCTTCAGTGTGCTAAAAGATCCTAAACCCTATACCCTTCTTCTTTATTTAGGGTGTCTTTGATTCACACATGGGAATTAAAATTGGAATGAGAATTAAATACTTGGTAATGGTAATGGGTTTTGGTGAAATTATTTTGCATTTTTGGTAGTACTATGGAATTAGAGTGATTATCAATATTGATGTTTGGTTATGTATGACCCTATAATGGGAATAAAGGTTTTAAAAATTATTTAAAAAAAAAAACAATATAATGACATCCAAAGCACTAATATGAACAAAAAAATCAAAACAAAATTTAAAAGCATTAATCCAAACTTAAAAATCATATTACTAATGAGATGAAATGATACTTGTTTTTAATTACAGAATGTGATTTTTAATTGAGAGGGTAATCAAATCTCATAGTTAGTGTTTTAAAAAATTGTCAACTAAACACTAACAATAATGATTTTGATTCCCATTACTAAAGCGCGCGCACACATATATAATGGGGCTGGTGGGGGGGGGGGGGGGTGAGGGGGGCATGAGGCTTGTTTAAGAGTTAAGAAATAATTAGTTATTCAATTATGACATAGAACAAAATATGACATCAAGTTTAATTTTTTAGCTAGTTAATCACTTAATCAAAGTTGGAGCTTTCATGAAATTGTTGATCCATCATGCATGCATATTTTATTGGAAGATAATTGTGGTGTCTCAAGGCCTAAGAAGGTTACGTCTTGAGTTGTACTATACGTTGAGTTTTTTGTGCTCTCTTCTTTTGGATTAAAACGATAGAGAGAGATGCAACTAAATATGTTGAGCTAGATGTTTAGACAATTGATAGATTCACTTAACCATTAATTAATTCAACAATATATATATATATATATATATATATATATATATATATATATATATATATATATATATATATATATATAAAATATCTAAAAACATAATAAGCTTCAATCCAGGTTATACCCCTGGTTTATGTCCATGTTTTCCGTTAATTATTTTTGTACCTTGTGCTATAAAAGTTGTACTACATAATTTTTTGGACAAAAATATCATTGCCATTATAACTTCTGTTATCTTTCCACATTATTATTACCATGCACATGCATACACAATATTTTTTCTTACATCCTTCAATGGTAAGTTTGAATTCATTTAGGTTTTAATTAAAATATGAACAGATACTACAATGTAATAGAGCTAGTAGCATTCAAAAAAAAAAAGTTTTAATTAAAATGTTAACATAGTTATATTTAGTAATTTATCATTTTTATAATTCTTACCTCAATAATATTAATATGAATTATACAATTATATATATATATACACACACACACACACTCACACACTAACACACTATTATTTTTAAAAAATTAATATAACTAAGATTTTAATATTTAATTTTAATATTGGGCATATATTTTTTGCGCATCGCGCATATCAAATACTAGTATATAATTGATAAATGTCAATAAATCTCTAATATAGTGGTCAATCTCTATTAAGACACAAAGCAGATAAATCAAGTAAATAACTTATTCCATAAAAATAAAAATAACTAAAAAGTATTGTTGTAAGAAACTCATCATCCATTCTAGAGTTTGAAAGGAAAAGTACGGTGCTGAAAAAATCTATCAGAGTGTGGACAATTTTATTAGATACAATCATTTTTCAACAAAAGAATGAGCTAATAAGATTATGGAAATGCATTAATTAGCAGTCAAATCCAGATTGGAATAAAACCCTTCTTAAATCCATTATGACACCAATTTATTGTCTCTCCTTCACAAATTCTATAGTATTATTGCTGAATGCCGATTCTGCATTAATCAAGATCCTTCAAAATTTTAATTAAAACCCCAAATTACATAAAACTAGATTCAACTCTTTCAATCCCTCATCACACCTTTATTAACATAATTTTAAAGTAACATATTAGCCAAATAAAATAAGCTAAGGAGGGAAGCTACGAAGTAGTAATCAACCATTACCGATAGTATTTTCATTACAGAAAAATTTATTTAATTAGTATATTGTAGTAGATGATGGTTGACTACACGTAGAGATTTTTGGACAATCGCGGTTTCGCTAATGCAAATAGTGGATTTTCAAGAAAGAGATCATGTTTAGCCTGAGTTAAGTCTATGCATGGCAGGTCAGCTGGAACACTCCAAGTGAAGCCTTGAACAAGCCTAGCCATCAACATTGTAGACATCAAAGAACCTAACTTCACACCCGGACATCCTCGTCTCCCGGCACTAAACGACAACATCTTCAACTCCGAATCGGTTAATACTACTTCCTCTCCGTCCCTTTTGAGGTGACGCTCCGGCTTAAATTTGAGAGGCTCCTCCCAAGCTCTTCCGTTCCGGCCAAGCCCAATGCGACTGATGAGCACTTGGCTGCCCTTGGGGATGAAGTAGCCGCCGACAACGGTGTCCGCCACGGAGACATGGGGGATGTTGAATGGTGCGACTGGGTGGAGCCGAAAAGCCTCTTTAACACAGGCTTTTATATAGTTTAGCTTAGGTAAATCGGACTCCTCAACAAGCCTCTCCCTCCCCACCACTTTGTCTACTTCTTCCACTGCTTTTTCCAATAGTTTTGGTTGGTTTATCATCTCTGCCAGCGCCCATTCCACAGCATTCGATGGATTGTCCAAAGATCCTACCATTATTTCCTTTAAAAATATTATGACAAAACATGGGTTAGTTGATAAACAACATTTTTAACCATTATTTCCTTTAAAATATTGACAAAACATGTGTTAGTTGTTAAACAACAATTTTAACCATTATTTCCTTCAAAATATTATGACAAAACATGTGTTAGTTGTTAAACAACAATTTTAACCATTAGGAAATTATAGAAGAGTAATACTAGATACTCCTATTATTCCCTTCATGGACACTATATATATATATATATATATATATATATATATATATATATATATATATATATATATATATATATATATTGCACCATTATGTATGCATAAATGCACTACAACGTGTTCAGAAATGTATCAGGGTGAAATACACAAATGCACCACAATCTTGGGACGTGCACTCATGCACCATTAGATATACCTAAATGCATGACAACGTATACGGAAATGAACAAGGGTAAAATGCACAAATGCAGCACACTTTGGTGCATTTTTGAACATATTGCGGTGCATTCTTGTATACATAATAGTGGATGACTGCACGTCTGCACGAGAAGGTCTGTGCGCACGAAAACCAGACCCTATATATATATATATATATATATATATATATATATATATATATATGGTAATGTTTGAGTACCCCTGTTCCCGACTTTCCGTGAGAACCTGCAAAAACTTGTATGTAAATTTACAAAAACATCAACATAAATGCACATACACAATCTCATATTCATGTGTACAATGCACTCAATCTTCAATTTTTATGCATTTATGTAAATATTTTTGTGCATTCATGTTGGTTCACAACTCACAAGTTCTCACTAGAGGAAGGTTATGTTGTTATTTGATCATGCATTAATTAATATATAAAAGTGGGTTTTATATTACCAGAAGTTGTGTTTTGATCTCTGCATCACTCAACATTGGTCTTCCATCATTATCCTTGAGCGTAACAAGAACATCAAGGATGTCTTCTTCGGCAGTTTTACTCCCATCTTTCCACATTTGAATCCTCTTGTCCACTTCGGAATCAAGGTATTTTCTCGTGACCGCCAGAGCTTTCTTGATCATGCTTTTATGGCCGTCAATATCGAATACACTCAGCCAAGGAATGTAGTCGGAGATTCCCATTCCATAAGTATAGCTAAGAATTGAGAACATGGCCTCAACCACCTCTTCATCTTCTTCGGCACTGCCAAAGTATCTCTTGTTGAAAAACATCTTCTTAGCGACGTTTCCGCAGTATTGTCGTGTGGCGGCTCGCACGTTAACCACCACGCCCATGTTGCTGGCCTCCGAGGTCTTGCACTGGTCGTAGATGTAACGAAGGAGATGATCGGCTTCTTCCACCCTTTTATCGTGAAGCCAATGGAGAGTCGCCGGAGAAAGCACGTGGGAGGTGAGAATTCTTCGCATTTTCGTCCACTGATCGCCGGAGGGGAGAAAGAGGGAGCTCAGGTATCCGTTGCTGACAAGATCGGCGGACATGCAAAGGGGCCTTGACGAGAAAATGGAGTCTTGCTTCTTCAAGAACTCGCATGCCAGCTCCGGGGAAGTGACGGGAATCACGTAGGTGCCCCCGAGACGGATGCATGCGATTTCAGTCTTCATTTCGTCCATGAAATTGTGTATCCACCGGAAAGCAGGCTTGTTCCGGAGAATCTCCGGGAGAGATCCGACGAACGGCCAGGGTTTGGGCCCCGGAGGGAGTGGCTTTCTTTTGGAACTTAGCCAATTGATTGTGACACTAAGCATTATAATAAGTGCCAATAATGGGAGAAAGATAATAAAAGGGAATCTAATTAGGTATAGCATAATATCGGAGATGGCCGCCATTTTTTAGATTGTAAATAGCAGCTTAGCGAGGTTGCTAGCTTGGATTGGGAATAAATATGGATGCAGTTTACCCTATTTATAGTTGTCCGGAATCATTGATATATATTTCGCTTCCTTTGTTGTTCTTATCCAATTTTTTTGGTTGATTTTTCTTTTTCCCACTGGGTTGGGAACCATGCAAGAATATTCATGTGCATGGAATTAATTTCTCCCCAACCATTCAAAGGCTATGAAAAATTAGTTCTTTCAACGCAATCCCCATCAAGTTGATCAGGTTGCTGATTTGATAATCACAAGATTACAAATTTTATTTTTAGCGAGAGTGATCCATTGACCTTATTGGTATAAGCCGGTCAGTTCTAGACAATCTGGACTGGTTTAATTTATCCTATCATATGGTCTTTTGTCGGCTAGGATCACAAAATAGACTAATCCGATGCATATTTTTAGGTAGTGAATACGGATTTTTCTAGTCTTTTAAATGACCGTGGTAGGCTGTAGGAAAAATATATTGACCTAGAATAGTATTTAGATCATGGATAAGGGTCAAATATACCCTCCAACTATATACCAAAGTTCAATTAGACATTCAAACTATTAAAAAAAATCCAACTAGACCCTTAAACTAATTAAATTTATCAATTAACTTATTTAATAGGTTACCAAAAGGTAACTTGTTAACTTTACTTACATGACATGCATCTTTTGTGGAATCTTATTTAAAAATATTAAAAAAATAAGGGAAAATGACACTTTTTCCCCCTATGTTATATACTTATAGCATTTTTTCCCCCTCAATTATTTAAGTGGCTCTTTTTCCCCCTGAAATGTTAAATGGACATATTTACCCTTAAAATAAATATTTCATTTATTTTTATTCTCCAATAAATTATTACTATAATTTGGTTCAAACCAGATACTATAGTAACCAAACCAAAATATTCCAATTACAATTTATAATCAAAACGCGATATTTAGAGTTTATTAAAATCGCGAACTGGAATGGCCGGTTCATGTTCCGAACTGAAAAAATAAAATACATTTATTGTTGAATTTAAACTATTTTAAAATAAAAAATAAAATTTTAAAATAAAGACGGTTCAAAATCGCGAACGGGATCCGGAACCGCCGGTTCATGATCCAGTTTTTTTTTATTCTTAAATTTAATAAATTGAAATCCAAATATTGGGTTCTAGATCTGAATCATAACTGAAATTTTTAATTCGATTGCTATAGTGTCTGGTTCAGTTCGAACCGAACCGTGGTAATCGCTACATATACGCAATAATTTGTTGGAGAAGTAAAATAAATAAAATGTTTACTTTAAGGGTAGAAATGTCAATTTAATATATTAGGGGGGAAAACCACCACTTTTAAAATAATTGAGGGGACTAATGTGCTTACATAAATAATTGAGGGGGAAAAAGTGCTATAAGTATATAACATAGGGGGAAAAAGTGCCATTTTCCCTATAATTTAAAAAAAAAAAAAAAAAACTTTCTATCTAAAGAAAGAAACCCGAACTTCTCCGTTAAGCTTCTTCGTCTAAGCTATCATGGACGACTGCCAGGCAACTTAGCTGCCATGGCGGGCTTTTCTGTCTAGGATGGAGATGCCCGCCAAAATTCTTCGTGCTGCTTTCGCAGCCAAGCTGCCATGGACGATATCCGTGGCAGCAGCCAAGCTACCATGGACGGTTTCCATGGCAGCTTGGCTGCCATGTTTTGTTTGTTTGTTTTTTTTTTTCTTTTAATACTTTAATTTAATTTTTATATAAATATTGGCAGTCAAGATGCCATGGACGGTTTCCATGGCAGCTTGGCTGCCATGTTTTTTTTAATAATTTAATTTAATTTTTATAAATAAATATTGGCAGTCAAGCTGCCATGTTTTTTTAAATAAAAAATTAATTTAATTTTTATAAATAAATATTATTATTTTAATTGTTATACAAATATAATTTTTTAAAAATGTTAATCTAAGTGGCATTTAATAGGACCTTTTTTGTTCAACTATTTGACCCTTTAGATGATGATGAGGTGGTTGGATTTATAATTTGTACTTGTAAATGGTCCGTGCAGCCTCCGTATGTATGAAGAGTATACGTGAATGTGGCATGAGGAATAAAACAAGAATTGTTTCCTTTTTTTGAATATGGTGTGAACTTAAATTATGCAGGAAAACAAAAACGTATGGAGAAAATTACACAAGAACAAAGATGATAAAATTAATAGATTACTTGTGGATCAAAGCTCATCCTATTAACAACTTTCTCCAAGCTTGCTACATCATTATATGAAAACGTACAAAGAAAAGGAATAAGGAAAAGTGAATACAGCAACGAACACAACAATTTCAAAACATAAAAATAAAAAACTGGGCCAAATAGAACTTGCCTTAATGTTCCTAATAGAGTAAAAACTAGGAAGTAATCCTGACAAAAGAAGCTTTCAAGAACTGGCTTTCATTTTCAATCTGTAGCAGCAAGAGCTGACTGCAACACATCTTCAAGGTACTTCTCAGCATCACCATACTGCCTTTTCTTCTCCTCAATTGCCAATGCAGCCAAGGCTTTATCCTACATCATAAGCTCCAGAATTCAATGGCGAAGCATGTGAAGAAGGCAATTTAAAAGGTTCAGATAGAATTCAGTCGATCTTACCGGAGGCAGGTCTTGGTAGCTTCTCAAAGTATCAAGAATAGGTTTTGTTTTGTTCTCCAAATCCTTTCTGTGCTCCGCCATTTCAACCAGCACTCCATGACTTATCTCTGGGGTATAGCCAACACGGTTGAGCATTGCCTGCATATGGAACATTCGTCGTAACTATATGCATAACAGGATAACGTGGATTACAGGTTTCAGATTGATCAAGCATACTGTATCCCTTTGAGCAGAGCACATGCCTTTCAAGTGGACAAAAGGAACCTATAAGGTGGCTTGTAACTTGTTAACACCCAATTCCTCTATGTTGTCTCATTTTCTCCCTATAAGGTGGCAAGATGGTAAAAAAGCTCTGCATCTATTTGGACACTATTTCCAGAGAAGATAAATATTATCTAGCAATAGCAGCATAAATATTGTCACCAAGTTACTGGCTTTTAAGTTATACATCCTTTTTGTTCATGTAATATTTAGTTCCAGAACTTCATCACTCAAAACCATCTCAGTACCTCGCCACCATATGCGATACTTCAAAGAGTCTCCATACCGTAATCAACACTTCCACAGCCAGCTCAAAAAATGGAAAACTTATGTCTTAGAGCTGTAGAGAAGCAAAATCTAGCATGAATAGTTGTGGCTCAGTTAGTAGCTGCAGTTAACTCAGGTACAACTCATTTGGTAATGGATGCATTTTAGTCAAGTTTGGCTTTGTTAATTAACCAAGCTAACAAGTTTGCACTAGGGGTACATAGCTTGGTATATTAAGCAAAAGAAAAATGCTCCAAACCACACAAGATTGTCAAACAGTTAGCTTTGCAAATAGCTTGGTGTTTACCAGACATCTGCCTATCCCTCCCAAAGGAAAACTAACCCCAATATTAAACACGTATCTCCGAGCTTTATTTTGAAACAGTCATTGAGGTTCACTGCTTTCTAGAATAAAATTTGAGAGGCACCTAGAGTCTAGACTCTTCAGAGTTAAGCCACAAAAGTCCAGCAGAAGAAGCAATATAGTTTGATGCTTAATGCACTTCAAATACTACTACACCTTGAAGCTCTATCACACAGAAGGAGGTTAGCACAACATAAGAGTACCAAGCAAACGGAATACTTTTCTTTAAAAATAAGCCCCAACTGTGGATTTGATAGTGTAAATGCTATATGCAGACAAAGCATTTGGCTAAAAATGCAGAGTTCATACAACTTTTTCCTTAACAAAAAATAGGATAAATCAAGCCAGAGATGATTGGAAAAATTAGGCCTTTGATCTCTAAATGATGCTTAAAGCAAAATGGAGTTACCTTGTAATTAGAATACTGTTGAAAATATTGCCTCTCTTTGGAATCCATAATTGTCAGGTTCGTTTTCCAATTTTCCATTTGTGCTTCACAAGGAGCAATGTCATCTTCAAGCTGAGCAAGCGTTCTACCAAGTAAATAATTAAAAATCAGTAATAGAAACATTACATACCGGTCAACCTTTCTGACATTCAAAAACATATATTTGCCTCAAGTATTGCAATACAGCATAACATTTGATCAAACCATAACAAAAGCCCTCAATCTAACTGTCTCTAGATTTACCTTTTCAAGTAAGTCAATCTTGCTATTGCCTTCCGAGTGTAATCAAGAAGAACTTTAGATTCCTGTTGCACTTTAGCCCTCTTCTCTTCTACTGCTGTTTTCCTAAGAGAAAGATCTGCCATTGCTACAAGAAAGCTACAATTTTTTGTTCTTTTGTAAGACTACTATGAAATCCCAAACAAATAGAAAGCGAAAGAAGATGTAAAACAACAAAGCCAACCCACCTACTCAATTCAGTGTCTCTAATATTCAACAAATTCGCCATACTGGCAAGCACTTGTGCAGATGAAACCACATTCGGCGTCAAACTCTCTTGGGCCAATCCCACATTTTCTAATACCTCTCTTATCCTCGCAGCTACAATCATGACAGATTCAGTTCGTGGAAAAGTTTAGGCCGATGAACAATAGATCAAACTAAATATATAAGAAAAAATAGGGCGACATAAAATCATCCAAAAACATTGAGAAGGTAGATCCTAGTACCTTGAGACCTATACTCGGCAGCTTTTTGACGGAAATCATTGGCTACGATCCCTGCGGCTTGATTTTTGGCCTGAGAAATGGTCGCAATATTGTGCAAATGCGCAACGCTTCGTGCAGTGTACTCGAAATCAGGGACGTCCTTCCCAACAGCGTCGAATTGGGAAACTAGCCATGATTTTACCTCTGCGATTCGGCTCGCATCTAAAGCACTACTCCCCTTCGTTGTTTCCGTCGATACTGAAGGATCGCTTCCGCCCAACATTTCACTCATCTTGCTAAAATGCAGACAGATAAGTTATATGTAATTGCTTAGAAAAAGAAATCACAACGCCGGTCTTCCCCGCAAAAACTTCAATTTTCTTTCTGTTCGATCGCCGGCGAAGCTGAGGGTCGAGTGTCTACTTCAATTTTTGAAAATATATTCTACAGCTTTTGTATGTCTACTCAAAGTTTTCTTTAATAGTAATCAGGTCCCTAACTTTGCCTATAATTTTAAACCAACCATATATCTTAAAAAATAAAATTAAAAATATTATTTAAAAAATAAACAAACAATTAGGGCATGTTAAATTCTTTAGATCGCAATATAATCTATCTTGTTAAATTCTTTAGATCGTAATATAATCTCATTATGTCTCATTGTGACTAATTAAATGCGGGCAAATTATTGTGCGAATTATGAATATGCATTATATATTTTTAATAGAGTTAATTACACTTTTAGTCCTATGACTATTGAGGTCTTGTTAATTTCAATCCACGACTTTCAAAATTAACAATTAAGTACCCTAACTATTCAATTTTTCTTAATTTTAGTCCTTCCGGTCAAATTACCGTTGAAAAGTAGCCGGAAATTTTTAAAGGCTAAAAAGATGGGGGCAAATTTGTCTTTTTACATCTATTTTTCTGTTCCTTCCCTTCCACCTTCCGTGACCGCCGGTGCTTTCTCCTCCATTACCCTAACTCTTATTTGCACATATTTACCAAAGATTTTTTGACACCATACAGTTTCAGGAAAAAATTAAAAACAATTCAAAATGAACTGAGACCTGCGATTTGATTTGGCCTTGGAGACTCTGTGGGGGAACTCCACAATTTTAATACATAAACAATTGATGATGATCTTTTAATTTGTTTGTTCAAGAGGGCAGACAAATGCCCCCCACATGATCTGATCTCTCCTATTTTACCTAGGATAGAGGTTAACTAGCATGGTGTTGACGCCAATCATCAGCTCCAGCCGCCATCGCCGCCGCCGGCGACGGCGAAGGAAGATAGGTGGTTGTGTGTTGTAGGTGGCAGCCTCCACAAACTAAATTGCAGGAAAATTTGATTCTTGAACATACACTTGACCAATGCAAAAGCAGGGGCATCAGTGTTGTCATTCCTCATTGAATCCAACAAAATTTCATGGAAATTTCATTGCCTTTACGATGTGATTTCTTCTAGTTTAAAAAGGCTCCTCAACTCCATGGAAAAGGCTCCTGGACGGTGGGTCGGTCGTTGGCTTTTGAGACGGCGGCGGACGGTGAGTTGGATGTTCAGAAGGCCGGCGGTGCCAATGTAACCTATTATGTCGGAGAAGGGAGAGAAGAATAGATGTAAAAAGACAAATTTGTCCTCATCAATTTAGCCTTTAAAATTTTCCGGCTACTTTTCACCGGTAATTTGACCGGAAGGATTGAAATTGATAAAAATTAAATAGTTAGGGTATTAAATTGTTAGTTTTAAAAGTCGTGGATTGAAATTAACAAGACATCAATAGTTATAGGACCAAAAGTGTAATTAACTCTTTTTAATATTTGTAATATAATAAAAATATATTATTTGTATACTTAATATACATTATTTGATAATATATAAAAAAAAAATTATGTACTTTCAAATATACTTTATATATCCAAATAATTTACTTTTACTATATTTTTCAAATATACTTTATATATCCAAATAATTTACTTTTACTATATTAAAAATTTACTTTTTTATGTATGATTCACACAAATGTGTTGATCATGATCCATAGAATAATGAATAATGAAAGACTGATTAAACAATGGTATGATCCACCTTATAAAGAAAAATATGTATATGATTCATTATTAATATATTGAAGATTTATTTTTAATATATTATTTTTTTTTAAATTGTACTAAAGGTTTCTCAGTTTTTTTCTTATCCTGAATGTATTCAGCATTTATGTTTGAGTGATTAATAAATCTCGTTTTTCTTGGTTTTCAAAAAAAATTAAGTTTACTATTTAAAAATAAATTTGTAATACATTAAAAATGAACATTTAGTATAATAAAAATAAACATTTATCTATGATTCTAATATCATAGTATAATTTGCCTCAAAATCGCAAAAGGACTTAAAAGAGGATAGGAGAGACACTTGATATGATGTTAATAATATCTGAATGCACCCTTAAACATTCCCCCATAAATCAAAAGATGGCAACAAGGGGTTATTGTCATGGCTAGTTGGCTACTACACATTGATAAACATCATACAAGTCACAAAATGTTTCAGGGGGATCCTAAACTAATACGACATTGAATACAAGTACATTCCATTGGGGTTTGCTAACCCTGTTTGGAGGCGGTGGTGGTGGTGGTGGTGGTCGTGGTGGTAACAGGAGAGAGCAGGGTGAACTGGAAAATTCTTACACGTTCCAATCATTTCTGCCATGGCAGAGAGGAAGCCGACAACTGGATAATGTTATATCATAAGAGCATCACCAAACACAGCGATATGTAACATGTGTCTCAATGATCTCACCGGTGTATGTAACCTTCACAACCTGGCCCTTCTCGAGTCCAAAGTAGCGGGCAATTGCGTCCTTCTGTGACATCCGAGGGAGCTGAAAATTTTCAAGAACAACTACTTTAACTGCTCAAAGATTTCAAGAATAAGTGACTTAAATAAGAGAAATGAGATCCACATAAAGCTATTATCTTGCTAAATGGCCAGTAAGCATAAATCATTGACTTTAGTATATATGTAAACTCCAGCAGAAAGAATGCATATTGCATAATATCATCCATTTCCTGCCTAAAGATGGAGACTGTAACAGATACAGTACTCACAAAATGGTACCCTCTTTAGCCTCCAGAAAAAAAAAAAATCAATTACTATGTGTTTTCCATAAGGAAGTAACTGATAGTACTTTATTCAACCAGATTGGAGATGTGCGAGTGGCATAATCTACCAGACACCAAATTTGTTTTTTAATAAGCGTATAATCCAAGTAATTATACTATTGCATTAAGTGAGGCCAACAAAATTTTGGTGCCAACACTACAATGATACCAGCAAGGCTCGTAAGAGAAAATTACCGTGTTCAAAATAAATCAAGAAAGCAATACTCTTACACTAACCTGCTTGTCTTCCAAGCTGTATTTCTGTAACAATTGTTGTTTCTCTTCATCAGACAGCACTTGATGCTTTGGCTTCAAGGCATGCTTTGTGATGTTGACAAGCAAGTCCTTGACCTGAAGATAATAAGCAAGAATGACCTAACAAGTCAATATGCTGCAGGAAAACAATCTGTAGCCAGTAGCCCAAAGTACATTATAAGCTCATATTTCAACCATTAGGCATAAAAAATGGATCTTCAAAAAACATAATTAATCAGAGAACATACCTGGAAGATTTCAACTTTGCACGAAAAGAGTTCCACAGCTTTCATGGCTTGGTTGGTTAGTGTGCTTTGCACAATCAGTATAAGCCGATTCAAGGTCTCCTTGTTGACTATCTGAGTTAAAATACCTCGGATAATATTTACTTTTATCACACTTGGACCACAGAATATGGCCAGAATCTGAAATAAACATTTGAACATTATAAGGTTCCAAATAGTAAAGGAAGAAATACATAAGGCACCAAATGAGATAAAGTTATCCCAATTCCCATCATTCTAGGAATAACAAATTTGGCCCTGCTAAGCCTAAATACCCCGTTAACTCACACTCAAACACAGAAACACTACCTATTGATCTTTTCAAGCATTCAACTGCAAGGGAGTAGAAAGAATCTTAAGCCAAAGCACATGTAATGGCTCCATCCTTACCATTCTGTACAAGAAGTCAATAAACCACATTTCTTCCTTTAATTTTTGGTAATTTTTTGTTGTTCCTGAGACTAATTGTAATGGAGTTACCAGTTTATTAGAGGATAATCCCCCCACCCCCTCCAAAACCTAATCTCTGTTAAGTTTAAGCCCTTCTTCGTCGATATTTCACAATTGAAATTAGAAGCATCCATAATAATCTCTTCCTTTTTCTAAACATTTGAATGAATTTATCGAGAACCTGTGATAAGGATTGAAGAAAACAACAACTGGACAAGTAAATAGGAATCTAAATTCAGAATCTAGCGAGCAGAAGAGTACCTTATTGTCAGGATCGTACTTGTGGAGAGCGGTTATCTTAAGGCGGTCAATGTCGGGTCTCTGGCCGTATTTGTCGCGGAAATCTTGGAGGGAAATATCAATCTCAGCCATGGGGACGGCATAGCCGCGATCCCTGAGCATCTCCAGCACCGTCCTCCGAGAGAGGTAATAGCGGTGGCTCTCGACGGTTCCGTCGTCAATGAAGCTGCTCAAGCACTGCCCCAAACTCTCCATGTCCATCGGCGGCGACCCATTCATGTCCATTGCTGATTTCCGGAGGTTCTGTTAGGGGTTTGGTCTGAGCAGCCCTCAAAATTCTGAAAATCTGAACGAGAATACTTCGCACCCAGTCCCGAGATGATGTAAGCAATCTCACTTTTTTAATCATTTTTTTTTCTTTTCTTTTAATTATAATTTCTCTTTTCTTTTAACATTTACGTTTTCTTTTTTCTTTTCCCATAAAAATTTTGACCAAAATTTTTAAATTTTATATCAAGCTAGTACAGTGGACCTCGTTGTGTGATTTATGAATTATTCCGTATAACACATAAATAGTGTTTACTCGAAATACATCATTCGTTCATTCAATAATAATAAAATAATTTTATATTAGACTTTTTTAATTTGTTTAATTTAACTAATCTTACAATCCAATCTAAATAATGATCTATAATTCTTGCAGTGTGGAAATGTTAGAAAATTTTGGTTAAAAATGTGGCTTATGAGTTAGGTAATGAAGATGTTAATGTATAATTTCTAAAAGAATTTTTATACCAAGAAATTGACATGTAAAATTTTTGGTATAAATTTACTGATTTTAAAAATGTTGGCCCAACTAACACACACACACTCAAGCCAAAGCATTAAAATTTAGTTGACGTTAAAAAACACATCAAGCCAAAACATAATTTAACTAGTTGACTAATCTAAAGAAAGTTAATAGTTTTGTTTTGCTGGCAATCACATAGTATTTTTGTTATTTTTATTTTTTTGTTTTGTTGGCAGTCACATAGTATTTCCTTTTTTTTTTGGTCAAGGGGCAAAGTACTGCCGAAGGGGACGGTCATTCACGTCATCCAAGTTGGTAATATCTGTTCTATATTTTCTCTAACTAATGCAGCTCAAAGAATCAATACCCCACCACCAGGTTCGATCCTGTGACCTTCTCTCAAAGGGAACCATAGAGATACCATCTGAGCACAAGGTTCTTGGCATATAGTATAGAGTTTGGTTGTTAACATTTTAGGAATATAGGTCAGCTCTTCCACCTTTCTCGAGACCAAATTCCCAAAAAAACAAATTAAAACCTCCTGAGGGATACTCTCCCTATATGATTCTCTGCAATATTCAGCACAATATAATTGTGAATTGGGACCAGTTTTGCAGGTTATATACTCAATCCTATAACCCTAGTAGTTAATTGGCATCATATTCATATCAAACATAGCAATGAAAGAACCTGTAAGTCTCTGAATAGAATACACAGAATGTTGAACAGACCCCATCAATGTGAAAATCAGACATGGAAGAACTAAAGAATGCCTCATTGTACAGCTTAAATGTATCTGTGATTTGGAATCATAAGCCTACATTAGTTAAAGTTACAGCAGACAGACATCTCATGTCATCAGTATCCAACAAGAATCCATGTAACAGAAAGTGCATAGTTTCACTTCCATAGTTAGCATTTTATTCCTTAGAATTGTTCAAAGAGACGATGAACATAACCGGCCACAAGCTAGATAATATAAACAGTTGATGAGATAGAGAGGTCTAGAGCACAATATACACAGATAATTTAGAATAATACAATATTGTTGTACCATTCTCAGGTATCCTCACGAAAAATTGATCAAGAATGTTGGGCACCAGTCAATGAAGAACTTCTAACTTCTAAGGGTAGCAGCTGGGGCATCGAATCAGTCCGTTCTCGTTGCAGTCCGGGCACCTCCTCAACTTCCCTTCATCGTCTTCAAACACTTTTCGACTCCCGTAGCAATTTGGGCATGGCAGGAATCTTGCATCGCCACAACTTTCACAAGCGAGTCCATGGTGCTTAACGGGAAACCCTTCCAAAAGATTAGCCAATTCGCCTGACTCGTTAAGTTGTTTAATCTCCTCCACTCCACCAATGTACCTCCCCTTAATAAACACCTGTGGCAAGCTCACCCCTCTCTCTCCCAACACGCCCTGCAACTCCTTCCTATATGATGAGTCCATGGATATATCCCTTTCATCTACACAAACTCGATACCCTTTAAAGATCACCCGGGCATTACAACAATCTTCATAGGTCTTCCTAATTCCTCTTAAACTGGTATAGTACAGAACAATCCTCTCCTCACCACCCTTTAGTCGAACATCATTGTCAGGCAACACCAAGCTCAATAAACTCTTATCATTTTCATTGAACACTTCAGATTTCGGTGTTTTCGGTTGTGGCATATCGATCCCCTCTCTACACCCCGATTGTTTAGCCGACAACGCTTTCCTATAGCTCAAAGCTACATTGGGATCCATCTTGGCCAACAAGGACTCTTCAGACAAGTGCTTCCACAATGGCTTTGAATCTGAGTGCTCAACAAACTCATAGGACTTCACATCAAATTCTTCTTCAATTTCAAGACTTTTCACACTGGGCTTCTTGGGAGACTCCACTACATGAAAACCAAACTCATCATCCAGGCCTTCCATGAGCTCCCAAGTGTTGATTACTGAGTCAAGGGACAAATGACGTAACGGGTCAGTCCCATTTTCGGGTTTCCCCATCTGGGCATTCCGGTTCCCACCCTCCGGACCACTGAACTTAGGGTTAGGGTTCGGGGCTCTGGGACCGTCAATCAGCACAAGAGAGCCGTACGTGGTGGAGGTGAGCGACACCAGGTGGTTGGTGTCCCCTCTCCTGAGAGGCGGGTGGTGAACAAGCGGCGTCGGCAGGGAAAATGTCCGGGAAACCGGAGTTGACCCGGAGTCGGAAAACGAATACGGCGACTGTGGGCGCGAAGAACCCGAATTGGAGGGATTCCGGTGGTGAATAAACTCATGCGAGCGCGAAGCAGAGCAGCCCATCTACGAAAAGCAGAAAGATTGCAAATTTGCAATGCCTTGTTGTAATCCTTTAGTGGGTACAAGTGAAAATGGTGGATGGGGCGGAGAGAAGAAAGGGAGAGTGTAGGTGAGAGGAGGCTGTCAAGAACAGTTGGAAGAAGAAGATTATTGGGAAGCAGAGAGAAGGATGGAGTTAATGGAGTGGACCTGTGATGAATGGTTGCCTGCTGGGAAATTAAAATGGAGTTTGAAGAAGTAATTGATGAAGACAGGAAACTAAGACTCTGGAAACTGTTGCTAGCTTTGCTTGCCCAATAAAGCTCAAATCTACTCAATTTGGAAGTTATACTTGTTAGTTGTTGCCAACTATTAATAGTATATATGTGCAAAACAGGATATTCGTGTTATAATTAAAAAGTTCTAATCAGACTTTATTTCAAGTAAAAATTAAAATCAACTAATTTGAGATTAAATTTAAATTAATGTAACCGTAGTGAGGAACAAGTAATGCATACAAGGAAAAGTTCTCTTTAATGATTGAAGAAATTGAAAAAAGTTGCATTATGTTCATTACTCATTAGCCTATGAAGCCAAATATAGAGAAAATGTTCACATGGACATAAATGCATATATCATCATCTTACTTCCTACTTGCGCTTTTCATTTTCTTGACTTCTCACAACCTCTCCAAACACACATTTGTGCTAATATGATTTCAAGACACATCTGATTGAGGTTTAATTTACATGATTTTATCATCGATGTATCCAAATCACCATAATGATATAGATATCAAATATGTACATATTTAATTTTTAATTAACACAAAATTATCATATAAGATTGATGTCAAATTTACATATTTACACATAATAATATAAAAGTAGTAGCAATTAGCACTGATCAAAAGAGATATTTTCATTGCTAACTCGTCACTATACATTTGCAAAGATCTATAAAAATTAAAATCTAGAATAGAATGATGTCGAACTTTATTAATGCAATTAATAAATTAATTATTTGATGGGTAAGTTTGGGCCTTAAATGGCACCATTTAAGCCCAAAGATATATATATATATATATATATATATATATATATATATATATATATATATATATATATATATATATATATATTATCATTTCTTATTGGGGTTAAGCAAATATAGAAAAATAATTTTTCGTAAAACTTTTCGTGGTCCTAGAGAGTAGAAACTGAGCAATTGTTTAGTTCGAGGGGGCTTCTACCACTCCATCAAAGCACGCTACAAGGGTAATCTCTTTGATCTTCTTTTGAATAAAAACAATAGAATTTGTTTTATGATGATTTCGCCATGCGTATCCTTTTTACAAACAAACAAAAAAATCTTCCTTTAGATATGGAAGAAGATGAAGCGACAACATTATATTGTTTTTCTCTAGATTTAGAAAAAGGTGAAACAATAATATCGTCTTCCTCCATATTTGGAAGAAGATGAACCAAAATAGTTGTCTTCTTCTAGATCTGGAAGAAGGTGAAAAGGCAACTTAATCTTTCTCCAGATTTGAAAGGAGGTGAAAGCGGCAATGTCATCTTCATTAGTACTGTCAAAGCGGGTTGGCCCGCCTATTAGGCTCGTCCCATCGCGGGCATAATTTTTTGCGAGCTTTTGCGAACCGACCCGCTAAGCCCGCGTGTTGACCGTAGCCCGTGCGGGTTGCGTGCTAGGCCCATTAGGTCCACATTTTGTATGGGTAAGTTTGGGCCTTAAATGGCTAGCACAATTAAAGCCCAAATATGTCTATATATATATAGCTATTATCATTTCTTACCAGGGTTAAGAATATATAGAAAAGTAGTTTCTCGTAAAACTCTCTATTTTATTTCTCTCTTGCCTAGAAGGTTGTCAGACTAGAGAGTAGAGACCGTGCAATTGTTCTGTTCGAGGGGACTTCTAGGCTTCTAGCCTTCTACCACTCCATCAAAGCACGCTACAAGGGTAATCATTGCGATCTTCTTTTGAATAAAAACAATAGAATTTGTTGTATGATAATTTCGTTATGTGTACCATTTTTACACACACACAAACAAGCTAACCTTTAGATATGGAATAAGGTGAAACAACAACATCGTCTTCTTCCAGATCTGGAAGAAGATGAAGCGACGACAATGTTGTTTTCCTCTAGATCTGAAAAAAGGTGAAACGATAACATCGTTTTCATCCAAATATGGAAGAAGGTGAACCGAAGTAGAAGAAGGCGAAAAGGCAACTTAATCTTTCTCCATATATGAAAGAAGGTGAAAGCGACAAAGTCATATTCGTTAGTACTATCAAAGTGGGCTGGCCCGCGCCATCGCGAACTTAATTTTTTGCTGACTTTTGTGGGCCGGCCCGTGGGCTAGGGTTCATATGGCCCTAGCCCGCCTCATGCGAATTGGTGGGACCTTGCGTCTACTTTTAAAAAAAAAAAAAAAAAAGAGTTTGGCCCATGCGGGTTGCGTGTCACAGCGGGTCAGGCTCGTTAGGCCCGCATTTTTGCAGGCCAACTTTTCTACAGCCTTAATCCACCCCACCGTGGGGCGAGTACGAGGCTTCGGCCCAATTTGACACCCCTAATCTTCGTCTATATCCGGAAGAAGGTGATCAAAAACGTCATCTTCCTCCAGATCTAGAAAGAGGTGAAGGAAACAACGTCTAGATCTTTAAAAAGAAAAAAAGATGGATTTAAAAAACAATCACAATAATCACTGTTTTGTCAACGTATCTCTCAGTGTCATTCCTCATAATCTTAGCCTCTTAGGGGTGGCATTATTCGAATTATCCAAACTACCACATAAATTTGGAATCGGATTTTGAATTCTGGGTGAACCCAAATAGGTATTAGTTTAGATATTTTAATTATGGTATATCTGAATTTAAATATCGAGTATTTAAAATTTATCCATACTCGAACTAATATGATATTTTATTATAATTAAATATAAAAAAAATATACATTATATATTGACTATTAATTGTATTTCATAATTAATATTATATTAATTTTAAAATTCTAATACTTAATTATTGGTACCAATAATTAAATTATTTTAAAACTTGCTACTATGAAGTATTATATACTTTGATGGCACCTTTATTACTATTATTAATAGGCAGTCATAAGATTGAGCCACATAATGAATTTGAATACTTTTGTTTCAAACAAAAAATAATTTTAAAACTTCAAAACTCAAAGTTGATCCAAACTAACCCGAATTTTGGATATTTAATAATAATAATAATAATAAATCTCTATTTATAAGAATATACTTGTGAAGATTTTGTCTTATTATATTACGCTTTTTGCGGATTCTGGGATTTTTATTCATGCCAGGGAAAAATGGATCCTGGCATCCTGCAATAGAAGAGTATGCTGCCTTTGAAGAGAAAGTAAAGCGCAGTGTGCTGATTGATAACCTTTCTCCTTTGGCTACTGAGGCTGTCCTGAGAGCAGCTTTTAATCAATTTGGGGATGTCACCAATCTTCATATACTCCCCAACAACACTGCATGTGCAGCTTTGGTGCAGATGAGAACATCAAACCAGGCAGAAAAAGTGATCCATGAGGTCAGCAATTCCCCATTTATGACCTTAGGGATGCCAAGGCCAGTCAGGGCACGTGCTGCACAAGCAGAGATGTTTGATCATCGTCCTGCAAAACCTGGAAGAAGGATACAATGGCGTTGGGTGGCCCCTGATGATGAGCCTGAGTTTGAGGAGACAAAGAAGATGAAGGCTCTGGTGCGCAAACATGCTGCTCAGGCTCACTGTTTAATGAAGGTATATATATATATATATATATATATATACTGTCCATAATCAGGTGCGAACTGACCTTAACGTGCGAACCTGTGAATGACTGAATGATTGCACTGCACCGGATACTGCAAAGTTCATCCAGGCATGTGGTAGTCGTTGCGGTGCAATCCTTTAGTTTGCAGGTTCCTAGGTTAAGGGTGATTCGCATCTTATTATGATTATGTGTCTCCCTATAAGAAATGTTTGACCATTCTAGTTATTGTAAAGCCTATGATTTATGAATTAGCTTCTTTATTTTGGCCCTGTTTGGTAAAAAATTGGCCTATAGGCCAATTTTAGCTTATTTGATCACTATTAATTGTTTGATTTAGTTAAAATATCAATATAAATGTTTGGTTAATTAGCTTTTTGCAACTCCAAAAGGCTAAAATTAAAAAAGCTACTCCTAGCAACTTTTTTAATTAACTTTTTGAGAAAAGAAATTATACCAAACAGCTATCAGCAAACAGCTAATTTACCAAACACTTTTCTACAATCAGCTAATGTTATCAACTATTTATACTCTCTAATTAACACAATCAGCTAACAACCATTTTACCAAACAGGACCTTTATTTTTTTTAAAAAAAAAAACATAGCTTTTTCATTGATTTTATAGCATTTATCATTCTTCCAAAAGGTTGAACCCCAACCCTAAGGGCCCCCCACACCCCGGCCCGACAGAGCATTTGGGATGATGTAAATCATGGTGACTCAACTGAACATGAACCACAGAGGCTAGACCGGTGCTAACTGCGCACAAGGAGCCCCCCTCACTTTGAGAGGTTGCATTTATCATATTTGCATATTTAGTTGTTAAAGATTGCTTATTTAAGTGTGATAGTGTAATTGATGATAATTATTTCCCTTTTTGCAGATGCAGGGAAAGATGGATCCTGCAATTGAAGAGTGTTGGATATTTAGTGGTAAACACTCAAGTTTTGCTGGGGAAAATGAATATATTTATTCCATTCTATCTCTGCTAATTTATACACAATTAACAGAGAAAATAACTCAACAAACAACTCTAAAATATCTCAACAACTTAGAATTAAAAAAGATAATGAAAGACTAATTCAAAATAAAACTAATATGCAGTAAATATAGCATTTCTATCACTCCTCGCTATTTTTGCTGCAAACTCTCATCTTCTCTCTCAACACTTCAAATCTTGATCTTGGCAATCCCTTTGTCAGACTTCAAATCTTGATCTTGGCAATCCCTTTGTCAGAATATCAGCTAGTTGAACGCCAGTACTGCAGTGAACCAAGTTAACTTCATTTGCTTTTTGAACTTCTCTAACAAAATAAAGCTTAACTTTGAAGTGTTTAGTCTTGCCATGAAAGACTGGATTTCTTGAAATTTCTATGGTTGCTGGTTGTCCACAAAAATTGTTGTTGCTTCCTCTCGGGTCATCTTTAGATCAGACATTAACTTCCTTAACCAAAGAGATTAATTAAAAAGCTAAAGTTGCTGCAACATACTCAGCTTCAGCTGTTGATTGTGCCACGACGTCCTGCTTTGTTGAACTCCAACTAAAACAACCGGATCCAAAACTAAAAAAATATTCGGATGTACTTCTCATATGAACCTGCCCAATCACTATCAGAATAACCATGAAGAAACAACTTCTTTGTTTTTTCAAACTTCAAACCATAGTCTAGAGTTCCCTTTATATACCTAAGAATCCTCTTTGCTGCTGTATAATGCAACTCACTAGCACAATGCATAAATCTTGATAATAAACTTACAGGAAATATTATATCAGGCCTTGTTGCTGTCAAGAACATAAGGCATCCAATAATACTCCTATATGTGGTCTCATCAACTTTCTCAGCACCATCATTTTTGCTAAATTTTGCATTTTGAGAAAGAAGAGTACTTTCTGACTTGCAGCTTTCCATATGGAATTTCTTCAACACCTCCCTAGCATATTTTTGTTGTCCAATATAAATTCCATTTTGAGTTTGTTGAACCTCCACGCCTAGAAAAACATTCATTTATCCTAGATCTGTCATTTCAAAAGCTTGCATCATTTGAGTCTTAAATTCATTGATTAGCTTCACATTGTTTCCTGTCACAAACAAGTCATCAACATATAGTGAAATAACAATCAGATCATCATCAACAACTTTAATATACAAGGTTGATTCACTCTTGCTCTTGTTGAACCCCATGTTCCACAATTCTTCATCAATTCTGCTATACCAGGCCTTTGGAGCCTGTTTTAGGCCATACAAGGCTTTCTTAAGCAAGTAAACCTTACCTGAATCTGTTGCATGCAAAACCTTCAGGTTAAGGGTGATTCGCATCTGATTATGATTCTATGTCTCCCTATAAGAAATGTTTGACCATTCCATGGATAGTTATTGTAAAGCCTATGATTAATGAATTAGCTTCTTTACTTTTTTTTTTTTTTTTTTTTTTTTTAAAACATAGCTTTTTCGTTGATTTTATAGCATTTATCATATTTGCATATTTAGTTGTTAAAGCTAAGATTGCTTATTTAAGTGTGGTAGTGTAATTGATGATAATTGTTTCCCTTTTTGCAGATTCTGAGATTTTTATTCAGGGAAAAATGGATCCTGCAATTGAAGAGAAAGTAAAGCGCTTCAGAAATCCTTTGGCTACGGATGGAGGGTGTCTTGAAATCAATTTGGGGATAGATATATAGATGTCACCTCAGTCCTCACTCATCATCTTCATATACTTCCTTCAATTCCCAACAACACTGCAGCTTTGGTGCAGATGCGAATTGAACATCAAAACAGGCGGAAAAAGTGATCCATGAGGTGAGCAATTCCCCATTTATGGAGATGTTTGATGATCATATCGTCCTACTATACAAAAACTGGAAGAAAGATAGAATGGCGTTGGGTGCGTGGCCCCTAACGAGCCCGAGTTTGAAGTGGCCTGGCAAAGAAGATGAAAACTCTGATCTGATCTGATCGGTTGGCTAAACATGCATTATGGGTTGCGTACGTTCTGGGGATTCAAAGAAGTTTCAGTGAATTTCCTTTCTTTTCTAAGCTCATTGGCATGCATGGAGAGCAATTATATTGATGAAGAAGCTATAGAATAAAAGTATGTCATATTGTGAGAATGTGAGTATTGAGTCTATATATATTATATATATATATATATATGCATGCCATTGTACAGTGTACAGTAGTATATATTCATCAGAAATTTTACCGTCTTAATTGTTTTTTAATTACTATTTGGTGCAGGTGTTGTGCAGTATTAGTGTATCTTATGAATTCTTAAACATTTAATTACTATTTGGTGCAGGTGTTTTGCAGCATTAGTGTATCTTATGAATTCTTAAACATTTAATTACTATTTGGTGCAGGTGTTGTGCAGTATTAGTGTCAAAGACTGAAATGGGAATAAAATTTGTTTTGTTGATAAAAATGAGAAGATTTTGAAATTTGGACTAAAATAGGAAATGAGCGTTTGGGACATGTTTTTGATGTCAGAAATGAATGTCTCAGGTGCGTTTGTTATTTTTGATTTTTTTTTTCAACATTGACCACAAACGCAAGTGGGAAATGCGTTTCTCGTACAATACCAGAAACGCATTTCCAACATGCGTCCCTCACCACCGGCCATTGTGTTTCTTCGTTTCCTTCTAATAACTCACTCAGTCCGCCATGGAAACCATAGAAGCAACAAATAAAGTTCTTTCCAGGATTCAGTCCTTTGATCCGCATAATATATGCCTCGAAAATCTTGGGTTATATTCTGATTCGGGAGCATGGGGACAAGGATGTTATCAAATTAGCACACGGCCCGGACATTGTCCTCCTCTGGCTCGCTTAGGGCATCCTCAATAGTGTGAAGATTTTACCGGTGTGATTAGGAAAGAGAAAATGGGAGGGGAAAAAAAAAAAAAAAAAAAAAAAAAAAAGAAGAAGAAAGCGTGCACCGCCTGGGCGTGAGAGTTGCGCCTCACGTGCGTGAGGCGCAACTCTCCTCCTCCATTGGTGGGACCCACTCACCTGCAAAATTCCCATTTTAGCATGACCAACTCCCCCTCTCTTTCTTCCCCCTCACCCCAACTTTCTTAAAATCTGGTCCAAAATCCCCTTTAGGACTTTCTGCTTCTGCAACTTCGACGTCTTCTCCTCCTTCCCCAAGTTTAGGCTCGTTTTACCAGGCGTCCCTGAGAATCACGATTCCCAATAACGCCTTTCAATTTCATTCATTCTCCCCCCCCCCCCCACCCACCCACCATTACCAATGTTTCTCCCGGGCTTCCTCTCCCCTTTTGCAATGCACGACTTCGTTGATCAGTTCTGATTTCTGGATGAGTCTTCGCCGAAGGAGGAAACGCACCACCAGCTTCACAAGTAGAGATGCTTCGCGAACAAGGTTGAATTCGCCAGTGATTTCGACGATGTCTCTGGAGAGACGCAAGTTAGAAATATGTTTCTCGTATTCTGCGAGAAACGCATTTCCCACTTGCGTCTGTGGTCAACGTTCGAAAAAAAAAATAAAAATAACAAACGCATATGTGACATGCGTTTCTGACATCAAACGCATATGGGACATGCGTTTCTGACATCAAACGCATGTCACAAATGCTCATTTCCCATTTCAGACCAAGTTTCAAAATCTTTCCATTTTTATCAACAAAACAAATTTTATTCACATTTCAGTCTTTGACCCTCCCTACATTGCCTTCCTCTATATTTGGAAGAAGTTGAATGTGACAATATTAGCCTTTTTATATATGTAATTGAATTTTAAATAAAGAAAAAAAATAATAATAAAAGTGGTGAATTGTGTGTTGTACACGTACTAGCTACGTGCAATAAATTGGCGAGCAACTACTATTTTTTTTAAAAAAGTATTTTTATATTTATAGGTAACGCTACATAATACTCGTCTCATTTTATCTGTCATACTCATTATTCATCAGTTAAACCAACTATTTCTTCTTTGTTTATTTTTTATAGTATTTTTTATTTATTTTTAAATTTAATTTTTTTTGTGTGTTTAATAGTACTCTTAATGTAGTTTCTAAATATATAAATTTTGTATACTAATACTAAATTTAATATTATAATAAATTAAATAAAAATAATTTCAGTAAAGTCTCTTTAACCGAACCAGATACATAAAATGCGTAGGATGGAGTATGTATTTAGGAATGCATTTTATATGAAAAATAAAATAAAATAAAATAGTTCAAATAAAAAGACCCGAAAGAAAATTATAAGAAGCAAGTCAGCAAGCAAGGGAATAGCAGTCACCGAGTCACGTGAAGCGGAAGGGAGAGAGACGAGCAGTGAAGAACGAAAGAGAATTGTCTGAAGGTAAAATGTCCGAACTCCATCTTTGTTCTTGTGATTATGGGCTTTTCTCTTCTTATCTCTACGCCTAAATATGCATACAAGTTTACTTCTTTTTCATGATCACGTCGTTATTAGCTTCACATTGCGATTTTCTCACACCCCATTTCATAATCCTACATATTATGTGTGACTTTCACTGGATTCTCACCATGCACTAACTCTGATCTCTAAAGTTTGTGACTCTGTGTAAAGGTAATAAAATGGAGTGGTGGGTTCTTGCCAAAAATGGGTATATCATATAGGGTTTAGTAGCCTTGAATATGAGAAATAAGTTAGCCTTTTTGAGATTATGGGTGTTGATTTCTCAGGATGGGTTGCTTGAAATTTTTGTTTTCTCTTTTAAACTGTGAGAATGGCTCTACTGGAAGGAGTTTGTGGGTGTGGGTTGGGGTGGGGTTTACGTTTCTTCTTGCAAAGTGGACTTCTTTTTATGTCGTCCCTGTCATATGATTAACTGATCCCTTTATCATTCAGCCATTTGTATATGTGTTAATCAAATATTTCTTGGTATTTTAGCCCTGGAATTCTTGATTGTGAGCTTATGCAAAAGAAGAAAGAAAAGAAATTAATGATTTTTGTGTAATTTGAACATAACCCAATGCAGGGTTAATTGAGTATTTTGGCAATACAAAATGTGCCCTCTCAGTCTGTTAGTCAATACAGGGTTCTACATTTTTCTATTTTGTTGCCCATAAAGCAAGATTTTGTCTCTCTCTATATTGTAGTGGAAGTTTCTATTTGTTCTTCCCTTGTATCCAAAAACAAAGTCTCTATTTTGAACATTTCCAAGAAAACAAGATGGTGATTATGGGGTTGTTCTGTTGCATATCAGGGGAATAGAGAATGGAGCTATTTAGTGTATTTGTATGATTGTATTAATGTTTATTTTGGAAACCTGCAGATTCTGGGATTTTTGTTCAGGGGAAAATGGAACCTACAAACGAAGAGTATGCTGCCTTTGAAGAGAAAGTAAAGCGCACTGTGTTGATTGATAACCTTTCTCCATTGGCTACTGAATCTGTCCTGAAGGCTGCTTTTAACCAATTCGGGGATGTCACAAGTGTTTATCTGATTCCCAACTACGTTGAGCCCATCAACACTGCACGTGCAGCTTTGGTGGAGATGCGGACTCCAAATCAGGCTGGAAACATAATCTATGAGGTGAGCGAATCCCCGTTTATGATCTCAGGGATGCCAAGGCCAGTCAGGGCACGTGCTGCAGAGATTGAGATGTTTGATGATCGTCCTCGCAAACCTGGTAGAAAGATGGAATGGCGTTGGGTGGAGCCTAATGACCCCGATTTTGAGGTGGCAAAGAAGATGACGGCTCTTGTGCGCAAACATGCTGCTGAGGCCGACTTTCTAATGAAGGTATAGTATACACACACACACACACATACATATATGTTGATTCACTATCACTCGCTCATATACTCTGAATTTTCATTTCTGTGAATAGCATCAACTGGAAGAGGAAGAAAAGCTCGCGAAGAAGCAGGAATTGGCCTTGAAGGCAAACCACAAGAAGTATAAGCTGTTAGAAAGCGTGAGTGGTAATGGTCCTAATGGAAATGCTAATCAGTTGGCTAAACATTATGGCTTGCCTTTCGGAGACTCTAAGAAGTTTCACTGAATTGCCATACTTTTCTAACTCATTGGAGACCAGATTTTATGAAGCCAAAGAGTGTAGTGTTAAGCAATTCTCCTGCCCTGTTTTGTGCCCTTTTTTGTGGTGCAGGTGATGTGCACTACTGGAAATCTGGAATTCACTATTATCATCTATGGATATGGAATTGGTAACTGTGGACAAATGCTTATAAATCATCTAATGCCTATATTAAACTCTTTCTGATTTCTAGTTAAAAGATTCTTCTATTCCTTGGTACTCTAAAGATTTGTGAAAAATAAAAAATACAACCCTTAAAAATGACCCAAAAAGTGAATTAAATTAGGTGAACAATAAAACTCCATGACAATATTTATTATTTAAGCAGGAATAGTCTAAATGTTTAAAAATTAATTATTTAATATTTTTGTAATTCATAACTATGTTACAATGTAATACCTGTCCATATATACCTTCTCAACCTATTGAAACACAAATAGTTAATGTCTCCACTGGTGTTTGAACTTGTGACCTCTCACAAGAGTATTTCTATAGTTTAAAAGTTATATTATAACGTAGAACAAGATGAATGTTAAAATTCAAGCGATGGTAAGAGCAATTAAGGAAATGACTGTCAAGTATTAATTGCTTTTATAAGCTTACAAAAACTGAAATTCAGAAAATACACAAGTATATGTCATAAGCGACATTTCTCCAGTGGAGAAACTAACACTAGAGTGAGGATTGTATCAATTACAGACGCAATTTACAAACAAACATAATTTTCATCAGTGGCTCCCTGTCATTCTGCCGTACAACCAAAAGGAAATCACGTGCCTTAATCTACCTGCTGCATAATCACAAACCAAAATTTGAACATAAACCATACAAGAATAGAATAGGTTGTCAAAAGGTTGAGTTGTGAACAAGTATGTGACTCTCAAGTCTCAACCACTAGTGTAAAATTAGGAAGTTACCTTCTACTGGACCGGGTAGTTCTTCTAGTGGAAGTGCGAGTATCAACGCCTTGGTCAACTTTGTTGGTTTTCTTGGCTCTTGATCTAGTGGCAGCTGCAAATGGTGACATGGGAATCAAAATTGAATCCATAAAATAGTATCAAGACATCAAGACATAGAAGAAAAAGACAGAAGAAGAGCAGGTAGTACCTCTTGTTGGATGAACAAGAGGTGATTGAACTTCACCCTCATCCAATTCTGAATCTGTCACCTCGCTGGAAGCATGAGAATGTGTTTTTGACTCGGGAAATCTTGTCTTCGAATGTGTGATTTCGGTTGTTCCTTCAGTTGACATATCAGTGAGTTCACTCTCTGTTCCACCTTCACAAAATTTAAGTTACTGCTTATATAAACATTTATGCCATCTAATTGGTTCAAACACTTTAAATTGTGAGTATTATGTACTGGGTATTTATACTTTTCCCACTATAACTAACATACTTTTACCTTCAGTAACTTCAGATTCACTGCTTTCCTCTACCTCTTTCTTGCTCACCATAAGGCTTGCCAGTTTTTGTTGATGATTTTGAGCATTCTTTGCAGTAACTTCCTGCTCTTTCTGTTCAATGTGGAATTTGTTGATCTTTTCTTCAAACTCTTCAATGCATGACTTGAGTTCTGGCTTAGAAAACTTCTTCCCCTGATGATTGAAGAATTATTCAAACAGGAGGAGTCAGAAATACTATGTTGAAATAAATCTCCAGAAAAAAAAAAAAAAAAAAATGTGGTGATGCCAAGCAACAAAAAGTACCTTGCTTATAATATTTCGGAAATGATCCATCACAGTGTCCTGAGATAAGGCATGTTCATATGTCTTAAATGACTCTATCAGCTTTCTTATGCTCTTCTCATTGAACGTTAACTGAGAGACGCAATATGAAATATATTCCCATTGCCTAACATCTGTAGCAAGAAAAGAGATAAATAATGTTATCCTGATTAGATGATTTAGTACACTGTTGAAACAGTGTAGTGAAAAATTGATTCTGAAACAATAATCATAAGCAATTAAAAAACGTCATACCTGTAACTCCACTAAATCTATTGCAAAGCTTCTCAACAAGCGCTTCCATCTGTTTGTCCTAAAAATTCAAAATATACAAGTCAGTGGATCCTAAAGCACAGCTTGACAGCATATCAAGTAAACCAATGATACCTTCTTTATTGAACCAATTAAAAACTGCATTATGTTGTAAAATGATTCTTGCTTCAGGTTCTGTGTAGATAACTTGCCCAGGATATCTGGAAGTAGGTTATAAATTGGATTGCTCCCTGAAACAGAAACCAAATGGGTTGCTTCTACATGACCTGTGCTCACTTATAGATTAAAACTGCCAAAGAAATTCATCAACAAAGAACAGATGGATATGAAATATTACCCTTTTTTGACAACTCATTGAAGAACAGTTTTGCCAGGCTTGATATTCGTTCATCTTCATCTTCTAAACAGATTGTCATTTCATTTATATAACCTTTTACCTGCACGCAATAGATAAAATAAAAAATGCTAACATAAGCTGCAAAAGGATTAAAGACAATGGGCACTTGGCACATTGAATGGTAACTGTAAGTTACCCCCCCTAACCTTCATCATGTCATTTAAAATGAGGTGAGACAGAACCAGTACAGCATTCTTCCTGACAGAAACTGATGGATCTCTTAGACGTGCATACATGTGCTCAGTCCATGGCTCTAATAAGTTAGGAAAACGAACTGCCAAATCTCCAAGGGCAACTGTGCAATTTGATCGAACAGTCTCTGATGGGGCATTCTCCACAACAGTGAAGAGAAGTTGGAGATTTGCATCACTGTAGAGAATCATGAATTCAGACTATTTTGCTATAACCACCAAGATAAAAGCATAGAGGCAAAGAGCCAACTAACCAGAAGTCAGCATCAATTATCATAAATCGACATAATGAAAGCATTCCGGATGCTTGTAGTTCAGGATACTGAAAGATTGAGGAGCCAAATCAGTATATGGAAAAGATTTTGTATCCAAAAACTATTAAAACATGAATAAACCATCAGTCCATAAGACATTCTTCAAATAGAGTACAGACATTGAACTTTAGACTTTTGGATGCAATAACTATGCTTATACAAATTAAGTCCATTTTATTACTGATTTTTTGCGTAGTATCTCAAAGATTTGCACACTCATGCAAAAAGAATGCAATTACCTTTTGCATCAAAGCATAGTTCCTACATAATTTTGAAAGAAAAGGTGCACAATGACCAATCAAGTTTTTCCCAGCAGAGCCACCAGAAACAATTTCTTTTTCTGCTTTATCAGAGAGTGAATCCAGTAAAGCATCTTCAGAAGCTGCCACACCTAGCTCAGCATTGATACCTTTATCCTACAATTTGTCAGTAGAAAAAATTCAGAACAACAAATTATCTAAATTCAAACAAACTGTGCAGTTCCTCACAAAATAGTTACTCCACATAGTGCAAGTGTGAAATGCTGATCACCTTCTGAGCATCAGGAGTGGTATTATTAGCATCAGCATTCTGTTCAGAAACGATTCTCTCTCTCTTTGCTTTCTCTTTCTGAATCTTCCGAACTCGTGATTCAATGTAAACCAATTGGTTCATAGCTACATGGCTTACAATAAATAGATATCTACTAAGTTTTGTAACATTAACTGAGGCAAGCATATTAGTGCTTCCATTCTCTATATCATTTTGTATCTCATCTCCCCCACAACAATCAAATACAGAACTAAGAGATCTTCTCACCAGGCTAACAGCTACATTTTCAGGAGAGGGATGAATAGTATATATAGTAGCTATTGCTTTATCAGCAGTTGCATACCATATACTTTCAGAAAGCCAATATCCCGTAACTAAACTTTCTAAAATACTAAATACTCGACTTCCATTAGCAGACAACAATTTTTTTCTATCTTCTTCAGACAGCCTTTGCAATGCAGTGCATGCTGTCCTTGCAAGTAAGGGTTCAACCTTTGCCCAGCGACCAAACCCAATGTCAATAATATCTGGAAGGTGAGAGCTAAAAACCATAGTTGACCTTTTTGCTGCCATGCACAAGACAGACAATGCACCGCGACTTTGTTCGGCTGTTGTTCCACTGAAATTGAAACAAAAGAAATCCCACAGTGCTGATAACTGCAAGACAGATAAATTATTTCAAAGTCTTTCCTCGAAGATTTCAGCAAAAGAGGAAAATCAGAGAAGTCCATCCAAATTGCTACAAGAATTAGTTACAGATGTGTTCAGGGAGGTATAAGTTATGCAGATCAATCAATTCTTTACAGAAATCCTTCAACATATAGGAGATATTTAATTATTTTACAACAATCATATTCAATGCAGTATCTTCAAAAATCTTTCAGAATTCAGACAGACATACTTGAACAAGGATTATCATATTTCTAGACACCATTTACTTTCTTCATCAGGGTCAACAACTACAAGTCTACAACCAACTACTTTTTCAATTGTTCAGGAAAAATGAAAATACCCTATATCTGCGTAAGGATCCTATTAGAAATAGTTCATATAGTTGTTACTATGATCAAATATTTGTTTTTGTTTTTTGTTACATCAAAATAATAAATAAATATCAAATATATAATTCAAACATACCATACTAGAAGTTATATCGCCTTTGGATATCAAGGCTCCAATTACAAGCTCAAGGGCTGCAAGATCTCCAATGTTTGAATCTACAGCAAGACTCAGGAGATTCTTTGCAGTTTCTATGGGATTCTTCTGTATGTAAATCGTTATGAAAGCATTCTCAACAGCTTCATAAATTGCTTTGTCCTGTGAAAATACCTGCACAATGCCATATTTGGCCCAGAATTTGGTCAGAAGAGCATTAAGGTTAGGCAGGGAGGCCTAATTCCTCTGGGTAGCAATTAGCATTGAGCTCTTATTAGAGGGGACCACTCCCAATGGATATTCAGAGGGGACCCCTCCAGGCTGAGATTCGGGGTCCGCCCTAATTCAATAAAACAAGAAAGATCTTCACTCTAATGATGCTAATAAGCAATTACCAGTGGCAACATCTTGCGTAGGCATGCTTCTGAGCCATCAATCTGAAACTGCCTGCACCTCATTAGCAAAAGAATTGTGTTCTCCACATCTGTGGCAGAAGATGAAGCCATTAATTGGACAAGAGTTTGCATTGTAGCAGAAACACACTTGGAAAATTTAAGCCCTGCTTCTAATGATGCAACCAAAGTCCTTGTTTGCTCCAAGTTGCCAACATCTGGCACAGAAATATCCTCCTGCGGGATAGGATCTTGCATCTGAGACAAGCAACTATCAGTTAAGCTATCATTCAGTTCCTTGGACATCCTTTCAGCACCTTCCTCATGTATCTCACCATCCCCATTGCAATCTTCATTGTCAGAAGGTAACCCATTTAAAACAGTATCTGATTGAGCCATCGGTCCAAGCTCATTCAATTTCTTATTATATTGTTTTAAAGTGGCTTCGAAAGAGGATGTTCGAAGTTGGGGACCAAAAGGGTTATGCTGGAGCATTATGATAAGCAAATTAAGTGCAGATTTCCGGACAATTGCACTCTTATCCTCTAGCCTTCCAGCAGCTAGTGCTGCGACCTCATTCCACATACCAATTGAAACAGAATGTTCTTCGCATAGTTCAGCCCAAACTTGAAGAACCCGACTCCTAGTATAGGCTGAGACATCCCTACAACGTTCCAACAAGATCTCCAGCATTGCCTGCTTCGTTCGAAGACGAATAGATTTTGAACTCACTTCACCTTCAGCATCATTAAAAGCCTTAGCAACCAATTTCCCTAACACTCCAACAAGAGCATTTCTTATCTTATATGACTCCCCACCGAAGTGTGGGATTAACAAGCCCACATTAGTTGAAACTAACTTAGGCAATTGATCAGCTAGCTCTACAAGAAACCTTCCTATATTTTCAGCCCCAACAGTATCTTTCACATAATCTTTTGGGTTTGTCCTTCCAATCTCTCTAATAAGAGAAGTGGCAAGGCTTCCATCTCCATACTTCTTTTCAGCCCCAGCAACAGCATCAGCCAAGTGAGAAACAGTATAGTCATATTTGTGAATTAAATGGAGAATTGAAGCACATGACTGTGCTGCAAAATGGAACTTAGTTGCACATGTTGCAATTATCCTGCTCAAGGCACCTTTTGTGTCTGAATCCTTTAACAGTGTAGCCTTCTCATACATGGAGAAAGTATTCCTGCAGAGATTCATATAACCATTTTATCACTGTCTACCTATACACAGCTACAGCAAATTACCTTTTTAAAGATAAAAGATTCTATGACTTACTTCACAATGAAAGACAAGTAATTTTCATCAGGCTCTGAAGATCCAAAGAGCAATGAGAGGTTGATCTCTAATGAATTAGCAATCAAAATCAGCATCCTTGCTCTTTGGGGCTCCCAATTCCATGAGCTTGCGAGTTGCTTCTTCCGACCACTAGCCATCACCTAAAATCATCATCCACCAATCACTTAAAATTCCAACTTCTATTACATGAGAAAAGAAATACACTAGTACATGCAAACATCAGTGCCAACAACCACCCATGCCATAGTACGATCAAAATGCAGATACAGCATTAAGAATAAAAATTAGAATGACGCTTCTTCCTTGAATTTTTAATTGCAAAACTAAACATTGATGTATGAATCAATTACTGACAGCAAACAATGACCAATTCATCAGCAAAGAAAACTAAGGAAATTCAAATTTTCAAACTATGCAGTGTGCATACTAATATAGAGGCGCAAATAAATAAATAAATGCTGGGGGCGAAATTTACTTTTGTATTGTTGTTTGAACTTGAACTAAACTCCTCAATGAGCACAATATGAATGAGGAAGAAAGTGTAAATCTTGAAAGCATTCCGATGTGAGGCCAAGCGATCACTAACTGAACTATCACAGCCATCGCTTTCCTCACTATCATCATCACTGCGATTATCATCTCGATTTTGAGAAGCCCTTGAAAACAATTCCACATTCGGGAGCAAAACACTGAGGTTAGACCTAAGAGACTCCACTAAATTGAGCTTACACGGGGGAGGCAAACGTGCGAAATCCTTCACGAGCGAGTAGACGCGGTCAAACACATCCTGCTCTTCGATGCAGAATAGCTCTTTATCCGTTAGGTCAAAGGAAACACCTATTCGAATGCAGAGAAAATGGAGGGAAATTTGAACGCAATTAGGAGCTGATGAGTATCTGAAGGAAAGGAGAGGAGCGGAACTGACCTTTCACGAACTCTTCCAGTTCAGAAGGGCGAAGAGACGACACCGATGTGGGATTTTGGACAGTGAGACGGCCGCCGTCGGCGTCTTCCTCCTCCAGAGATTGGAGATTTGGAGGGAAAATGAAAGGTGGAGCCATTCCCGAGAGAGAAGCAGAGTGAATTCTAGAGAGAGAAACAGAATCAGTTTCTCCGGCTCCGGCGCTGAAATTCAAAGCTTTTTGGGTGAATGGAGAGGGAGAATCAGCATCTTCTGAAAGAGAGAGAGTTTGAAATGAAAAGAAGAAGAGCAAGAGCGGGAAACCGGGTATGCGCATATTGGGCCGGGGGCCCAGTCTAGTGGAACAAGCATCGGATTTTGCCCATAGAGTTTAGCCCAGCCCTATCAGTGGTTTTGGGATCTTGGGGAATGTATGGTGGCCCATTTGATGTCTCTCCTCAATTTTCTCTCTTACTCGGTAAATTATTCTGTGGACTCGGATCCAAAATATTCACAATTTACATACTAAATATTTACAATTTACCTTTTAAAAATTTACAATTTGTATACTACAAACACACAATGTTAACATATATGTAATTGATTACATTATTTTGTATTTACAAGTTCCTTTCAAATACTGCAGTCACATAATATTAACATATTAGGATTTGATAACCCAGTATTGTATTCACAAATTCTCTTCTACAATTGTTATGTGTTTTGACTTAGAAACACAATTTATATTCTAGAAGTTCACAATTCTAATACTAAAAATACACAATTTATACGTCGTTTATGACCATGGTCCACCTACAATGTGGACCCGAGTCCATGGTATAACAACTCATCTTACTCTCTTAGACCGCAAATTATATCGGGGACCCTAGTCCAAATGATATCACTTTATATTAAGTTGTTAATGGCGACAACCAATGCATTATGTTTAATAACATTCATTTTCTTCCAAAGGCTGAACCCCAACCCTAAGGGCCCCCACATCCCGATCCGACAGAGCATTTGGGAGGATGTAAATCATGGTAACTCAACTGAACATGAATCGCAGAGGCTAGACCTGTGCTCATCTTGTATTATACTCATAATATTTGTTCTATATGTTTATAAACATGAGTCAACATGATGTAAGTGGGATGTCCATAGCCCACTAAGAACCCTTCAAGATTGACAATTTGTTGACGGGTTATGAACGATATCTCGAGAACCTGTTAGGTGAAGTACAATGTTTCAAAAATAATTAACGGGTTATTCACGACATATCAACTGACTGTTCCATATCCCGTTTGCGTCATATGATTTGATTTGACAATACATGTAACACCATATGACATAAATCTTAACATATGACTATTTATAATAAAAAATGAAAGTCAATGTATCTGTTTTGGTCTAATAAAACTAAAAGCTACAGGTTTTCAAAGCCAAATACCCAAGAAAATAAGTTCTCTTATATATACTAATAAAAAAGAGAATGCATGCAGAACATTACTAACTCTCCTGCATTAAATCCCTTATCTAACAACTACCAAAGCTTTACAATAGTCAGACTGATCTTTCAGCTATAACAATGGCAACTTTTCAGCCCCTATTAGATCAGCAAGACAAAATTTGATGAACTTCTTTCATCATATAATATGTGTACAGATCAGTCATATAGTCACAAATCTTTTTTTTTTTCTCTTTTTTTCTCTACAATTCTCAGGACCTTTGTACCATCCACCTATGTAACTAAAACAAGTAGGAAAAAGGGTAAAGATTATCACTTATCAGAATCAAATTCAGACTGAAAAAGGAACAAAGAAAGAGCACAGGTGGTTAGGTTAGAGATTGGTGAGACCATTGTATCTAGTTCTTGATCTATCTGGTGAAAGGCCTTCTTCCATGGTCTTCCTCTTGTTACAATTATTGTTGTTATTATCGGGTGGCGGTTGGTGCTGTTCTGTCTCAGATTGTGGCTGTTCTAATGGTAGTTGTGGCAGTTGTGATTGAACAACATCTGTTACACCAGACTCAACTGATGATGACTCTTCCGATGATGTTTCTTTGTGTTCTTGGGTGTCATCAGTCCCTGCTTTCTGGTGATTTTTGCCCTTGGTTTTCATCATATGAGGTTTAAGCTTATCCACATCTGACAACCTCACTGGCTTCAGGAAAAACTCTTCTGCCCCTTCCTCTAAGCATCTGTAAATTTTGCAAGATCCATCCTCATTAATTCATCCTCAACAAAGGGAAAAAACAAAACACAGTTCAGACCAGGTAAACCAGCCTAGGTTGTCCATAGCTGACCAGCTCAAACCAAGAAGGCCTTTAGGTCATTGAAAGTCGAACTTGTAACCTTATGATTATAAAGTCAACAATCTGACCAAGACTAACTTGGTTAAACCAATCTAAGGTTGTACATAGCTGACCAGCTCAAACTAGAAGGCATTTAGGTCACTGAAAGTCGAACTTGTAACCTTATGGTTACCAAGTCAAGAATCTGACCAAGACCAACTTGGAGATTGTTCATGCTTCATACCTATTGATTCTTGAAGGAACATTCTCAGATGACATGATGACAACTGGTATGTTTCTCAGAGATGAAGATTCCTGTCAGGGAAAAAGCAAACACCCATATCATTCCCAGAAAAATAAGAAGAAGAAAAAAAAAATCAATGTAGCCATTACAATGCACAAAATAAAAGTAAAGAATAAAGACAATAAGGAGGTGAGTGCTAGAGGTGACAGTAGCACATGCCCTTTCAACATCTAATTATGCAAAAATAGGTGGGCAAGATTTTTTGCCAGATTCCCACTGATCTCAAAAATTGAAAGCTGAGAAAAGGACCCACTTTGGAGGAGGCTATACTACTGGCTACAGTACAGCTTGGGTATGGATGGGAAATTTTTTGTCATGGGCTTTATTTTCCATGAAAGGAAAGAAATTTATAGAACCTCTCTCTATTTCTCAACAAAGCAAAATATAAAATCAGTGGATAAGAATGGCCCTCCAGAAATTACAAAACCAAACCAATATACCTTGATTTTCTTGAGCAAATCATAGCCTGTCATCCCAGGCATGCAGTAGTCTGTGATGATAAGATTGACTTCCACTTCCTGCAAATCCCAGAAAACAATAAGGAAATTTTACAGAAATTCTGGAATTCCTAAAACCAAGACAAAATGAAAAAAGAGAGAAATTTTTACCTGATTGTGGTTGGGTAAAACAGAAGGTTGGGTTGGGCAGTCCTGGCCATGTTCTAGTAATCCAAGAAATTCTAAGGCCTTACTACCAGAATCAACTGCAGTAACTGCAATGTAAAACACCCAAAAAAAAAAAAAAAAAACCAGAATCAGTATCAATGCAAATACCACAATCAAAGCCCAGGAATCAAATCCCACACTCACATCAATGTATCTAACCAAGAAAAGATCAGACCTTGACAAGAGGAAGTTTTGAAGAGCCTCTCAATGAGCTTCCTATCCAGGAGGCTATCATCAACAGCCAGAACATGAAACTGTGGATCTGCAGCTGCCATGCCCATTTCTCCAAATTCTTCTTCAATCCCCAGAATCCAAAGAGAGCTTTAAAAGCTAGAATAACCAAACCAGAAAAAGGGAAAGATGGAAAAAAGGTGCCTTCCTTCTTTGTTGGGGTATATATGTGAGTTCTTTCCCCTTTTTTCCTATTTCTTTTTTCCCCCTACTTTATAATAATGAGATGAGAAGAAGAGGGTATATGGAGAAGGAACTTTGTATTGAAAACCAAGACCCACCAAAATCCACAAACCCACAAAGCAAGATCTGACCAGATTTCTTGCCAAGATATCTCCACCCCGGTTTTCCAATCCTGGTTTTGAATTACAAGGCAAACCAATGGGAAAGAGACAATAAAAGAATATGTTTATACAAAGTTAACTAAAAGATTGCATATCCAGAAACAACATGGGGCTGCTAAGAAGTATAGTATAGAATATTTCTTTCAAGGTTGGGCTTTCATGTATATATGCGAAGAAAACTAGCAACTTTACTCATGGGGTGTTGTCTTCACAAGAAGGCTTGGGGAAGAATTTGAGACAAGGTTAAAGCATATATATAAATGCTGTTTTTTATGCTATGTAGTACTGTTCGTTGGAGCTTCTCTATTGTTGCATGATGTGGTAATTCAAATATTTGTTTAAAAAGGAGAGAAAATTAATGGACTAACTTTATAATTTTTTGGACCATGACATCAATACATCACAAAGTAAATAGTTTTTTTTTTTAAATAACTATTTATATAATTGTTTACGTGTGTTTATTTATTATATATATGTCAAGGTTAAAATATAACTTGACTGGTGTAGAGGCTGAATGACCATAGATATCATGTATTTGATTCTAGTTATAGAAGCATCAACATAAATAGCGTTTATAACATTTTATTTTATACTTTTGGTGATCATAGTTTTGTAATGTCGAACTAATTTTAAATTCACATGACCCCACTCCTAGAGTCATTGTAGAGGTAAATCACGAGTTGCACAATCAGTTTATCGGTAAAACTACCGCCTTCAGTCATGACATTAATTCAGTTCACCGGTAAAACTACCTCCTCACTGGTTTCCCACTACCGCCTTCAGTCGTGACATTAATTCAGACGACGCTAAGCCCTGACAAACCAATATGCTAAGCCCCATGGCATTTATAACATTAATTTATAATGGAATATTGTTGGTTTGTCACTTTCTTTTTGGTGGAGAAAGAGAGGCTAAGCCTCGGGATTATCTAACTCTACAAGTAAAGGCACCTCATATGAGCACAGAATCCCCCCCGAGGCAAAAGCTCTGCTTTAAAAGCTATGCCTGTCAATCGAGTAGGTGATTTTGGATTAACTCCTGGGATTTCGGGTATCGAACCTTCCATAGCAGTGATATCCGTTTTTCTAAGTTATTTAGTAATTCATTTGCCAGGTTCCATGGATCCACGTGTTCCTAGTCGAGCGGCCCTTCCCCATGCCGCCCTCTGCTTTTGGACTATGGGCTGGGGGAAGAGCTTACTCCGGAGCAATAAGAACGAAAGGGTTGGTGTGGCCACAACTACAACTACTGGCGCTTCAAAAGGCCCAAGGGTGCCTTAAAGTTCCTCCCCCAAACTAGGGATGACTTGTGGCTAGGGGTGAAAGGCCAACCAAGATAAGCTTACTCCGGGTAGAGGGAGCTTACCGGTCTGTCCGAACTTCAGACTTGAGTTGAGAAAGAGGGATCGGCCCCCGGGAGGGCTTTCAAGGACTGGGGAAGACGGGTACCCCTAAAAGGGGATAGGGGTAAGCGGAGCGAAGGGTTCACGCCCGTCTCTTTAGAGTTATTTAACACCCGAATTCTAAACTATGTTTACCAAGATTTGATTGATCACGTCTGAGGAGGGTATCAAGATCCTTCGGAGTGTCAGTGAAGATCCAAGTACCCAGTCTTTACTTTGTGCCAAGTTCGCCAAATAGTCGGCACATTGATTTCCTTCTCTGAAGATATGTTTGAAAACAATACCATCAATTCATCAAATTTGCATTTCCTTTGAAAGCAATCACTTATGGTCCTTCGAATTTTAATTTTCTACAACTTTAGTGGGGAAAAGTTTATTATTAATGCGGGACAAGTGCTTGTTTCAAGTCTTTCCATCTCTATTTTCTAACTCAAATTGATCTACTTTGAGAATCAATTTCTCATTCACACATTATCTGTTTTGAACATACAATATATTGATGTCTTCATCTCATTACGAAGAACCTGAATCCATTTTGACCCGACTCAAATCAAAAGTAGACCCCACATATATTTGTACCACAAAATAACCACTTACAATGTCATTTATGTTGTTTTTTCCAACAAAAGTAATCGAAAAGACAAAAATGCCCCTAGATTAAACAACCAAAAGTGGACTAAAAGTGGTAAATCCACAACCCTCCTATAACTAAAAACGATATTAAGTATATTGAATACTATTGATTCTATTATAAGGTATTGTATGTATCTGTTCTAGACTTTCTCTAATTCTACTATCGGGATTTGATCCTATGACCTTCCTTTAAGGAAAGTACAGAGGTGCATGGTATATGATCACAAGGTGTTTGACATAAGTTGTATTATATTATTCATTATTCTATTGAAAAAAGAATAAAAATATAGTAGTAGGGTTGGATTGGTCCACCAAAATCCTGCCAAGAGATACAAAGTGATGTAAGCAGTGCGGTCGATTTATGGTGGTGCGAAATCATGTGCGCTTACCATATCATGTCTTGCTTGGGGTGGGGAAGAAAGGGGAAGAGACCCAATTTTGTTTTCAAGATTTGCTTCCCATGCCCATCCAATGTCTGCCCATCTTCATCATCTCTCTACACTCTACATTGCCTATTCCTCATGTCTTCTTTATTCATGCCTCTTTTTATTTCCTAACAATATAATGGGCCACTCTTTCGCCCTGTTTGATAAATGAATGTTAGGAGTAGTTATGTTGTGCATCTGTATACACCCGGATGCAAAAATGAGGTCGTTTTATTAAAAATGCGCGTTTCCCCTTAAAAAAAAAAAATCAGGTTCGATTTCCAGCAATAACATTATGTTGTTAATTCATTCTGGAATTATAGTTCATCGATTCTGGAATTGCAGTTCATCGATTCTGAAATTTTAGTTCATAGATTCTGGAATTTTAGTTCATCGATTATGGAATTATAGTTCATCGATTCTGGAATTTTAGTTCATATGTTGTTGCTGGGAATCGAACCTAAATTTTTTTTAAGGAGAGACGCACGTTTTTAATAAAACGACGTCATTTATGCACGCACAGCATAATTTGCCGAATGTTAGCTGTTATCTGATTGGGTTAATTAGAGGATATAACTAGTTAATAACATTAGCTGATTGTAGAAAAGTGTTTGGTAAATTAGTTATTAGTTGTTTGTTATAATTTCTTTTTCACAAAAAGCTAATTGAAAAAGTTGATTTGAGTATTTTTTTTTTTTAATTTTAACATTTTCGAGTACAAAAAGCTAATTAATCAAACATTTATATTGATTTTTAAACCAAATCAAACAACTAATAATGGTCAAATAAATCAAAATTAGTCTATAGGCTAATTATTTTACCAAATGGAACCTTTAATTCTTGTGCGTTGTGAGTAGAATTCAAGTCGAAATCATATTAGTATCACAGTATTTCAGTGGTGAGAATACTAGATACTAGCCACATGCAACAACAACAACAACAAAAATCAAAATCAACTATCAATATAATGGGTTAGTCTTTAAAAAAATAACAAGAAAAATATTAATTATACTAGATTTTTAATATAATTATATCAAACTGTATATGAAAGAACTGAAGCTATATGGATTGTCTTGATTTCATTTAAGAATGGGACCTAGATGATCGAATTCAAGTTTGAAGATTAAAATCACCGTTTTTTATTAAAAATAAAAGATGAAAACCTTAATTGAATCAACAATTCATGAGCCACAACTCTCTCTGGTCATCGTCATTAATATCCGGGCTACAATCTCATGATTCTCATCTTATGCATATATTTTTTAGCATCTTTATTTGAACTACTAACAATGCAACATAATATAATATAAACTTGATTAATTATAAGGTCAATTAGGCTAAATCTCAACACCTTAAAAAAAAAAAAAAAAACATTGAATATTGTTTCAGGAAGTTGAATACAATTCACGCATAACTCATGAGGTGTGGATGAGATGGCGCGAGTCTCTTCTAGTTTAACTAAAGGTATTGAGTTTGAGATCTAAGACTGCTTTCAGTCTTTTAGACATAACTATATAAATAAGTTATTCTCATAAGACTAAATTGCTCGGATTTGTAGAGTTAATGATACATTTTACATAATATAAAAATGAGAAATATTAAGTAGACCTAATTTAATTAGATAAAAATGAATTGAAGTGTAAAACGGAATTATGGTTTCTAGAATCATAAATCATAATATTAGGTCAACATGAACATAATTAGATGATGAATACTAGGATTTATCGCTTTTAATTTGATTCAATTTCTTGTACTAAAATACACGCTTGTTGACCCCACTCATAGGAAATTTTGCTCACATTTAATTGACTATTGCATCCGGAGAAAATATTCCATTACTTTTAAAGAGCGTTTACTTCAAGAAACGTTTTAAAATATTATTATTGGATTGTGATCAATATGAGAACCAACATTTTCATGAGTGCATCAAAATTAATCTCATTCATTAAAAAAATAAAATTACGGATAAGGTTAATTGGAGGGATTAAAAATATGTGTGTATATTAGACATTATAATGTGTAAATATTGGGTTGTGTGCAACATAGAGACATGTTTAATATACACACATTATTATGCCTAATATGCACACCGGTGTTTTTAATCCCCAATTAATCATTTATCAAAGAGATGAGATTAATTGGTTCTCATGGACTCATAAGGAGGGAGTTCTCATAGAATCGCATCTATATATATATATATATATATATATATATATATATATATATATATATATATATATATATATATATATATATATAAAGGAAAATACTACTCTCACTCCCAAATTCTATTCCCAACTGTTACTCTATCTCACAAAATTTTGATATTGATATTTCATTGAGACCCACAGAATGAAGATAACTAATCATCAATTGTCACACAAGGGAGTAAATTAAAAGGAATGAATAGAAATAGAGAGTACATGTAGACATGTAGTATAACTCAGAATCATTGCCTTAGAAGTGACTTTGCCACGTGCAACTTATTGATATAGTATGACCTCACAAGATTAACAAAAATGTTTAAGGGTGCAAATGAGTTGAGACAAGCTCGAACTAAGCATGACTCAAGTTTAAGCTTGAAATAGCAATAGTAACTCAAGTTTCTGTTGAAGTTTAATTGAGTTTAAAAATTTAGACACAAGCTTACCTCATCAATTTTGATAAGACTCGAGTTAAATTCGATTGATTCAAATTAAGCTTGAGTTCGAACTGTATATATAATTTGATGAGTCACAAATCAACAAATTTTAAACTTTAACTCAATTCAATTAATTACTTAATCAGCTAACTTGAACTCAGTTCAAATTCGAATTTAAATAAATTCAAATCAAGCTTTGACTAGCTAAAAAATAAAGGAATATATGTGATTTTAACCATGTAATTAATCAAATAAAGTGACATTATATTATATTGACCGGTCAACATAGATCAACTAATGAGAGAAAGGATGAGCAAATTGGTACATATACCATATGATACAGTTAGTAAAAGGAATTAAAAATAAATAAATAAATTTGTAGGTGATATAGGTGATATGTAGCAAAAGATTTAAGTGAAGAAAAACACAAAGCAAGCGGCTCCCACCAAAGATTCTATGTTGCGAATGATATCATGCTAGTTGTGGAGATTAGTCTTCTAAAATTCAACGTTTGCAAACTCTAATAAGAAACTAAGAAACAACAGATATAAAGATGATCTACGTATGAGGATTTGACCAAATTAAAGACCCTTTAATTTCTTTTTGTATATTTTGGATTGGTTTCTCAAGAAAATCTCACATTTTTCTACTCTTTAGATTTGATTTTGATATTTGGCTTACCAAAAAGATGAAAAGTTCAAAACAATGATGTTGGCTAATAGTATTAAGAGATAAGCTCTGCTGTTTTGTGTGATTTTTGACAATATTTTGTTGGACCCTTTTCTTGTTCACAATAATACTATACTAGTGGTGGAGCATATCCATATAGCCTTATACGGCAAATTATGTTGTTAGCACGTGCCCAGTTTGCAAGGTGGACACGATTCTATATTCATGATTTTTATACTGTAGATTCATAATTTTTATACCGTAGATTTATAAAATTTATCCTTTAAATTCCAATTGCTGAACTCTGTTTTCACAAATCAGAGAATTATATGTTCATAATTTGATAACTATACAATTTAGAAATTATGAATTTACAGTACAGAAATTATGAATCTATAGTACAGATATTATGAATCTGCAGTATAGAAATTATGAATCTACTGTATTTAAATTATGAATCTACGGTTTAGAAATTATGAATCTAAAGTATAAATTTTATGAATCTACAATATAGAAAGAGTAAATACCCAAAATGGTCCCTCGACTATAGCTAAATTCACAAATTGGTCATTGATTTTCAATTTTAACCAATTAAGTCCTTAACTTTGCAATTTTAACACGATTTGGTCCTTTGTCTATTTGACCGTTTGTTGACTGTGATTTTTGAGGATATATATGTAATTTCATGGTCCATCGTCGATTTTTTAAGGTTCCGGTTGCATTTTCAGACCGCACTGTTACATTTGAATCCACCACCGAAAGCAATCTACCAAATCCTGTCGCCTTTCTTCATCCTCCCTTTGGATTCAATGTAGTTGAGTTCGTACCAGAGTGAAGAAGACAACGTGTTTCCGAACCGGTGCAGCGTCATCCTGGAGGCCTCCATGTGCTCTGGTGAGAGCTGCGGGTTCTTCTGGAGATCGTCGATGACGGCGCGGGAGCCGGCGTTAATGTAGAAGTGTTCGAAGGACCAAATCGTGTTAAAATTGCAAAGTTAAGGACTTAATTGGTTAAAATTGAAAGTCGAGGACCAATTTGTGAATTTAGCTATAGTTGAGGGACCATTTTGGGTATTTACTCATATAGAAATTATAAATCTACAATATAGAAATTATGAATTTACAATATAGAAATTATGGATATGGAACCGTACGTGCTCACAACATAACGTTCCGGCATATACTATACTATAAGAAGATATTAACAATTAAGAATTGAGCCCAAAATTCACTGTGATTTTTATATACAAAAATCATGCACCACTCACTCGTCCACCATTTTCAAAGACTTCAACATATCTTTGTATAGTAAATGATACTACGGGTGCTACTCGCATGAGTACTGAGGACTAAGTAAGGTGGTTGCTCTATGTATTTAGCTTTTTTTTTTTGTTATACTTGATTTTAATTAAATAATAATATTATTATTGTACCCTCCTTGTCACATTAAATTAAAGTACTTTTATCAACAAAAATTTATAAATTATCAACGTGTTTGCCTTGTTAATAAATAATGATATGATCTTGAATATATATAGGATAAATCCCTTGATCCTTTGACTATCATACTTAATGATTTGAATCTTTCTGGTTGCAATTTTGTATGAACATTTTATTACTTATTTATTTAAAATATTTAAAAAAACAGACTAAATGATTTATAAATTCAAATAAGAAAGAGAGAATAGTTTTTTTCCAATAATTCAAACCTAACTCTAAGGGGGCGTTTGGTTCAGGTAATCTTTGATTACCTAGGTAATCTGAGTCGGGTAATGTTATATTACTTTGTTTGGTTTAAGTTATGAGATTACCTGGTAATGTTATATTACCTGAAAGCTGATGTGGCGGTAATGTTTCAAGGTAATGTGATTACCCCCATTTTTTTAGGTAATCTTAGATTACCTTGAATTATTCCAACTTTACCCTTGTTAACTAATCCTTATCCTTATAATAATAATAATAATAATAATAATAATAATAATAATAATAATAATAATAATAATAATAATATTATTATTATTATTATTATTATTATTATTATTATTATTATTATTATACTATAAAATATACATGTGTATATTTATATATTTAGTTTTTTAATATTTGAACATTGATATACATTCATACATATAAATAAATAAAATAAATACACACACATAATATATATATATATATATATATATATATATATATATATATATTATTGAGGACATTATTGTAAATTGATTCATATAACCTAAAATATAACCCTTAACCAAACACGGTAATATCATATTCCACAATCCAAACCAAACACATAAGGTAATCTTACATTCCGGTAATCTCACATTACCTTCTTGGAGGTAATCTTATTACCTGGGGTAATCCAAGATTCCGTGAACCAAACGCCCCCTAAATGCTAAGTACATTCCAAAAAAAAAAAAAAAAAAAAGGAAATGATGGAGCACGTTGATATTGTCCATAAAGAAGGTATTCAAAATAATTTTAAAGAAAATAAAACTTTTAAAAACTAAAATATTGCATATTACCAACTTTGCATCACAAGTTTGACTCCGGAACGTCAAACGAGGTGAGCTTTGGTTGGTTCCTAGCAAAAAGATTCTTCGACACACCATAATGTTTGGTACAACCTATCACACTTAATCCACAAGATATTCAATTTATCAAACTTACAATGTAATTTTATCTTTCAAACATCACTCTAATGTAATCGAAATTTAATTAAAATAACGTTAACAAAAATCAATCATAACTTTTAAATACGATAATTATTCTACACCTACTCGACCACCTCTTATATACATACTTTATTGTATACTTGCAAATTCTTTCCATATTTACCATTATTTATTTTCCTTTCCTCATAATCTAAGTTGTTAAATATAATACTCCTTAGCTTATACATTGTAAATACTATTTTGTACACTTACAAAAAAAAAATTTAATTTTTTATTTGTTCATGATGCATTTATTGTTTCTATTATTCTTTTCTCTTTATAATTTTATTATCATTTTCTTATTGAAATTTATTAAATCACACAATATAGGATATGATATTTGATTAATAATAATAAATATCACATAACATATTATATTCATTAATTAGTTCATGAACTATCAACCTGTCATATGACAAAGAAAGCGAAGAGTCCGCACGAGCATAGCTCAATGGTTCAGTAGGTAGTGTTTGGAAGAAGAGATTAATGTTTGAACTTCGACGGTGGTAGTGTGAAGATTATGTTTAAAGTGGACATATCCTTTATGCGCACTGATATTTGGCCTTGTCTACTGAACCATTGAGTCCTCCTAATTTAATTTTGTCGGGCCAGAGTGTGGGGACCCTTGAGTTGAGAATTCAACTTGTTGTGAGAAGAAAGCAAAGATTATTAAACAATATAATCCCTTAGTTACAATAGACACAAAATCTTCACGAAAATAGAAGAGAGAGGAATTGTACAAAGTCATTATCATGTCCATGTACAAAGTGCATGTATTTGAGCTCTTTAATTGATGAGGGATGGCACATATTTCCATTTTCAGTACCAAGAATCGATAGGAATCAATAACCCTGCTTCAACTAAATGGCTTGTGGTCACTTCATCATAATTATAGACATGGCATGCTACAAATATATGTCACTTCTTGATTTATAAATAATCCATTAATGCCCACCGATTTACCTTAGCTTTATATAGAAAAAAAATCCAATAACAATATTTAGATTGTCTGTACCACTTTCAAGAGTGTGAATTTCAATCTGGTGTGTCACATGTCATGTTTTATATTATATCAGTGAAAGGAAAACGACGTTTTAGAGGCAGTTAAGTAGGGTAATTGTTGGTTTCAAAATTAGAATATTAGAGGAATTGATAGTGTTATTTGACCCATTTATCCTTTTTAAATAATTAAAAAAAAAAGTTTAAATTTAGTGAATTACGCTTTTACCATTATAAATAGAGAGGTTGACTATTCACTTCGTACCCCTACTATTACTTACTCTTTTCTCCCTCTATTTCTGAGATGAATAACCTGAGCTTGTTTCTTCCTGGATTTCGCTTCCAACCCACTGATGAATAGTTGGTTCTGCATTACCTAAACCCCAAAGTTCTCAACTCCCCTTTGCCAGCCGCAGTCATTCTTGAGATTGACAATGTCTACAAATCTAATCCTTGGGATTTGCATGGTACATTGTTAGTTTCTGATCTTCGTTTCTGTTGTAAACAAAAACATACATAATATAAGTTTTACAAAATTTAAAGGTTTGCAATTTAGCTTTTGGTCGTCTTTGGCAAATTTGTCATTTTGTATTTTAATAAAACTATAAATGTTATTATTATTATTAAAAGTGAGTCGAAATTGTAGAAGAATTAAACAATAATGAATTGCAAATGTGATTATACGGCAATAGGACCCATGCACTAATATTGAAGGTGAGAGTATTAATTACAAGGATTCAAATATCCATATAATGTAACATGTATACAATACAGTCATATTTGAACTTAATTAAAAATTTTATTAGATAAGAATTTCATATTCTAATTAACTTCATAGAGTTGATTTTGAATGGATATTATTTATGCAAAGAATAATATATGCCTACTTAATAGTAAAATTATGTTACAAATATGTTTCACTTCTTTTGATTTACAAATAATGCACTAATTAATGCCGGCCTGCTAATTTACTTATTATATAAAAAGAAAATCTAATAACAATACTCATAGTCATATGACGTATAAGGTCATATTCAAATTTCAAAGTTAATTAGCATAATATATTATATATGCCCACTTAATGGTAAACTAATATTACAAATAAATGTCACTTCTTGATTTATAAATAATGCACTAATGCCCGTTGATTTAATTTTATAAAATATCACATGAATAACAATATTCATAGTGCTTTCAAAAAAAAAAAAAAAAAAAAAAAAACAATATTCATAGTGTTTTCAAAAAAAAAAAAAAAAAAAAAAAAAAAACAATATTCATAGTCATATAAAAAATATGAGGTCATATTTAAACTTAAAATTTCTATTTAATTAGATAAGAATTCATATATTAATTAACTTGATTACATGACCTTAGAGCATCCACAATGGTTGGGGAGAATTGGGGGATAATGTAAGAGTGATTAGGAGAGAGAATGTGGGAAGGGGAGGAAAATAAAACAAAAAAAAATCAAAATCTAAAATTAAAAAGCAAAAAAAAAATAAAAAAAATTGAAGGGTCAGGCGCGCCTGACGCGCCCGTGTGGGCTGGTTGCTGTGCGCAAAACGCGCACAGCAACCCTCTTTTCTTTTCTTCCTCTTTCTTCTTTTCCTGCCATTCTCCCCAATTTTGCAGAACAAATATTTTGATAAATAACCCCACCCCACATTTGTTATTATCCCCACCCAAGATAATTCATCTGACATTATCTCCATAATATCCACTGATGTGGATGCTCTTATAATTACAAAGAATAATAGATGCCTCCTTAATAATAATAAGATAATGACACATTAATATATAAGTTGCTTTGTGTTCATAAGGCCTTATGCTCTCTTTAACTTGATCTGAGTCGATTGTTTGTTACCAAGCGATGAAGGTTGGTAATAATAACTTCAACAATAAGCAAGGTATGTGTATGATATAACTGCAAAGAAATAAGAAATGGACGCACATTGCAATGACCAAGATGTTTTAACGATAGATAGGGGTGATTAAGTTAATAATATTATGATTTTAAAAAATTACATAATTATGACCAGAACGTTTTAACGATAAATAAGAGTGATTGAGTTAATAATATTTCGATGTAAAAAAAAATTATATAATTATGGCGGAATTATGAATTGATAATATAATTCTCCACCCAATTATTATCACTATGTAAATGTAAATGAATATTAATTATATGTTTTTGTACAACATATATCATCATCATAATAGTAGGTAAAACATCCCATTTCTTAAAATCTCTACCTTTTTCTTCTCTCAAAAGGTTGAATCCCAATCCCGGCCTGACAGACCATTTGGGAGGATGTAAATCATAGTGACTCAATGACTTAGCAGACATGACCAAATGTACGTACAAGGAATTTGCCCAGGCCACTTTGAGTATGATATTCCTCACACTGTCACTATTAAGGTTCGAACCTTAATCTTTTTCTCCCAAATATTACCTACTGAATCAGTAAGCTAAGCGGTGCGGACACCTTTTACCTTTTTATTAACAAACAATGGGTTGTGATCTTTATTCCTTTTATATATAATCTTTTGACTTTGTTCCTAGTAATTCAGAGGCAATATGCAGGCAAACGTCATGGAGATATCTATTATGGATAGCTATAACTTTTTCATTGAAAATTAAAGTATGTTCATAACAAGTTATCCATAAATTTAATACATACGAAAATATTTAAATCTCAATTATATTATTCTTCATATATAAAAATATTAATATATGTGGGGATAATCCTAATCAATTGGTCAAACAGTTGATTTAGTAAAAACAATGTTATAAATTTGATTCCCAACAGAAATGTCCTTTTTTTTTTTTTTGAATATGTTAGCTATGGACAACCTAAATTGATTTACTTGTTTGTAGTCTTTTACCGTACACTTGCTAAGTCACAAGACGGATTTATCCAAATTGTACGATGTCATGTTCGTTGTGCTTAGTACAAATTTGTAATCCCCGGAAACATTTTTAAAAAATACTAAATAAAATATGCTTTTCAAATTTACTTTATTTGTTAGCTTGAGGACAAGGTTTATGATATTCTATTTTGTGTTAACCCATGTTACTTGTCCATACCTGAATAGCTAATTAGCTAGCTAGGGATGGACCCCTTTATTTTCAGGACCACCATGCATATATGCCTTCATCTTTAGGACAAGATTGAAGATTATCTATCATCTGTTATGCACGGCTTTAGATTCCACAGGATCGTTGTCCTGCCATCCTCATGTGGAACCTCTTCACATTTTCCCCTTTTTCCATTTTGAACCATCATTTTGGCCCTACCATGCTTAATTAAAAGGAATTTCTCTTTCCTCTTAAATTTTCTCAGAGTGTTCACCTTGTAATATGAGAATATAATTTTTTAAAATATTTATTGGGCTATCCCAAGTTAAAAATGAACACACATAATAATTAAAAACAAGCAATTCAATGAAGTATATATTGAATATTTATCGTTTACTCGAAAGGAGTGACCAATTGAATAGATGAAACATGATTCTCATTGATCAAAATATTACATGTTTAATTTTTGTTAGTACACTATCTTTTACCAGCAATTATACTGTGGACCATGGTCCAAAACGCAGACACTATAGTATATCTAAATTGACATTGTTTTACGTATTATTTTTATTATATTATCAAATGAAATTGCAATTGAATTGAAATGAAACTGTAGTTATGTTGAAATGAATCTGCAGTGTATACAAAATGAAATTGAATAACAATTTCACATATTTGAGTGTATATTGTATAACGAAACTGTAGTTTTATCAAATGATAATGTGGTTGTGTTGAAATGAAACTGCGATACATATTTGATGCCTGAATTACAATGCATTGTGGACCGCCGCCCACAATATAATTTGTCATCTTTTACACATGCCGTATAGGCCATATTTTTTATAATACGGTTTGCGAGATACAGGACTATAAGTGTTTTTATTCTTTATAATCCAATAAAAAGAATAATAATTAATAATATAACTCAATATTGTGTTATGCCGACAACCTCTGACATGATGGTACATTAATTTGTGATATATATCATACATTATATTGTTTTTTTTTAAAGTTAAATAAATGTAAATTATATTGGATTTTTTACGGTACAAAATAAATAAATAATGCTATGCGTAACACTGGATCCATATAAAAGATTTATTGCTTATAAAAGTGGAAATGGTTTTGGATTTTAGGCGGAAAAAAAAAAGGAATAAAAAGGAAACTTGATTCGTCCAATCGTCCTATTTAAGGAATCTCATGATGTGGTTACTCATCAATGATAAAATTGGTGGTTTAAGCATGGGTCCCTCTTAAGATTGATTGTAAATAATAATAATAATAATAATAATAATAATAATAATAATAATAATAATAATAATAATAATAATAATACTTGCACTATTTCTTTTAAAAATATGGCACCTTCTAAAATTGCTTTATATAATTAAATTGTAGTACACTTACTAAATTCATGGATAATCATATTATGTATAAAATATTTAGCACAAACATATGAGTCCACCTTTTTTTTTCTTTGCATAAGACACTGGCTATTTGTATTTAATACTATTAATCTAGTCAAACTTCAAAGTCCTCAACCAAACCTCATAAAGAATAACTCTTATAGTGTCCTCTCACGAGCTTAACTCAATGATTCAGTATATATACAATACTTGAAAAAAGGAATCAATGTTTGAACCTTAGCAGGACAGTGTGGGGATTATGTCTAAAGTGCGCAGATCCCTTATGCGCACCGACATTTGAATGTCTGTTGAACCATTAAGTCATTGTGATTTACATCTTCCAAAATGCTCTATCGGGCCGGAGTGTGGGGGCCCTTTGAGTTCGGGATAAAACCTTTTGGAAAAAGAAGAATAACTTGGTTAAACAGCTAATATGAGTGTTTGGTTTATTAACTTTTTGTAACAGTTTATTGCTCCAAAACATTAAAATTCAAAAAGTTGGTCAATACAACTTTTTCCATTACTTGTGAATAAAATAAATTATACCTTTAAAGATCATTTTGCATGTAATTAATTAGGTATCAACTAATAACTAATTTACCAAACATTTTTCTACAATCAGCTAATGCTATCATCTAGTCAAATCCGCTAACAACTATTTGTCAAACGCCCCCTAAATCAATAATTACTAATTTTAACTAGTAGGTAACTTATTAAAAGTTCCAATTACATACTTATATATTGTTAGTCATCATTATTTAAAAAGTTTTGAGTGATATTTTGTTATAAATAATGATAACATTCATCACGTAGTCATGTAGTAACTACTTTTTTTTGTTTTGTTTGTTTGAATCAGGAGAGGTGATTGTTGACGTTATAGGCTATAGAAAAACTCACAACGTTCCCATAAACAATCTACATGATATCCTCAGTGACTGGCTCAAGATATTCAATCATACACCTATATAGTAGACATTTTTGTCAAATAATCAACAACACATGCCAAATAACTACATTAATTTGTCATACAATGAATTGTGTTCTAATTACTGTTACAAGCAATTAAAAAAAAATAGTAGGAGGAACTTTTCAACCAAATCGAAGTTTAAAAAAGTAAAGAAAATTAAAGTAAAAAAAAATAAAAAAAATCAAAGTCATATATATGTTTTTTTGTTTAAAATAATAGCCAACATATATGGTCAGCACTTATTTTATTGGTCACAAATTGTTGTGGTGTCAATCCAATCCTTTTAAAAAAAACCTTGTTGATAAGAATCATGGGAAATCTTAACTAAAAGCTTTAAGATTCTGCGTCGTACCATTGAAAGCCACAACTAATTAAAACAAATATTTTAGAATTTGACTTAACAACTATGACATTAATTATGTATTATCACAGGTTAATGTCAATGGGAATTGACATAACCGATACGCCTAATCTCGTTTTATGTTTTTAATAAAGATGTCATTAGATATGGCTGGCAATTCTTGATGCTCTACTTCATCCAATTGTAACCTTGATAGATGCGCTTATTTTTTAAAAGTTTATTTGCACATGATATATATATATATATATATATATATATATATATATATATTAGTGATCAAATTTAAATAGTAAAGTTGATGATAATTACGAAAATACCACCGTGTTTCACATATCTGACTTGTACACAAACACATCATTAGACGTAAGTCACATGAAAAATAAATGCACACGCATATGTACTATAATGCACAGACGCGAACACTTATATATTGAATTTTGCACACATTCATATTGAAATGGACACATACATATCATGTACCACTACCAAGGAAAACAAGGATAAAAATCTCAATTGATTCACATAACTAACTACAACACAAGCACATCATTAGATGCAAACAACATGACAATCAAGTGCACGTCTTTGTACTATATATAGTGCACAGACGTCAAGTTTACAATACGCACACACATCACATGAACATAAAGTACACACTAGGGTATGACGAAGTGCACATATATAACGAAAATCCATATGCAAGGAATCAATAGCGCAAATGCTCACATATAGAGTCATAGTACACACCGGTACATTACCTATGAAAACTACACATAGGTCAATAACAAATATAAACAAGAAATGTAAAAGAAGAAAAACCCAAATCAATATGAAGAAAAAACCCCAAATGAAGAATGATAGTATATTAGCATAGAAATTCAAATTTACCATAAATTATTCAACCCCTAAAATCAAGCATAACCTTCGTGTATAATCATTCCAGCCCGCAAAACACAAACCAAATTTACCAAATCTCCCATATGTAAATGAAAAGGTAAATAAATATGAAAAATCATTTAAAAAATCACAATCATACACATACATAATGTGGACATCCTTGATTTGCTATATGTATGTATGTGTGTGCGCGCGCGCATACGTGAGAAAACATATTTGTCTATTAATTATTATAATTGTCAATTTGGTCTTTCGCATAACATCAGTAGCGTTAATTTCAATTAGCGTTATTAAGACTTTATTCTCATTCTTTTTCCTCTTCGGCGAAACTTTTCCAACCCTATTGACAAATTTGCGAAGGGTTTAGTTGTGGCATTTCTTATTGCTTATTGCACGGGATATATTTGTAGTGTGATTTACCTCTCATGTATAATTTGCATGTTATTACATACATACATTAGATAATGGTTGCGGATTTAATTTCCATATTACCTAAAAATTTGCGAAGGTTTAGTGGCATTCTTGTTGACTACGAGGGTGTAGATTTAGAGCTTCGAAAAAAATTTGTTGCTTTTCTTGGGAATTAACAAATAGTTCGGAGGATTATTGTAGTGTATGTACCATTCCATACCCTAATCAAGAAATGTGATTTTTTTTTTAAAAGGGTCCTCGTATACAAAACCTAGTTGTGAATGCCAAAGACCAATTTGACAATTAACTTTCATCACCATTAAAAGATCAAATTAAATGCATGATGCATTCATGCACCGCCTCTACACATATAAAATTTTGACTTGTATAAAAAAATTTAGATGTCAATTCAGATACATGAATCTAAAATAATACGGAGTAATACCGTAACAAGTGTTTATACATTAAATAAAGTTATAAAGAAATATATAATTAGATTGGATCTTATTAGTTTATGAATCAATATTAAAAGTTGATAGAGTGAACCCTCCAGCGTGGCCATTTTGCTTTGGTGTCCACATTAAAATAAAGAGGTAGTTAAATTTTTATTTATATTAACGCAATAATATATAGCAGTAGGTTTAAAATTAACATCATCAACAATTCACGTTCAATTTATATATGTTTATATAAAATATAAAATACTAGTCACGAGAGATATCACCCAAAAAAAAAAATTTCGATCAAATTCATTGCATAAGATTTTTTTAATGTGATTTGTGGACTATTCTATTACATAAGAGTAAAGTAGGATTTACCTAGTGCACACTCACCCTTAGATAGTGACTATGAGTTTCTCTCGTAATTTAAAAATTAATTAATTAATAAAAAAAAACAATTCCGTGATCCTTATTTAGTTATTTTAAGTGTTGCATGTTTTCTCTAAGGCATTAATCATTTAATTATTACATAAAGGGAAAATGACACTTTTTCCCCCTGAGTTATATATTTATAGCACTTTCCCCCCCTCAATTATTTAGGTAAGCACATTAGCCCCTTCAATTATTCTAAAAGTGGTGATTTCCCCCCTAATATATTAAATTGACATTTATACCCTTAAAATAAACATTTTATTTATTGTATTTCTCCAACAAATTATTGCGTATACGTAGGGATGACCACGATTCGGTTCGAACTGAATCGGACACTATAGCAATCGAATTAAAAGTTTTCGGTTATGATTCAAATCTAGAATCCAATATTTGGATTTCAATTTATTAAAATTATGAATCAAAAAAATTGGATCCTGAACCGTGAACCGGCGGTTCCGGACCCGATTCGCGATTTTGAACCCTTTTTATTTTAAAATTTTATTTTTATTTTAAAAATAGTCTAAATTCAACAATAAATGTATTTTATTTTTTCAGTTTGGAACATGAACCGTCCGTTCCGGAATTTTAATAAACTCTAAATATCGAGTTTCGATTCTAAATTGTAATTGGAATATTTCGGTTTGGTTGCTATAGTGTTTAATTATTTGGTTTGAACCAAATTATGGTCATAATTTGTTGGAGAAGAAAAATAAATAAAATATTTATTTTAAGGGTAAATATGTTCATTTAACATTTTAGGGGGAAAAACAACCATTTGAATAATTGAGGGGGGAAAAGTGCTATAAGTATATAACTTAGGGGGAAAAAGTGTCATTTTCCCTTACATAAATCTATAGTATAGTTTTATATATATATATATATATATATATATATATATATATATATATATATATATATATATATATATATATATATATATATATTAAAGTACTGTTTATTAATATAATATAAGTATGAAAATGGAGTCAAATAGCTTGTAGTTCAATGACATCAGTCATTGATTCTTTATGCTTCGATAGGTTCTCTTGCAAGGACAGATTCAGAAATCTTCGCCAGTGGGGACGAAAGATTAAAAATCAATGAGATATTTAAAAAAAAAAAAAAAACTATTTAAAGGTCGAGTCATAAAAAATTATTAATTAGGATGAAAAAATAAAATACATTAAAATGAGATTTAATGAATACTCAAAGCAAAATGTGAAATATAATTAATAATTATGTATATATATAAAAGGGACCTGTACATACAATATATATAAATGGAATGGGGGTGGAAAAAGTAGGGAGAGCTGCCCTCACTGTCTCTATTGTGGCTCCACCACTCTTCTCTTGAGAACATTTACAGGTATGTTAATGAATGACAAAATTATAACAATTTGATTTATTTTTTATTTCAAGTTCTCTAATTATAACTATTTTAAAAATATTTGGTGAACGTAAACTTTGCCCATGCTAATAAATCTTGAACACATTTGAATAAATGAAATTCATCCGTAAATAAGATGATGTAAAGTAGAAGAAAGATGAGAGTAGGAAATTGCAGGCGGGGCGGAATGGGTTATGATGAAGAATATAATGGTCCCAAATAAAACCGGCAATCACCTAAAATGTATGAGCTCTCATTTCAAGGGAGGATTTGGTGAATGGTGATAAAGAAGAATGCAATATAATGGATTCCTTTGAATTCTTTGGTTGGGACATTTCAATTCAAATCAATGATTCTTGCCGGGGATTGTGGGTCTCCTTTCTTCACATTAAAGTACATGCGATTGGGATTGCCATTGCCTTTCTATCCTCGGGGGTAGGGTACCTTGGTTTTCATACTTTATATATTAATTCAAGTTAGAAGATAACACATTACAAATTATAAAAAGAGGGTTAAAAATTCATTTTGAACAACCAGACATAGAAACGGACGGCTTGACTAATTATGAATTGTTCAATTCACTTATCGTTTAACAAAAGCTAAAAACACATGGACATTGTCATAATGAAGTTTCTTTAGCCAAACTTAGCTTCGCCCCCGCTAATGTCTCTGCTTTCCTGGGGGAGAAATTAAAACACCCCTCCATTGAACTCCTCTAGCATCAACAAAACCTCCATTTTCATCTAAAATCGCAATCACTACTTAAAACGTGTGCATTGAGTAAATCTCGTTGTATGTAATATCTAAAAAATCACTCAATTTCTATAGTGACATTAACTTATGATTGATTTTAAGTAGAAGGAAAATTGCATCTTTAGTCCCTGAGTTATAACCAAGTTCCGACTCAGTCTCAGTTATGACCGTTTTCGAGTTTAGTCCCTCAGTTATGAGCAAAGTGACGAGTTTGGTCCCTAGCGTTAATATTCTGTCTACAACTAATGGAAAACTTAAAAACAATTTAATAATAGAGGGGTAAAATAAGAATTTCAAATTATAATCCTCTTTTTATGTTGAAACTCGTTGTGCAACAGTCATTATTTTCTTCTTATACCTACAGTTGAAGGTCTTTTTCTTCCCCAAGCTCTGAAATCTCCCACTTCCGTTAGATATAAGAAGAAAATAATGACGGTTGAGCAATGAGTTTCAACATAAGAAGGAGATTATAATTTGAAATTCTTATTTTAACCCTCTATTATTACATTATTTTTAAGTTTTCCGTTAGTTGCAGACAGAATATTAACGTTAGGGACCAAACTCGCCACTTTACTCATAATAACTTAGGGACTGAGTCGGAACTTGATTATAACTCAAGAATTAAAGATGCAATTTTCCCTAACTAGAATTAATATTAGATTTCTTATAGCTTAATTTTAACCTTGTGTTATAGTAAAACATTAAAACCAAAACAATACATTATGAATTTAGTCACCCGAAATACTAAATTTTAGTAGACTAATTCCCCATGCCACTTCATCTCCCAAACCAAAACATACTTAATTCCCAGTAATCCACCCCCCCCCCCCCCCCCCCCCCCTCCCGGAATCCTTTCCTTCCTTAAACTCTGCAACTCGAGAATAAAGTAGGTGTTGTCACAAACATCAGTGTTCCTCCTGCAAAATATCGTTCTGCAAACAAATCTTTTCACACCCATATGCATTGATCATCTCTTTTCCTACATACCCTTTGTGACAGAGAAGCAAATCTTTTTGCCAGCTCCTATTTAGGTTTCTTGCCTTTATTCTCAATTCTTCTAATTCCACCATTAAACAAAACAAAACAAATAAAATAAAAATATTATCCTAGCTAATCACAGCTTCCTAGTGCGTGCACCATGTTCTGCAGCAAAGAATCCTATATATATGTACATATAAATATAAATATCTTTTGTTTTTAACGTTTATTATCACCGCATTAAGATTAATCGAGATTCAGTTTAGATCAAATTTTAAAAAATATCGATCTGACACCGAATTCTTCACCTTGCACACATACAAGAGTCAATCCTTTTTGAGTAAATACCTAAAATGGTCCCTCGACTATAGCTAAATTCACAAATTGGTCCTCAACTTTCAATTTTAACCAATTAAGTCATTAACTTTGTAGTTTTGACACGATTTGGTCCTCTATCTATTTGACCGTTTGTTGACCGTGATAGACGATCTCCAGAAGAACCTTCAGCTCTCGTTGGAGCACGTGGAGGCCTTCAGGATGACGTTGCACTGGTTCGGAAACACGTCGTCTTCTTCGCTTTGGTACGAACTCAACTACATTAAATCCAAAGGGAGGATGAAGAAAGACGACCGAATTTGGTAGATTGCTTTCGGCAGTGGATTAAAATGTAACAGTGCAGTCTGAAAATGCAACCAGAACCTTAAAAAATCGACGATGGACTATGAAATTACATAAATATCCTCAAAATCACAGTTTGTACAAACGGTCAAATAGACAGAGGACCAAATTGTGTTAAAATTACAAAGTTAAGGACTTAATTGGTTGAAATTGAAAGTCGCGAACCAATTTGTGAATTTAGCTATAGTCGAGGGACCATTTTGAGTATTTACTCATCTTTTTTTACAGTTATTTAACGGTCCGCTTACAAACTAACTTGCTAGCTAGGTTTATGGATAAATGCAAAACTAATTAAATCCCAGGGTGCATATAATAATAAAAGATGGGAACAATATGCCGTCCTTTGTGATTGTCTGGAATATTTTTCTGGTACGAAGTGGTAAGTTGTGGCCTTAGGAAGAGGTGTAAGGGCATTTATGGGTGCATATATGCCCTTAAGCAGTGCCTTTGGGTCACCAATGTTTTCCACCAACCACAATTGTCCTGCCTTATTAGATTCACCTAATCACCTGCCATTCACTATTACTTACACCAAAGCATTACATGTCCTACGATACTTACATTATACCCGGCGTTAGTTCTTGAAAACTTTACAATTAACATGCAGACATACATATATAATCTCCGGAAAATTTATAATAGCATGTTTTGATAGTGAACTAAGTAAAAAATTAAAAATTAAACCAGTTTGATTGGCGTGAATGGTCGTTGTGCACTTTCATCGTTTAAGATAGGTCAAGAGTTCAGAATTCCATCTTGTATAAAAAAAACTATTTGGACTTACTTGTGCGAACGAAAATTAGTTTGAGTATGGTCTGAGTTTAAAGTGTCTCCTATAGTTAGAGTCTGAGTTTTTTGCAATTTTGGTCCCACGACTATAGTGACACTATCAGAATTGATCCACGACTTTCAAACCTTGCAATTTTAGTCCACGACTATTGTTTTTTGGCAAAAATGGTCCTTCCGATCACTTTTCTGTCAAAATTCCACCGGAGTAAAAGTTCTTCATTTTTAAGAGGGCTAAATTTGACATTTCCCTTAATAATTCTTTCTAGATCAAAAACAATTCTTTATTGCAAAATATGGCAGCAAACAATCAGTAATACAAGCCCTCTTAAACATGTCAAATTTAGCACTCTTAAAAATGAAAAAATTATACGCCGGTGAAATTTTGACGGAAAAGTGGCCGGAAGGACTATTTTTGCCAAAAAAACAATAGTCGTGGACTAAAATTGCAAGGTTTGAAAGTCGTGGATCAATTATGATAATGTCACTATAGTCGTGGGACAAAAAATGCAAAAAACTCGCTAGAGTCTACTCAAGGCACATCGTGATTAATAACCACATCCTAGGTCACTTTGACTCTGAATATTCAGACTTGAAATCTTGGGGTTACATACCAGGCCAACAACCCAACGAATTATATAACTCTATCATTTAACAAATTTTGAAGAAAAGTAATGTATTTTTTTTAGGTGACGAGAGAAACACGTAGTCACTATTCAAGAATATGCATTGTGTAAATTAATTGCGCTACTGTGTAATGGAATATCTTATATGACAAGCTCGATCAGGTGGGCGGGTATTAATGAATTTTGTTTATATTAAACTTTAATATTTTGAGTATAATAGGACGGTGACGCCCCATTGAATCAATCGTTATACCTGCACCATGGCGCGCGCATCACTGTGCGCCCCGCGCCTCCCAAAACGATGTCGTTTTGGGAGGCGCGGAAGGGAGTCGACGTGATTATGTGTATTTGTTTATATCATTATGTGTATTTGTTTATACAATTATGTGTATTTTTTATACAGTTATGTGTGTTTGTTTATACAATTATGTGTATTTATTTATACAATTATGTGTATTTTTTTATACAGTTATGTAAAACGACGTCGTTTTGCATCAGGGCGCACAATGCAATGCGCGCCCTGGTGCACGATATAAATTGCCCCATTTAATGTGGCTAGCTTAGTTATAAGTACGTATGTATTGTTTAGTGGGCCTTAGTCTGTATGGGCTTCTACTGTTTGTTGTGTTCATACAGGATTTGCTTGTGTCCCCCAATTCAACGTTCTCTTCTATATATTACTTGTCTACTAACCTTTACATCTCTAAATAGCTAGAGGAGCTCACTTGTGGGCAATCTAGTTAACATGGTAGGGTTGACCACCCGTCACGAAGAGATGAAACGATAAGTTATAATAGCTCCCAAACCATACAAATTAAGAAAATCAAGATAAATCGTATTAAGAAGATCATGTACAATAAGTTCAATTGAAAAAGTATTAGCAATAATCAAGCTCGTAATCATTAATGTATTGAAATCGTGTTTTACCCACTCATGTACTACTTCCAAGACTGCTATCTTGTGTTTTTTTTTTTTTTTTTGGGTACATCATTTGAATATGCATTGATATTGAAAATTCAGACTTATTTTTGGTCGTTAAAATAGCATTTAGAAAACATTTAGAACAATAATGACGGTTTGGCCGAGTGGTCTAAGGCGCCAGATTTAGGCTCTAGTCCGAAAGGGCGTGGGTTCAAATCCTACAGCCGTCATTTAGCCGTTTTTTGTTGTGTTGTATACAATTGGTTGGCACGGCTGCATCACTAGGCTAATTAAGTTCACATTCACAGCAAAGTACAAACCAATTAAGCATGAGGTCGCAGATTTTGACAAATTAGGCTTCCATGGAGCACTGTAATCCACAAATAATTAAGTCTCAATCAAACCAAAATTATCTTTCTCAGCCGGTTCTTGCTTGGCCAAATGTCCATTTATGACTAGTACATCTATCTGGTGGGCTAATTAAGCATTTACTAATGCATATATGTTGATCTTATTGCAAGCTAAGGATCTTGAAGCTCAAAATCATGACTGCATAAGCCAGCCATTTCTGTAAGGTTTCTGGTCTAAAAAATGGCTTGTATATAAACTCATGATGATGATCTTGATATATGTTACCTTTATCATAGTAAAAATGAAAGTGATCAGACAGAATAATCCTCTTACAAACATGCAGGAAATGGAATGAGATCGAGAGCAACTAAACACGTAAGATGAAGCATTAATTGACATATCATCATATCATATCGTTGTGTGATTAAGTAATGACATTTGGAGCATGCAGCACCATTATATTAATATTGCCCATCATCTCTTCCAACCACCTCATTATATATATTGCCGGCCTCCATCATCTTCAATCATAGCGTGATGGATGGCATCCGAGGGCAACCCCAATCAAATTGGTCGAACAGTTGACTTTGTAATTACAAGGCTCAAAATTTGACTCTTCATAGCCTGGTTGGTTTGAGGCAATTACTATGGGTAACCACTAACCAATGTTGGTTTACCTCATTGTGATCCTTTGTCGGTTAGAGTCACAATGCGGGTTTCACCATGAACGCTCATTCGAGTAATGATTATAACGGCTACTAAAGTAAAATTTCTTTTAACTTATATTGAGTTAATTCATGATTTGAAGCATTTGTAAATATTTTATGGATGAGATGTGAAAGCCATGCCCAATCACACAACCCTTATCCTTAGGAACTCCATCCATAAATTCTTCTCTCCAATAGTATGGCAAGGAATGCCAAAAGAAGTCATTTGTACTGTTCCAGCAATTATTATTTTATTTGTGTGCCTTGTGCCAATATTCTTTGTTTGCCAAACGCCCAACCTATACCATAAGTACTCCATCATCTCTATTTATGATATTACAAATTTTATGGGAGAAAAAGACAATACAAATTTTAAATATTTCATTTGTGAGGGGCCCTCATGTACATATATGTCATAAAAATAAGAGTAAAGACAACACATGTCAAGCATGCCATATGATCTAATTCTTATTATAATTTATTTTTTTCTGTGTGATTTGAAAATTGCTACATATGTGTGAAGTTTATTCAATGCACACTCTCAAGCAATAATTATTTACATGATTCGTCTCTCCCATACAAAATAAGATTTATGAGATTACAAATAAATATTTTTATTGTACGTATATGTCATAAAATACAAAAAAAAAAAAAAAAAAAAAAAAAGGACCATTTCATATATAAATCCTTAATTGTGATCATTCCCAATGCAAACCCATTATTTCATAGCCTACATTCCTAAGATGATCAATGCATTTGCGTAATATGTTGATATCCTCTTTCTGATCTATTGCAATTGCAACGGCAAATTATATTATGCACCGCGGTGCATAATCGATTATGCACCGCGCGTTTTTTTTTTTTTAAATGAAAATAAATCGTGTTTGTTTCTGTCGTTTCGCACCCTTTTACAAAAAGTAACTCTGTTATTCAGTGTCATTTTGTACACACTGCAGTTTCAGTTCAACACAACTACAGTTTCATTTCGATATAACTATAGTTTCATTCGATATTTATAGACTCAAATATGTGAAAATGTTATTTAATTTTATTTTATATACACTATAGTTTCATTAAAACACAACTACATGATCATTTTGATATAATTACAGCTTCATTGTACAATATACACTCAAATATGTGAAATGTTATTCAGTTTCATTTTATATACACTGCAGTTTCATTTCACTATAACTACAGTATCATTTTGATATAACTGCAGTGTCGGTTTAGATATACTGTAGTGTCAGTTGGTGTTTAATACACCAAACAAGCGGACTCCGTTAACTCTAACGGCGGGCCGTTTCTTTATTTAAATAAAACGACATCGTTTTAACAGTGTCGATTTAAACACACTGTAGTGTCTGGCGCGCGGTGCATAATCGATTATGCACCGCGGTGCATAATATAACGACCCGATTGCAACCATTAATTAATAATGCATTTTCAAACTTGCACCAAAAAAAAAAAATTTGCATTTTCAAACTTCTCTGCCAATATATTAAAGTTGGATTGACATGCATTTTGATCACTTTATTTTAATTTATCTAAATAATCCGTAACAATAATTTTTGTAAAGTCAATTGAAAAGTAAATTAAACTTAAGAGCAACTCCAATAGGGGTTCATTCATAGCTTTTGAAACACTAAGATCTCCTTTACTAAGCTTTTGACAAATGAAAGTGGTAGATTTTGGAAATTTCTTTCTCTTGCAAAAATAAATAAATAAATAAATAAATAAAAATTTGCCAGCTTCATCCCCTCGTGTGGGTCTCACAAAGAAAAGAAGAAAGACGCAAGTTGTGCGTGGGCTGCACCTTTGCGCCCATCGGCCGTATTTAGAGCCTGTAATTTTTATTTTTTATTTTTTAAATTTTGCTGACATTTTTTTTAACCTCATTTTCTCATTTTCTCTTTCATAATCACACCTACAAAAACTCCTCAAAAACCACACCCAAAACCTCCACTATTGAGGATGCCTTAACTGCAATGATACAATTTATTTCGAGAATAACATTATGAAAATCTGTTGTTTGGTCCAACAATCATTATTATGTGGACCACGGTCCAAAAATACATAAAATACTTTATTTTAACTTATAAAATATAATATTTTAACACATAAAGTACGTTATTCTAACTCATAAAAATATATTATCTTATCCCATAAATTTCATTATTTTAACACATAAAGTATTGTACATTATTCTAATACATAAAGGACATGACATTATTCTAACTCATAAAATAAATTATCTTACCTCATAATGTTCATTATTCTAACACGCACGTGGAACAAATATTTTATTTTTCCTTTTTAACATCAAAATGACGTTTGTGCTACGGTCCACACAATAATTTACCTTGTTCCAAGAACTCCTTTATAAACTAACAAATCCACCAAATTAGGATTAGAGAGATTTAGAGTGGTCACTAAACCAGTAGACTTGGTGGGCTCAACTACCTTACTTTTATATATATATATATATATATATATATATATATATATATATATATATATATAATTGATAGTTAGACCTAATAATTTAATTTAGCTTAACTATATTTGCTTATTCTCTAATCTCAATAATACCAACATGCCCCTAAGCATTGGTATAGTAGATTGAAAACTTCACTTAATATTTATTCTATCCAACAAAATGTGAAATAGTCTTAAGTAACGTATATATATATATATATATATATATATATATATATATATATATATATAGTCGTATATATTACTAAGGCTCTGTTTGACAAAGCTTATTTAGGAGCTTATAGCTTATTTTAAGCTACTAATAAGCTATAAGCTCTGTTTGGTAATGTTCCTAAAATAAGTTTCTAACTTAAAATAAGAGCTTATTTTTCAAAATAAGCTCATAGCTTCCTAACTTTTTTTCCATCTTTATCCTTATTATTTTAAAGAAATGACATAATTTTACCCTTCCCAATTAAAACACTTTTCTCTTCTCTTTTATCCGCAACTTTCACCTCAAATATTATTATTATTATTTTTGAAGAGATTGTTGTTGTTGTTATTATTATTATTATTATTATTATTATTATTATTATTATGAGATTTGCAACAATATTGCTACTTCATTATGAGATGCTAAATCATGATTATTCTAATAGTTTTATATCAAAATGTTAAATTTTAATATGTAAACAAATTAATTTAAATTTTATGAAAATGTCATTTTTAGTCTTTTTACATTTATCAGCTTATCAAAAAGCTAATTTACCAAACACTTTCAATCATAACAGCTAGTTTAACAGCTCTTCAGTTTTCAGCTCCGAGCTTATAGCTTTTCAACTTTCAGCTCCTAGCTTATAGCTTTTCAGTTAGATTTACGAAACAGAGTCTAACTACTGCTAGCTATTAACTTAAGTATGTGATGAGTGTGTACAATTATCTATCAAGACCGTATCGTATTAATATTAAAAATTAGGTAAGGTTACTGGATAACACCTCACATACTATGATGCAATGACAATATATATATAACATGTACTAAAAAAAGTATTAAATGTTACGTTATTTAAACCGTCTTAATACATACTCAACAAACTTTGACTACTCTGGGAGAACTCAAAATCACTCGTTAGACCATTCCATTCAACTTGTAAATATTTGTTTGGTTAGGTTAAACTATTACAGTATATATATATATATGCACCCCCACCTATGAAATGCCAATTCCTCTCTTAGTTCATTCATCATGGGCTCTCCTACAAAATCCTCAACTCTTAAGCTCATTGCTCCTGCGTCCATTCCTCTTCTCGTAGCAATCATCCTCTTCTCTTCTTATGGAACCCCAAAACATTCATCGTCCGACAGAGGATTTGGTGATGACAAACAAGTGATCCCAATCGTCGGCGCGGTCGGGCCGGAGAGCTTCGCGTTCGACCCCAACGGCGGCGGCCCTTATACTGGCGTGTCCGACGGCCGGATTATCAAGTGGCAGCGCAACGAAAGCCGGTGGGTTGATTTCGCCGTTACGTCGCCGGAGAGGTGAGGATTTACCTTATCGGAGTTTATTATTATTTTAATTATTATATTGTTCTTGAATCATTGAATGTCACGTTACATGACTGTTGTGTTCATAGAATATACTGTCACGTAAAGACCATTAAAGACAGTCCCAGAAGAAACAATAATGCAATTTTCGTGAGTAACCGACAAAGAATTTTTAGTATGCATTTCTGCGAATTTACCAGAAACATCATGTGTTCTGTGTTCATAAATACGAAGTTGTCGAGGTGGGGTTGCTATTGGGGGAAAGTTGGGTAAATGGAAGTACAACCTGGTATTCGGGAAAAGTAATAGGGCGTGTTTGCTGTTTTTGTTTTGGAGGGTTTATTAAGTTATACTCCGTAGTTATCTAATTGTAATTTGTACAATTATAGTAGGGGACTATAAGCATTCAAAAATTTTGTTGGTAAGTTACTAAAATAGGTAAGTTAATTATTTAATCGGTTATTTTATTTTATTATTTTATTGTACCATTAAAAAGCAGTTGGAATAATGGATTTAATCACCCTTCTAAATGCACCTGGCCTAGTGATGCCACTATGGCACTGTTGCTTAATCTTAAATAATTACAAAGAGCATAGAACTAAGAGCATCTCCAATAATTGTAAGTTTTTGCATGTGTGACTAGAGAGAAAAAAGATGAGAGTGAATGGAAAAAAAAAAAAAAAAAAAAAGAAAACAAAACAAAATCTGAAAAAAAAAAAAAATCTTTAGATTAACAGCCCCGGTTGGGCACTGTGTTGCGCCTCACACACCACAAATGGCGTTGTTGTTGCACTATGGTGGGGCCCACTTCACTGCCAAAAACCAAGTGCTTGCAATGTGCACTCAAATCTTCTCTCTTCTTACCCTCTATGCTCCACGTAAGCTTGTCTTCCTCAAAAACCACAATTGGGAATGCCCTAATGCTTATTTAACTTATAAAAAAAAAAAAAAAGGAACATAGAATTAATATCATCACTGTATTTAAATGACAATGAAGTAGAGCTATCAAAACGGGCCGACGGGGCCGAGCCTGGCAAAGCCCGTAGATTAGACGATTGTGGGCTAAAAAGCCCGCTATAATACAGGCTTTGATTTTTAGAGCCCACTTTGTCCTTTTGGCGGAAAGGAACGGACTAGCCCGGCGAATTAAGCCCATTTTAATGACTCTACAATGAAGCCCTTTATTGGATCAATGGGAGGGACAACCTAGCAGTGTAGAGAAGGCACCCCTCTCATATGAGGAATACTCAAAAATCTATTAAGTTCTATTGGTGGCTAACAAGAAAATGCATAATATGATTTTGCTCTCTATAGATCAGATATACTATTTAAATGTGAATGGAAGTCTTTAATATTAGTTTTTTTTTTTTTTTTTTTGGTATGGGTTTCTACCTTTTGATATTAGTTAATCACATTATAAAACAGTAATATTTATTATCTTTACAAAGACTTGTAATTAGAAGTGAGTAACACTAACATCAATCCAAATTATAAAATAGAAGTGATGGCCGTCCAAACCATTTTGTTCAAATGATCCCTTACCAATTGGGGTAGTGGGGCAATGACTGCCGAATGCACCTTAAGTTTAAACCCAAATCTAGTATAGTACTAAAAACAAAACTTAGTATCTAAATGCAAATGAAGCTCATTATATTATGAAATATTAATCAGTTTATGTTTACAGAAATGGGTGTGGAGGTGCAGGAGATGATAGTGCGAGGGAGCACGTATGTGGGCGGCCATTGGGCCTCCATTTTGACCAAAAGAATGGACATCTTATGGTTGCAGATGCCTATTTTGGCCTTCTTACCGTGACACCAAATGGTGGCATTGCAACTCCGGTTGCTAAACAGGCCGAAGGAGTCTCCTTTGGATTCACCAACTCTTTGGACATTGATCAGGCAACTGGAGTCGTCTTTTTCACCGATAGCAGCACCAAATACCAAAGAAGGTAAGTCATTTATGGGACAAATTCAATCCAGTTGATTTGATAGTCACAATGTTATAAGTTGGACGCTTAATGACTTTATTGGTTTGAGTCAATTAACTATGAACAATCTTGGTTGATAGACATACTAGTTTACTTCCTGGTGGTCATTTGCCGGTTAAAGTCAGTTAAAGGACAATCTAGACTAATCCTAGTTTACTACCTACTGATGACCATTTCCCGGTTAAGATGACAAAACCAACACTCTCTCGAATTGTTTTTTTGTAAATTGTAATCACCCAAAAAATGAAGTCATTGATTATTGTGGATATTCTATTTTCAGGAATTATATTTCTGCGATAGTTAGCGGTGACGAAACGGGGAGGCTAATGAAATACGATCCAGAAAGCAAGCAAATCTCCGTCATTCTCCGAAACCTCAAGTTCCCCAACGGCGTGTCACTAAGCAAAGACGGCGACTTTCTCCTCGTCGCAGAAACCACGACATGCAGGATACTGAAACTGTGGCTCAAAGCTCCAAAAACAGGGGAAGTAGAAACCATAGCCGAACTCCCAGGATTCCCAGACAACATTAAAAGGAACGACAGAGGCGAGTTCTGGGTGGGAGTTCATTCCAGGAGGAGGACATTCATGAAATGGGCATTGTCAAAATTTTGGGTTGGGAATGCTTTGGTCAAACTTCCGTTTGATCTTACCAAGGCTTATTCGTATCTGGGCAGTGTTGTTGGTGGATATGGGTTTGGAGTGAGGATGAATGGAAATGGAGATGTTTTGGAGGTTTTGGAAGGTAGTGTTAATGGGAGAAGATGGAAGTATGTGAGTGAGATTGAGGAAGAAGATGATGGGAATTTGTGGATAGGATCTGTGAAAATGCCATTTGCAGTTAAAGAAAAGATATCAACATAGGTGTGACATTATTATTACTACGGAGTATTTATTAATCTTGGTTGCTCTATACATTATTCCCAAAATGTTGAATTTCCCAATCCAAGGACTTCCAACTCCCGGTCCGACAAAATAACGGCGAAGATGTAAATCATGATAACTAAGCTGAACACAGATACTAAATATTTATTTACTGCATAAACTTCATCCCTATGACCAACTGAGTTATCAATGGGGCCGTGTTGCTTTATACATATTTGCACTAGTAGTACGCCCTGAGATGGTGGATTGCCAATTGCCAAATGATTATTTATTTGAGAAAATTTTAGTTTTGATCATATGACTATATGGTTCTTGTTAATTTCAACTCTTGACTTTTAAAAGTATCAATTTAGTATCTTAACTATGCAATTTTTGTCAATTTTGATCACTTCGACCAAATTTCGCCGAATAATTTTAATTGGTCAAATAATGAGAGTATTTTAGTCATTTTACTTTCATTCTTTCTTCTCCAATGAGTCCTTTTCTTTTCTACATGTCCGGCGATCGCCTTTTCTCCATTTCCAACAACATCCTCTGCTCATTTCCATGAAAGTACCCAACAATACTCAAACCCTTATCACCATAGTACTCTATCTAAAAAAAAAAAAAAAAAAAAAAAAAAACTAAATTTTGATTAAGAGCTGACCACTGAACCCTAAACCTAAAATATCATTTTTTTAAATGAAAATTGGGAATGAAGGGTATATTCGAATGACCATGATGAGGGAGATCTCAAAAGGAGGGAGGACTCCAAGTTGAGAGTGGAAGATAGGGACTAAATCAGTGACTTCGACGGTGCTGCCAGTGGGTGAGGGACGACCGAGGAGAACGCTGTTGATGACAGAAGATTTGTGCTTGAGGGCATGGAGGACGAGCTTGATGTAGGCGTTTTGGTGCTGTTTTTGCTCTGGTATAGTGCAGCCGCAACTTCCTCCATTTTCATCCTCGCAACCTCGCCGCCGGCGGCGTAAAGCAGATCCCAATCAGCTTCCTCCATCATTTTCATTGCATTCGTCGGAAACGGGAGAGAAAGGAATGGACTTGGGAAGAATAAAAGAGACGTGAAATGACCAAAATACCCTTATTATTTTAATTATTAAATTTTTCTAGCAAAATTTGACCGGTAATTTGGCCGGAGTGATCAAAATTGACAAAAATTGCATAGTTAAGGTACTAAATTGACACTTCAAAAGTCAGATACTGAAATTAACAAGACCTCTATAATCATATGACCAAAATTGAAATTTTCTCTTATTTATTTTCACATGTGAAAGCTTAAACAAATAAGATCAAAATGATGATAAATTTTTTATTTTTTTTTGGCAAAATAACTTTATTATTGTCCTTTTGGTCTTTAAAAAAAAAAAACTTAATAGTACAATATTTTTTTTCCCAAAAGTAAAATTATTGCCATTTTGATTTACAGGTATAGTAACAAAATATGTATACATATTTAATTATATTTGTTTTGGTCAGGCCATGAGATGTCTTGAGCAGGCCCTAACGGTAAGAGGCACCTTTAAACCCGTAGCATGTTCAGACTAATCCCCATTCGCACCCGTCTGGTCAAATTAAGGGGCAAAATGCTGGTCAAGGATTTTTCTATACAAGAGGGAGTTTGAACATCCAACTTCTTAAGGGATGAAACTATGAAAGTGCAGGATCATTCACGCCAACCATGCTGATTACATGTTTAGTTATATAATGCATTATTAATGTATATTTATTTGTGCAAGTAAAAAACAGAATAAATCTTAAAGAACACATATTAGCCCGAAAAAAGTGTGTATAACAAGCTAATTTAGAAAATGCAAAATCAACTTTTTATGTTTTAAAATTTTGAAGTCATGTGAGATTGTAAGATGAAATATGACATTTCTTGATGGCAAAAGTTTATTTTTGAGAGTGAAATTTGTTTGTTTGTTTTTTTTTTTTTTTAAAATAAAAATAAAAAAATAAATGTATACTTTCAAATATTAGAATTATCTATAATTTCATATTTAATTTATTAATTAAATTTATAATAAAATAATTTTATTTGTGCATAGTAATTTACTAGTTAGTTAAAATATTAAATGATGGGACAAAAATGGAATAAGCAGAAAAGTGTGAGTGGTGTGATTTGAAACAGGCGGGAAAATAAGGACGCTGGACGCCCTAAATTGATACAATCAAATCCTAACCAAAAAAGGGAAATTTGCCCCTAAAGGCTAAAGCTTCATTCTTTCGACTTTCAGTAACCTCACCTACTCCGACCAGCGAGTGAAATGCTGAAAGCCTGAAACTTCAGCCAAAAAGAGCTCCGAACAGTGGGTGAAATACTGAAACCTCAGCCAAAGAGCATATTCGAGTATCGGTTGAATTTTTGTTCATTTGTAGATTCAACGCATTGGTGCCTGGTTGAAACAAACTGGTTACTTTTCTTCCACAGGTTAGCTTTTTATTTATTTATTTATTTTTTAATTTTTAAGTCCTCCATTTGATTTAACCTTGCTGAGGACTTCATAAATTTTCAGCATTGTATCAATTTGCTATAACTTTTTGCAAAATTTCAAAATATTAGGGCTTGGTTGAGTGTGAACACTGCAGAGTGAAGTTGGAGAAAACATGGAGAGAATTCATGTATCAGTTAGGGCTAGACCGCTCTCTCCGGAAGAAGCTAAGACCAGTCCTTGGCGTATCTCCGACAACTCCATTTTCTTTTCCAATCCGCCATCAGCAAAATTTGATTTTGGTACTGATTTCTTTCCTTAAACTTGACTTTATATTCCGCAGCATCATAAAGAAAACAATTTTCAAATGCTAAAACAATAAATTTAGAAGCTTGATTAGTTTTTGTTATTCAGATAAGATATTTGGGGAGGAATGCAAGACAGTGGATGTCTACAATGCTCGCACTAAGGACATTGTTTCAGCTGCTGTCCAAGGATTTAATGGTACTCTAACTTCTATTTACTTATATTTTTGCAGTATTTGAGTCATTTATAATGCATATATTATTTTTAATAACCTTATTATCTTAAATTTCTTCTCAAATTCAGGTATCAAAATTTGGCTATTTGTTCTTGCACCAACTTAGATCGCCTTATGAATTATGATTTGCTTTTATTGGCTTTAGAGTGGTGCTTAGATGGAATGACAATGACATAAGCCATTAGTAGTACACACTTAAAATATTTTAGTCACTCTATTCCCATTTTATGTGATTTGAATTAATTGCCCCACATTTCTTTTACAAGTCTCCTCGTTATTATTTTAGTATCTATTTAGTAATCTACTTACATACCTATATGTTGTTTTGTATAGGAACTGTTTTTGCATATGGACAAACAAGCAGTGGAAAGACACATACTATGCGAGGTTCAAGTTCTGAACGAGGAGTCATCCCTCTAGCCGTGCATGATCTTTTTAATTTCATACAAGAGGTAATTGCAATTGTCTATTTAAAATCTTATTTTTAGTTGTCATCACAGAACTACATTTTACCTAAATTAAATCTTAAGGAAACCTCTAATATAAAAGAAAGGGTAGTGGGCTTCTTTCAAGTATATAATTCAGCACTCATGGGGTTTTAGTGGTTTGATTAGCATTATTTTACTAATTCCTTTGTCTTACATTAGCAACTGATAGCTATCAGTTCATTGCCATTAGTGCTCAATCATTTTTTATGTGTAGGATGTTTCCAAATTTCACTATGCTCATCTCTATAAATTTCATGTGGATTGAGAGTTTAATGGAGATAAAATCCACTTTCAAATGTAAATATTCATAAAAGAGTCAGCATCTACATTAATGAGTTTAATAGATTTGAATTTTAAATTCATTCTTTTTCTTTTAGGAAATGTATCATCAATTTAAATTTATCCTTGTATCTTTAGGCAGTGGATCGAGAATTTCTTTTACGGATGTCCTATATGGAAATCTATAATGAGGAAATAAATGATTTGTTGGCCCCTGAGCATTGGAGATTACAGATCCATGAAAGTATTGAGGTAGTTGGTTTACCTCCTTTTTCATCTACTCATATAAAAACTTCATTCCTTCCATAATTTAATCCAATTTTCTCCCTCTCCGTCTTCATCCCATCCCACATGAAGCGTGGAATATTCGTTGCTGGTTTGAGGGAAGAGATTGTTGCTTCCCCAGAACAAGTACTTGAGCTTATGGAGTTTGGAGAATGTGAGTTCTCGTTGATAGTTTGACTTTTGTTTCTTGTCAACTCTCTCAATCTTTCTTGCCTCACATCTAAGTTGTTACTTATTTGAAGTTGATTTTTTTTATTTATATCAGTTTCCTATTTGATAAAATGATAAATATAAATAGTTTCATATGACCTATCCATAAAATGTTTTCAATTGAAAGTATATTAAATTATTTATTTATTTATATAAAATCCTTTTTGAATAACACACTTTCTAATAAGTCTGTCACTCAAAATTTGCTTCTGATATATTTGACCTCACCAAGATTCATTCCTCTTATATTTGACCCCAGTACCCCACCAATAAGATTGAGGAAGATTTCACCATCTTCATGTAAAGTGCTTCTGGAAAAGTTTAACCATTTTAGTTCTCTTGTTTCTATATATTTTGCAGTTCATCGTCATACTGGAGAAACAAATATGAACTTGCATAGCAGTAGGTCTCATACAATTTTTCGTATGGTAAGTAATTGTTCTTTTGAATGGCATTTTATGATTTAAAAAGTAAGTTCAAATGCTTAACACATCTGGTCATATAGATAATTGAGAGCAGGGAGAAGGCTGAACATACACCAGCAGATAATTCATGTGATGCAGTTCGTGTATCTGCTCTGGTATGTAGTTGGGATGTGTTATATTTTACTATCTAATTACTGTTATCCCTTTATTTTACTTTCTCTTCTGCGGAGTACAATACATTTGGTATTAACCCTTTGTGTCTTCTTCTTTTAGAATTTAGTGGATCTTGCTGGTTCCGAACGAGCCGCTAAGACTGGAGCTGAAGGAGTTCGTTTGAAAGAAGGCTCTCATATCAACAAGAGCCTGATGACTTTAGGAACTGTTATAAAAAAGCTAAGTGAAGGTGCTGAGAGCCAAGGGTAAGTTTGAGAATTGCTGGACACATGACTTGGGGAGAGTTTCGGAGTTTCCCTTGTGTAATGCATCACTCTGATCCTTGCAGTGGCCATGTTCCTTATCGAGACAGCAAGCTCACACGTATTTTGCAGCCAGCATTGGGTGGAAATGCAAATACTGCAATTATATGCAACATTACTCTTGCTCAGGTAACACTTAAAGAGTTAGTAAATTATGATTTTACAGACAATTCTCTTGCATACTCCAATAAAATATATTGCATTTTTGATATAGTTTAGGTAGGATGAGACTGACTGAAGCAACAGAAGTACTGAATAAAAAAAGTGCGGTCCATTTCATCTGCATTGAGTCACTCTTTAGTATTGTTTTGTCTATGACAATCCCTACCAGATAGTATGAGTTCCTAAACTTGATAGACCTGTTCAGGCTACATAATAGAAATGAGCAAATAAAGGAATGTGACTATTGTGCAGAACCATAATTGATTGGACTAATCTCACTTTGTTACTGTGGATCCATTTTAATTTGTTTTGTCTACAGAAAGATAGTCAAGACTTATTTTTGTTTAAAAATATAAAAATAGGAGGATAGAGACAGAAATTCTAGCAAATATTTCTATCCATTGACATTGTTCTTTCATGCTTGATTGGTCTATTATCTGGACCACCATTTTATAAGGAAGCTTTTGTTTGGTGCTTCTTTCTTTTTCTTATTTTACATAGCTGTGTAGTTATAATTGTCAAATGATTTTTCATTTTATCTCTGACTTATTACAGGTTCATGCTGATGAGACTAAGAGTAGTCTTCAATTTGCAAGCAGGGCATTGCGTGTTACAAACAGTGTTCATGTTAATGAGGTTATGCTCTTGAGAAACATTCTACACATGATTATACTTCTTTATTAGCTTTTGGCTTTCTTGCAAATTCAGAGTGGACTTGTTGCTTGAGCCCTGCATTTGCTGATTTCTAGCCTTGTTAAATTTTTTGTTCTTTGATTTCTATTGTAGTTGTACCACTTTCTGCTCCCTTTGCCTTTTAGCTTTGTAAAGTGTTTCTTTTCTGTGATTCTGATTTCTGAATCTACTTCATGTTTTAATTATAGATATTGACTGATGCTGCTTTACTCAAGCGTCAAAAGAAAGAGATCGAGGAGCTTCGAGCTAAGTTGCAGGTTGTGCTAAGTATTCATGCTCATGATTTCATTTTCAGATACTTGCTTTCAACTGCTGACTAGCTTATATACTCTATTATAGGCTTCACCTTCCGAACATCTTGAAGAAGAAATACTCAATTTGCGGAACACTTTGTTGAAGGTTCACTTAACTTATTTTCTAGTGTTTTGAGCGATTGCCATAACCTTAAACTTACAGCTTTCTCTCCGTAGAGTGAATTGGAGAGGGAACGGATTGCATTAGAATTGGAAGGAGAAAAGAAAGCTCAAGCAGAAAGGGACAAGAGGCTGCAAGAACAAGCGAAAAAGATTGAAAACTTAAGTACAATGGTCTTGTGCTCTAATAGGGATGAGAGCCGTGATGTCTATAAGAAGGTTTGTTGGTCTTTCCAAGTCTTCCCAATATAGTTTTGCTGATTATGTAGAGAATTCAGGAATAATTTGTGCACCATGATGATATCTAAATGGTCTTCTGTTCCTGGAGTTTTTTTTTTTTTTTTTTCATTGATTGGTAATGATAAACAACTGGCCCCCCTTGTTAGTCTTTAAAATATTGTTGTTCATATCTTACTACAGTATTGCTATGAGTGAACAGTTCCTGCATCTGAATACTCTTCTGGCACATCTATCTTTTCAACGTGACGAATTAGATCATAGATTGAATAATCTAGGTGATACCTTTAATAGTAGTTAGTGCTGGATTTTATGACTCCATAAGCATTTTGATCATTTTGATTAAGTTAGCTTCATTTGTGTCTCAATTTTTGTGATTTAAAACTAGGAAAAATTTATTAGTGACTTTAGGCCATGAAATTGGTTTATTCCATATGATTTTTTCCCTCTCAGTTGCCATCTTAATTAGCTTTTAGTTATGTAAATTTCCTAGTGCCTTCACTATTTTCTTTTTAAATTTCATTTTATTATTGATCTTTTGCCATAAACTTTATTAGATGCCTGCAGCTTTCTTTTTATATAATTGGATTTGATGTTTTACCAATTGTAGGATAAAAGGCGTGATACATGGTGTCCAGGTAACCTTTCACGGATGAATTCGAAGGAGGTATGATTTTGTGTATTGTTTTGTATCATTATAGTGTTATGATGCATTTTTTGTCAGATCAGATGTAGCTGTACAGTAGCAGGCACTGGTGAATGTGAGCTCCGGCTTGAGATTTAAATCTTTGATATTTTTAATTTGGTCTTCACCAATCAAGTATCAAATGGCCGCACTTAGAAAAATAATGCAACTACTAGTGCAACTTTGAGTATGATAAATTATCTCCATCTGACTTCCCTTAATTGCTGCATAAATTGAATTATTGTGACCATCACATAATAAAATAACCTGCAATCATAATCTCTGGTATTTCATCCCTATGTTTAACTGATAGAGGGAACCCTATTTCAAATTTCCTTGTATTCAGAATTCATGTATTTACAATCTCTTGTATTCATTCCTCTATCAATTAATATATGAATCTTATTTCAATTTTCCTTATATTCAGAATTCCTGTATTCATAAGCTCTTTCTCCATGAATATTTTGAGAAATTTTAGACTTCTCTTCTTTTTATTTATTTATTTATTTACCTGAACTTAAATTGATACTATTCTTTGACTCTTCAGTTGTGTTCGACGGTTAAACGAGATCTTTCTGCAGTCAGACCCATTAGAGCAGGACGTGACCCGGAACCTCTTCTTCCTTTTGAAGAACTATTAGTTCCTGATTCTGTGGATAACTCTTCCAATCAAGAAGGGGATTTTATGAATATGATATCAGAAGACTGTTGTGTTCCTGACCAACAAGCTTTGGTGCATGTTACTAACAGGAGAAAGGGGGCTCCTAGGAAGAAAAGCTTACAAACAGTTAATCTTATGCTCTTTTATCATTTACATTGTTTTTTTTTTTGTTTTTTTTTTTTTTAATTTTATTTATAACAAAATATATTTTATTAATCAAAGGAATTACAGTGTGTTCACTTTGTGATTATGTACATTAACATCATTCTTTTTCCCCATGGCAGGAGGACAGAAGATCACTTGATATGCAATCAGAATATGAGGAATTGCTTTTAGAATTTGAAGCACATGTAATACATTTATTTGGTTTTTATTCTATAATAGTATTGAAAAACTTTCATTCTTTTTAGTACACTCAAGGAGAATGGGGGTTGAACTTGAGGCGAACTCTTACATAGAGTCTCAAGACTATTCTCTATTAATATTAATCCTGTGAAGGGCTTCCTTTAATTGAATTACATGTTTGTCTTCACCTTTTGCTAGAAAACTGTGAGTGAGATACAAATTGACTATTTAACAAGGAAGATTGCTGGAGTTGAGGCTGATCTGATCGAAAAATGTAATGATAGTTCCATGCAATATAACAATGATACGATTCACTTGATGGGGAACAAATATTTAAGGGAGCCAGAAGCTTTACTTGTTATTAAGCAGCTCCATGAAAAGGTGTTCCTCAATCTTTATTTCCTATCTTATCTTTATAATTGTTTCAACCTTTTGCCTCTTTTTCATAAATTAGCATCTAAATGCTGCTAACTTGTTTTGTACTAATATATTTTTTGCATTATACTAAATCATAGTTGGTCTTATTCAGATCAGAGTGTTAGAGATGGAGAGATCCTCAAACCAAGAAAGTTTGGACTGTGTAGTTGAGTTAGCAACTGAACAAACCATATCTGCAAGGGAGAAGTATGAAGAGGTAACCAGGAATAAAATTTTTGTGCTTCAAATTTCGATGTATTCGAATAGGCTAGTTAGTCTAGAGAAACAGCTGAGCAAAATGTTGACATTTGTGATCGTCACTGTGTGTGTGTGTGTTTTTCTTTTTAAATTTTTTTTTTACGGAGTATTAATAAATTAATTACATAGGTTCAATACTTAGTTCTTCCAAATTCCAATAATAGAAGTTTGTTCACCATAAATACATTTTCCTCTTTAAGGAACTGCTTGTTTAATATGTAATTTGGATTTGTTTGGTCTGGTTCCTTTTAAGTTCATTTAAAAATACTTGGCTTATTGACCTACCTGGCTACCTCCCCTAATTGGTAGATGTATAATATTCAAGAATTAAATTGCATTACATGATTACATCAAATATTTTAAAAAGTTTACAGTTTACTCATGTTTCTTACAAACAGTGAACATATTAACTTTTCACTTTGAGAGAATCTCAAGAGAATTGTAATGAACTATGGAAGTCATATGAACACTGTTATAGTATGAATCTGATTGACTATTTGGCTCTCAGATGCTATAAAAACAATGGAATTGAATTTCCTTTTTTTTTTTTTGGTTTGGGAATCTGCATTTCTATCTTTATTAATTTGTTGTGTTTACACTTTGTGGTCTTTTTCACTGGAAATCTTTGATCATTGATGATTGCAGATCTAATATGTATCATTGTATCATGCCACTAATATGAAAAAAAAAGAATAATTAATAATAACTTTTCATATTTTTTTCTCATCTTGCTACTGCTTAGAATGGAGGACAAATAAGGTCATAGGGAACTTGGGAAGAAATAGCAGTCAAAAGCACTAACAATAGGGATTGAGAGTGTGTAGTTTATAATTTTAAAAGTATTATGCTAGATTATTTTATTATTATTTATATTAGGTTTATCAAGAGCTTTTGGGTGTCAAAGAGGAGGCTAAGGAGGCCAAGGAGCAACTTGCTTCAGTGCAAATTGCAGAAGTAAGTTCAATATTTTATTCAAACTTCCATTCTTGAACTCTCATGTCTCATTCTAAGATTCTGTGTTAATTTTGCCACGATAACCTTCCCCCCATGGGAACTACCTTCAGGAGAAAAACTTTATGAGTCAAGTTCTGGCAGAAGTTCAAGGAATGATGATCGAAGTAGAAAATTCAAGAAACCTTACTGATTCTGTCATTCCAGTTATGGATGATCTCTTACAATCATACTCTGTCATATCCAATTCAGTTGCTGTGAGTATTATCCCTTATGAGGATTGAATAAAATATGTGCATGTGTTGCTTTAGTTGAAATGCGATTAACATGTTACTTGGGCAATCTTCACTTCGATTGTAACTGATATATATATATATATATATATATATATATATATATATATATATATATATATGACCCCGCGTGTTTGGTTAACCATTATTTTGGTGTTCCACCTTCAGGAATTAAAGTCTTTCCTGCCTGAGAGTTCAATGCAAATAAAATCAATAATTAGCAACCAAGAGAAAATATGTTCTTGTTTGAGTGTGAAAATCAACGAACTTGAGGATGAGAAGGTATGTTTTCGTTCTTGTTGATTATTTTCTGTATTTCTCTACCTTAACAATAAAGAAATATCTGACATTTTCATTAATCAAATGGCTTCTAAGTGTTTTTTTTATGCACCAACTTAAATGTAGATTCTACTGCACAACCAAAATTTGGATCTTCAAGTTCAGATCGAACAACTACAAAAAGTTGTTCATAGTTCTGAAAATGCATTAGTTGTAAGTTATGTCACTTTCATATTTAATCTTTTTCCCCCTCTATGGTGTCTATGTTCTCTTACTGATATAGGCAAGTAATTTTCAGGAATACTCAGAAAAATATGAAGCTGAGAAGTCTGAACTCCTTTCTCAGATTCGTAGTCTTCAAAAGGAAATTTCAAGCTTAACTTCTTCATCCTTAGCTAGGGAAAAGGAATCACTTAGAAAAGATTTGGAGAAAACAAAAGCAAAGTTAAAAGATACAGAATCCAAGCTTAAAAATGCCATCCAAGAGAAAACGAAGCTTGAGGTTCGATGCTGGATTCTTGAAATCTGATTTTGTTTTTGTTTTATTTATTCTGTCATATTTCTTTCCTAACCTTTTTGGTATCATTAGGGAGAAAAAGCTTGTGCTGAGAGGGAAATCAAAATCTTGCATGGCCAGAAAGCTATTCTTGAACGTGACATAAACAAACATGACTCTATTGTTGGGAGAAGGCGAGATTCAGTTGTTGATAGGAGCTCTAGTGCATTTGAGGCAAAAAGAGCCAAGGGAGCAGCTTTCTTGGCGGAACAGACCATGCAGGTAACGATGACTTAGCTTGAACATAACTGTCAAGGATTTTTGTAAATATTTTCAGTGTTAATTATCTTTGTATAGGGACTAGGATTAGTGAGCTATATCTGAAAATATTGTTCATCGTGCACATTCTATAATGAGTCCAAACTGCAGGCTTTTTACTGTTTTCTTATAGTTTTGATGCCTTTTTATTTTCCTAAGAATGTGCTGTTGTATGTTTGTAGTGCACATACTAATATATATTTCAGCTTGATTTTATTGATGAAGATTCTCAATCTATTTTTAACTTTATTTTTGTAGGAGGAATACAAGAAACTTGAAGTCCTTGCATTTGAGATGGAGACAACTATTGCTTCTCTGGAAGAGCAACTAACAATGGCAAATGAGGAAAAAGAAGAGGCTGAGTCTAGAGCTGGCAGTTTGGCGTCAAATGCAGAACTAAGTGATGAACTGAATGTGTCAAATGCAGAACTAAGTGTTTTGAAGGAAAAGGTTTTGGATCTTGTAAGTTCTTTGTTCTGATACAACTCATTTTGTGCATCCTTAAATATGAATGGATCTATCTTTTCGACACGATAAACTCTCTTGGTTTCTTGTCAATGAACTTTTTCTATTTATGACAGACATCTAGTTTGGAAGAATCTAAGTCTCTCCATCAAGGATTGGAAAGCACTATAAACACATTGTCTGAAGAAAAGGAGGACCTGGCAATAGTACGAGATTTCTTATGACATAAACAAGTGTATTTGGGAGTCCGTTACTGAATTAGTGTGATTTATGGATGGTTTCATTTTCCTGCAGCAACTTGTTGATGCCCTTCTAGCTATAGAGGAGGAAAAGGCTATATGGTTGGCCAAGGAAAGAGCTTCAGTTGAAGCCATTGAAGAAAAAACAAACGTATATAATGCTGAGATTGCCTCTTTATCCGAGGCATTGTCTGAGGTAACCTTCAAGCTTATGGAGAAATACTGGCTGAATGGTGTTCTATAGTAAAATGCTTTTCCAAATTGCTTCTGGTTTTCAAGTCTCAAGACATCTCCAGTTTTCACTAAATTTTAAGTGCCTGCATTAAAGAATATTGTGCTATATATCCAAATTGTTATCCTGATAATCACGTTACATACAGGTGAGAAATGAACTTGAAAATTACAGAGAAGAGTGCAAGCTCCTCAAAGAAAGTTTGACAAATTCAGAGAGATGCACCGCACTTGAAAAAGATTGCAGGTTGTCTTATCTTACGCTTTCTAGTCTTGTGCAATCTTCTAGGTGTGCTCATGAAATCTTTCCTTGTTTTTCACGAAGTATAAATAGCCATTCTGATTTTCCCCTTGCTAGCATTATTAAAGCTTGATTAAGTGTAGGTGCCCTGGGCATGAATGATCCTGCTTGATATAAATACCTTTGATGCCTTTTTACAGTAAAGGGAAACCACTGGAGATTGATCAGATGCGAATTGACCTAAGAGTTGCCGAGGAACATAGTACAAAAATACAAGAGGTGATTTTCAAATAATTTTGCAGCATCACTATTTCTCGTATTAACTGCTTCTCTGGGATGCTAATTTATTCTTCTATTCAGGCATTGAAATCACAACTGGAAGCAATTTCCTCGGAGCATTCCAGCACCATTGAAGAGGTAGAAAAACTTAGGATGGAATTAAGCATGCTCAGCAAAGAAAGAGAGAGTCTATTGGCCCGGATGAGGGACTTGGATTCACGACCAATCTCTAATCATGATCTTCAGGTTTTCGCTTGTTCTCCATTAAACACTTGATGTGCTATTCAAAGAGTGTGCATTAATGATATCTCCATGTATCTTGCTTATAATTTGACAATAACACGGTAATTGTTGCTTGGATGCAGAATTCAGAGCTTGAAGTGGAGCAGCTAAGGAATAAACTTGCCAGTCTAGAGGTCAAGATGCATTCTGTAAGCACATTGAAAACCTTTTTACTGACTTTTGAAGATATCTCTCTTTTGCAATCCTTTGCTTCTATTTATTTGTTCTGTACTATCACATGGAAGGTAGGTGTAGCCTTTAAATGGCATTAGTACTGCTGTACTGGTTTATGATTCCTATGCTGTTGATGACACCTTTCTTGTACTCTTAAACAGGATGAAGTCAACAACAATAAGGCGAGGGCTAAGCTTAGGATGAGACTTCATGGGACACACACAAAGCTAGAGGCATTCCGTGATAGATACAGAGAACTGGTGCATGAGATGGAGTTCATGAACCAAAAATTTGAGGCTGCTTCAAAAGAATTGAAGCAGCGATTAGCTTCGTGTGGTCATGAAATCCTAAACCTCAAGAAGCAGCTCGTTGCCCACAAAAGCAGCGGTTAGGACTTAGGAGACTAGGAGTAGATACATTGTAGAGTAAAAATTGAGTGAAGTATTTATAAATTGTACATATAGCTCTGCAACATTGTAATTTGGTTCTTGACAATGAAAATTGATTACAACATGGCCACCTAATAGTCTGAGGATTATTTCTGTTCTTCATTCATGTCCCATGCTCATACAGGTATCTTTCAGCAATGGCAGCATGAGTTGCTGCACCTACATGGAGGACATCTTCGTCAATCATGAAACGAGGTGAGTGGCCGGTGTGCACTGATCCCAACGTCTCGTTCATTATCCCGATGTAGAAGAAGGCTGCAGGTATGACTTCAGAGTAGAACGAGAAATCCTCTGCACCCATCATCGGTGGAACCACTCTGAAATTTGTTGGACCGACCAAATCCACAGCGACCTTCTTCACGTGTTCATACATCCTCTCCTCATTCACTGTTGGAGGATAAATTGTGTCCTTGTCCTCGAAGAACTCCACTGTCGCTGAACACCTGAACACGCTCGCTTGTTCTGTAAAGACCTGTTGCAGATGATGCAGGAGGTTTTTTTTCAAGTTGAGGTAAAATGTTAGTTCTTCCATGCATGATTTGAAACTCTATGACTAACCTCTCTTATTCTTTTCAGAAGCTGATAGAAACTGGAGTTGGAGAAAGCCCTGAAAGTGCCACAAAGAACAACAGTCTCGGGTATGGTATGGAGAGAATCCCCAGTATCAACTGAAGTCACTGAGACCACCTGGTAAAACAAGTTCACATGTTTCAATTTCATCAAAATGTATGACCTATTAGCACAAATTTTCAGTTAAGACGAAACACATCTTTTAATTTATCATGACCAGGTAGGTATACCGTAAACACAAACCTGAGCATCTAGCGGGTTGGCTTCACGTGAAACAATGCCTTGCAAGCTGATAACAGCAGCAGAGGCAGCAATCACAGGGTCAACACTGGCCAGGCCTTTTTTGCCCCCGGTGATCACAGCCCGAAAAAAGCCACAGCCAGCCAGTAAAGCTCCCGGTCTTGATCCAATCACACCAGTGGGGTGCTGATGAGAGACATGCACTGCAAATATGGCCTCTACTTTGTCAAGAGCTCCATCTTTGATCATCCTTTTTGCTCCATTCCCAGCCTCTTCTGCTGGCTGGAAAATCAGTACCACTGTACCCTGTTCACAGAAATGTCACCAGGTAATTTTAGGAATAGTAAAAACCTGAGCAGCTGTCATGCTTAATGTTATTAATGCAGTGTGACATTTTACTTTGACAAAAAGTATGTACTCAACTACCCATGTCCTTTTTACCCATGAATGGAATTCAATAAGGAAAATACAATGTGTAACACAAAATCTTGATGTAAACATTTGTTTGGGACCCACATAAAAAAAGTAGCTTATCAGTGCCCGTTACATCAGGTAGTGAAATTTAGGGAGTCCATGTAATAAAACTCATTCAATAAATTAATTGATGACCTGAGTTTTTCTGTCTTGTCGGATTATATCTTGGACCCCATAAAGAGATAAACTGAGTCATGAGTTTAACCTCCTGATTGTCTGTGGTAGGGGTCCGAACACTCACCCTATTGTTGGAAGCGAGTCTAAATTTAAACACTCCAATCACTAGACGAGTACCTTGGGGCATTAAATCAAAAGGGGAATGCTTGTGAGAAGGATTGTCGGGAGTGTTGCATAATGTAACAACGTTTGAAAGGTCTGTGTGGTGCTACTTGCACCTATAAAGATGTCCCTTTCTGTACTTGCCTTGTTAGGCTGAACATCTTGTTTGACTCAATTTTATTATCATCCAACAAAAAACAGTGGAAATGTGGATAAGAATTAACTATTAACGTAATGATGCAAAAAATGATTGAAAAGAAAGGGGTGTGCAAGTGTGCAACAATGTCATGTGACATTTGGGATCTAACAAAAAACTAAAAAAAATTGACAAAGAAACGTGGAAATGTGGAATGTCGCCATCCCACCCAACTAGAAATGTGTGGCACTTTTTCTCGGATCAACATTGTCCATACAATTAATTATATAATAAACCCTTATTGGGAGAGAGGATTTGCAAAGAATTAATGGTGCCACCAATCACCATCAACACTTGTAACCCACCACAATTTATATATTCACTGTTTAAGCCGGTTAATCAACGCTATTCCATTGACTTGGAAAAAAAAAAAAACTGATTCTTAATGATAAGATTTCCACTTCCGTGCAATAAATTTAAAAATGTGACACAATTCATAATAAAAAAAAGTTAATGTGTTACTTATCAAAGAAATTCTATTTTTTAAGAGAAAAATAAAAATTACGCTCAGTTGTATATATTCACGGAGAGGGTATGATGAAAAATTGGAAGAAAAAAAATGTAAAAATTAAAGCAAACGCAGCTTAATATCAAATGGTCGATAATAAAATGTATGGTGTATGGTAAAAGTAATTAAAGAAACAAATTTTTATTTGATAAATGGTAGGCTATAGGAAAGGAAAACTGCCCATTATTGTATCCTCTATTACTGTTAGGTGCATGTAAGTTGATTATGATTGGTGGGAGATTGTGAATTTCCATGGTATCTCTTGGAGTCTTGGCCATGGATTAACATTAAAACAATATAATAACATATCTTTAAAAGCTTTATATAAATTAATTACATGCTAAAATTTTTTACTATTTGAGGGTACACATTAGCCAATGAACTTGACTAAGTAAATTTTTAGATACAAAAATTATACTATATTACTACACCCACTCAACTATCTCTTTTTAAATTTCTTTACACAAAATAAATCCTACTCTCTATTTCGTCTAAGGGATTCCCTTATGTTTCTCCCCGGCGGGGTCAATTCCTTAGCGAGATATGTAATTTATAATTTATCGCTAAATTACACTCAAATTTCTTTTTTCTTTTTTATTTTTGTGTGTGTATGTGCGTACTATATATATATATTTCTAATTAGGTGAGAACTAACATTAACCTACGAACTGCGAACTTGTGAAGGATTGCACCGTAACTACTATACGATTGCACTGCTACGATTCCTAGACATGCTTGGAGTACCTTGCAGCGCAATTGTATCAGGGTGCAGTGTAATCATGTAGTAAGTGCAGTGCAATCCTTCACAAGTTTGTAGTTCGCAAGATAAGGTTGATTCTCACTTGATTTTATATATATGTATATATATATATAGACACACAGAGAGTAGAGCACTAGGGGTGGAAAATTTACCCCTTATCTAGATTTTGTCTCTATTAAGTGCAACTTCATAGACAAGAATGGATAGGATGGCTCCTACACAGAGCATCCTTGTAGGGACATAATTTTCGCAAGTAGATGTAAAGGGACGCGCCGCATGTTTCTTAATCACAAACCTTTCACCCTAAAACCTAAGCTCAAGTCATATTCAATTCTTAAATCCCTTTGCCTAAAGATTCTCACAAAATACCCAATAATAATAACAATAATAGATGTATAAAATCAACAGAATATGGATTATTCTAATAGCCTATATTCGTTTGGTATTGATACATTACATGCACGCTTACCAAAAAAACATAAAAAATTAAACAACGTAACAGAACAAACCTTAAGATAGTTTTGTCGGATCTTGAGGATTTTAGCGGCACCGAGGAGCATGGCGACATGAGCGTCGTGACCGCAGGCGTGCATCTTCCCTGCAACCCTACTCTTGTGCTCCCACTCTACAGCTTCCTAATATGGAACACTAACAGTGCATGAGCTGAGTGTCCAGAAATATATGGCTACAATAATTGCAATCTCTATTGAGTTTAAGGTTTAAGAAAAATTTCCAAGTAGTGTTTGCTAGTGCATGCATAAACACCTTGTTTCGATCTCTTGTCAAGTCTTTTCTCTTTCCATGTGCCACGTGACATCCGGGCCCACACATCACTATCCTGTGGGTCCCAGGGTTTAATTTAATTCATTAACATACATATATGTAGTTTTTTTAATAAAATATTTTCTCCTAATTTGCCACTTTTAACTAACGTTTTCTAGTTAATTACATTTAGGAGTTAACTAGCTAGCTCGTGAAGAATCTATTTGTATTTGTTAACCTCACTTGTTTGAGTAAAAACATTTCCTTGGACTATAAGCATACTTTATAAAAAAAATAAATTAAAATGTTATGAAAGAAAGGGTTTGCTGATATGGATCGAACGCAGTTCACACACTATGAAAGTTACTATGAAGTCAGATGGATTAAACCCTAACTGTGCCTGCATATGAAAAATTTATATATAGATCAAAGTTATGTAAAAGTTAAAGGGTTAAACTATATATTGACATGTTGTTGAGATTTGTGGTAGGTGTGTATAGGTGAAGAAGTATTAATGTAAAGGAAAGAATTAATATTAGAGTATCATTCACTCTTATCTTACTATATACTATAAAGTTCGAGTGGTAGAGTGGTAGGTAATGTTTACTTTGGACACAACATGTGTATACAAGATCGTGTTGCATGAAAATAGTGTTCATGCGCGGAATACTTACTTAACCTAAAACCATGCAGATAAATTTAAACCTAATATTTTATACTTTGATAGATTTGAAGCAATGAACCTGGATGGGAAGAGCATCCATGTCCGCCCGGAGGGCGACGAAAGGTGGGCCGCCGGTGCCGACGGTTGCTCGGATTCCGGTGACCGCCAAGGGGTACTCATATGGGATCCCCATCTTGTCCAGCTCCTCCCGGATAAGCCGGCTGGTCTCGTACTCCTCGAAAGCCAGCTCAGGGTTCCGGTGGATCTCCCTCCTCACCGCCGTTATCCACTCCAAGTTCTCTCTTTCTCCGGCGATCCTCAGGAGCTCGTCCGAGCATTTCCTGGTCCAAACCGCACAGCTCGACGCCGGCACTGATGACCCGCCACCCGATCCGCCGCTCAACTGCAGTGGTAAAGACTGATTCCTCATGTTCTCGGCGGCCTGCAGCTTGTTGAAGCCGGCGGGGGACGATTTGAAGTACGTGAAATCACGGTGGTCATCGGCGGCGGCGGTTGATGTGACGATCGGAAAATCAAGAAAGATGGAAAATATTAATAAACAAAACTGTAACTTCATCCCTATCGGTTTGACGAGTAGAGGAAGACAGTGGAGTATGGAGAGAGTCAGAGAGATGGAGAAAGATGAAAGAGGCCGGGTATAGTATAGCTTTGTTAGCTTCTATTTTTTTTTTTTCCCTTTAAAAAGCACATTTTCTATTTTGGTATATACGGAGTCATTTGCTTAATTTTTTTATTTTTTTCTTTAAAAGAGAAAAAGTAGAAGACTGTTCACTGTTGCATGAGAGCGACTTGTAACGTTTCCCTTAATTATTATTATTAGGATTATAATAATAATAATAATAATAATAATAATAAGTCTAATTTATATGGTGTAAACTATTTAGGTTGACTAAGTATAGAACTTGGTCAGTATTAGGTTACCTACATTGATGGGATGTGGGTATTTAGACTCCTAAGTCTTCTCACTGCTCAGCTGATGACTCATACACCATCTAGAGTACTAAGAGAAGTGAAAAAAAAAACACTTTCTTTGGTTTAGGGTGATTTTACAGCAGCCTGAGAAACTCCGGTTCAACAGACAACGTAACAAGAAACTCCTGTTCAACAGACAACGTAACAGACTCAAGCAATCAAGAACACAAGCTATGGCTGGAGTATGGAAGTTAGTGTGTTTATGCTTTATTGCCACGTATTATATGTTCAACGTGGATTAAGTGCTTACACTTTACTAATATTAATTTTTCTTTCAAAATTTTACAAATTGCGTCAAGTAAATGAAAATTAAATATATAATGTGACAAAATTAAATAATAGAAGTAAATATGACTATGTCATAATAGTCGATGACTAAAACTTGTGTACGGTAAAACTTCCCTTAGCTCTTAAACTTTTTAATTTCTATAGATTTTGTATTAAATGTTTATTATTTTAGAATAAATTTCACTTTTGGTTCTCTGACTATTAATTATACATGAATCGCATTTAGTCGACTACTGAAATTTTTTAATTAGGTGCATGACTATGTAATTTGTATCACATTTGATCTTACCGTCTAATTTTTCGTCCTACGAAACAGAAATTTTTTTAGGACGCAAATACATTGTGCGTCCTAGTGCACGATATAACAATTGGAAATCCATTCATTCATCCCTTAACATGAGTAGCCGAACCCTAACTTCCTGACCCCCTAGGGGCACACCTGACTGGGTACCCTACCAGGGGTATCCATCTATTGCCATAACATCTACAAAGGGTGAGCGCAGAGCGAATTTGGGGTGAATATGTATCCAACAATTGCTAAGTGCTTGTGGATTTGAAAAATACCATTCGCATCCACATCCGCTAGGCATATGGATCCAATCCAATCAGATTCATTAATGGCGGATTGGATGCGGATAGCTTGGATGACGGTTTTAAGTTTAAAAATAAAATGGATAGGTTTGGCTCTTGAGCCGACGACGATTGGTTTGGCACTTTTAGGGAAATGAGAGTTCTTGTTAACTATAACTAGGTTGTTTTGTTTCGTTCTTTATTCATCTTTAACATAATGTTGAACTTGTGATTATGGTGCCTTGAAGAAAAATCAAAATAGACTTGAAGAATGAAGAAGGCGGAAAGTAAAAAAAAAACAATAATTGAGTAATATGGACCTAAAATACTATGCTAAAAGTACAAAAATTAAAAATTAAAATTGAATTATACTTATCGATGTGTGTGTGTTCACTTAAAGGATACCATGAAAATACACTCACAAGAGAAAATTAAAACCAATCTGAGTCTTACATCTCTAAAAATTGAATGGGTTAGATCATTTATTTTTCATAAAAACGATGTGACATTTTCGTAATTATGCCAACCTTACTTTGCAACTTAGAACACTATCTATGCAAATTGTGACAACTAAATATGCATTCATGGATAACTTTTAAAAAATCAATGAAAAAACTAGATTTTAAATCTAAATCGTAAATGGTAAACTCTAAGTAGTAAAAAGTGAACTCTAAACCAAATAAAACTAAAAATTCAATCATAAACTCTAAAATTCAAACTATAAGTTCAATGCACTTTCGCATTTTTGTATGTGCAATTTTTAATTTCATGAAAATGAAGGAATTTCAATTTTGCGGAATTGAAATCCCCTCTAACCAAACGAAGGAATTTGCTTGCCTTCGAAATTATGTGGAAATGGAGTTGTAATTTTCTCCAACCAAACGCCCCGTTAACATTAGTATGTCTGTGTGTGTGGATTTATTTATTTGTTTATATACAATTTTATATAATTATGTATATAAATATATGTTTATTTATTTATTTATATTGATAAAAGTGTATTAGTAAATTAGTACATTATATAAATTATTTATTATCGACTTATTGATTAAAGGATTTAAAGCATTATGTATTTGATTATTTATTAGAACTTATAACTTTATTAGTCATTATTGTGTTTAACAAATTACAAATGCATTAATATATGTTTAAACTATCTAAATTATTTTAGGATACACTATTAATTTTTATTTAAATTTAAAACTTTTAAAATTTGGCAGACCTAAGGCTGGTCGGGCCATACCAGCCTCTCTTAGGCCCATATTAGGCTAACACGCAAATTATTCCGTGGATTCGAGTTCACCTTGCTAGGTGGACCCGGGTCCAAACGTTTACAATTGACATACAAAATGTTTACAATTTCCTTTTAAAATTTTATAATTTGTATACTACGACCACACAATGTTAACATATAAATAATTGATTACCTTGTTTTATATTCACAAGTTCCTTAATTTCTAATATTGCAGTCACACAATATTAATAGATTATGATTTGATGACTCTGTATTATATTCACAAATTCCTTTCTACAGTTGTTATGTGTTTTGAGGTAGAAACACAATTTATATTCTAAAAGTTCACAATTCCAATACTAAAAATACACAACTCGGGCTAACCTCATCCCAACAAATTTTCCCCTTGTCAGATCACACGGTACGTTGGAAAGTAATTTTTTTTTTTTTAAATAATGACATGGTTATTATAGCAAACTTACTACTCCAGCAAGTTTGTTTATATGACAAAAGACTTCCATTGTGGCTGCCTTTTGTACTTTTATTTATTTTTTTTTTCACTTTTGTTTTTAATTAATTTATTTATTTATTTTGTTTTGATGTGATGTGAAAGTTAGAGGGTATTGTAGAGATGTAGGGAAAATCTATATATATATATATATATATATATATATATATATATATATATATATATATATATATATAATCCTCCTAACAAATTTTTCCCCCAAGACTTTTGTAGTAAAACTTATTTGGTAAGTAAATGTCAAATGGAAATTAAATAAAATCTATTAATTGGTAATATTATATATGGTATTATATCTACAAATCTAATAAGAGCCAATAATGTTAGGCCCTTAACTGGAATAAAAAAATGTCGGTAGTAGTTGTTTCTTAAAATGAATGGTTCATATTATTTAGATTTTAGTATTTTTTTAATGATTTTCCTTATTTACCCTCTATTATATTATTTTCTTCCCTTAAATAACCCTAAATTCCGTTAGTATAAACTTTAGTAACAGAATATTCCGTTAACTATTTATTATTTTTAACCTACTCATTAATTTATATAAGAAAGGTCTTAGGTTCGAATCACATCCCAATTAGAGTTGGCATAATTGTTAAACATATATTTTGAATATGTTAAAATGTATTAACAAAATATATAATATAAAATTTAACGTAAACTTTTTGGTCAAATAATTAGCCCGACTAAATACATAGCATTCAAAGTTGAGCATCAAAGATTATAAATCAGGAACTTTAAAAATCATTTGATTTCATGAATTAAAAAAAAAAAAACGAATTTGGGTTAAGTTTTTTTTTTTTTTTTAACGTTTAATTAATCTTCTTTTGATTATTTAGAACAAAACTTAATATTTCAATTACGTTTTTGCATTATTGGAATGATTTAGGTCATTTTGGTATTAATATTTTTTGTATTTTTTTTATAATGGTACAATTGTACATTACTTTACAAATATTATACTATTATTTTTTTATCGGACAAAGTTGTTCTTATATCATTGTCATACCTGCACGACCTAACTACAAAGTTGTTGATCATAAATACAATTACACATTGACTCTAAAACGGTAGGACCATTTTCCAAATAATTGACAATGTTAACATCCTACTAGCTCCAATTGAACAAGTTTACACATCATAATTTTATCAATACATGAAAACTTCTAAAGAAATTTGTAAGTTAATTTTTACTATATCATTATAACAATATCTATTGTAACCATATATTTCGAATTATTTATTATCATCTTATATTGACAGCAATTGAATCAATTGTCATTGACAAACTCCCAAAACAATTTGTCTCAACAACGGAGGGAAAAAAAATCAATGACTTCATTGTTGTGGATGAAAAGTAAGTACCCCACTTTACTACTGTTATTAAATTAAATAAATTAGTAGTTACAACAAAAAATAATACATATGCATTTAATTAATTTAGAATTAGATGTCTATAATGCCTTTATTTAAAAAAAAATATATTCATTATAAACAAATTTATAAGGAGATATAATTTCATTAGTTATATTATCTTCATTTTCTACCATTCAAAGATTCTTTACCTTCAAATGCATTAATTAATTATATTTACTACATTGTCAATTGGCTTCTTTTTACAATATCTTGTAATTAAATATCAAAGTTATACTTAAATATATGTTATATATTTATTTACCAGGTATTTTATACAAATATAATAAATATTAATATTTTGTTCATCAATACTTTCACATGATAATCTACGACACACATCTCACAACATATGAAACATGTCGGGAAAAAACTACCACCAAATATCAACATGTGCTTGCAAGATAAAGAATTCATAGTACAACAAAACATCCCAATCATATACACAGCAAGGCAAATCTAAAACTTCTTACACCATAATCTCATTGCATGACGATGTCCTCTATGCTACCGCCAATAACCCAATTGCACATGACACACTACCAATAAAAAAAAAAAAAAAAGACAAGTACTGAAGATGAAGACAATGGCAATGCTACCCAAAAGAGAATTAAGAAGACTTAGAGAAATTTAAAACAAATGTAGTATTTATTTAGACTATCGTTTTTAGACTAAATATTTAGACTAACGTTATTACAAAGTTGCAAACATTTATTTTAGCGACAATTATAATCAATATCTCATATATTATCTTGCATTTATATACTTTGAATTACTGAATTAAATAAACAAATTCAACATTCTAATATCTATGCATTAACATATCCTATATAATCTCGCATTGATATATTTTGAAGTACTTATTTAAAACTAATCATTGAGCATTATCACATTGTAAGTGATAATATTATTGTTCAAGTATAATAAAAATATTATTGTTCAAGTATAAAATAAAATTAAAATAATAACAATAACAATAACAACAACAACAACAATAACAACAATAATAATAACAATAATAATAATAATAATAATAATAATAATAATAATAATAATAATAATAATAATAATAATAATCCAAACAAAACTATATACAAAATAAAATTAAAATAAAAAAATAAAAAAATAAAAAAATAAAAAAATAAAAAAATAAAAAAATAAAAAAATAAAAAGAAGAAGAAGAAGACAAAGGTGGCTCCCCTTAGTAAATGATGTGGGATCATTTTGATCCCACATTGAAAATGTTTGGAAAGAGGAGCTCTTGATCTCCTCTATATAAGAGGAGCAATGCTCCTCTTACAATCATACAATTGCTTGCCCATCAATGTGGGCAAGTATTGAGAAGTCCAAAGGCTTTTTATAGTATTATTG